>NC_048604.1:56690023-57006997 GCF_003668045.3 Cricetulus griseus
AGAAGGAAAGGAGTCCCAAGAGCAAGCAAAGGAGTCAGAAACACGCCCAATTCCACAGTTGTAGTCCCACAAAAACAAAAACAAAACAAATATGACCGTCTATGTTTTGGTTCCTCACTTATTTTACTGGTATCTATGTCAGTGTCACATTTTGTTATTGTTTTGTTTTATTTATTTATTTATTTATTTATTTATGTTTTTTCAAGACAGGGTATCTCTGTGGCTTTGTAGGCTGTCCTGGAACTAGCTCCTGTAGACCAGGCTGGTCTTGTACTCACAGAGATCCACCTGCCTCTGTCTCCTTAGTGCTGAGATTAAAGGTGTGTGCCACCACAGCCTGGCTTTGTTATTGTTTTTGATTTTTACTTTTTGTTTAGAAACAGGGTCTCACTATGTAGTCTAGCTGTCCTGAAACTACCTTGAACTCACAGAGGTCTGCCTATAAGTGCCTACTGAAGGTTGGGAACAAAACCATAAACATCCTGCTTTAGTGTCACATTTTATGTTTAGTATAATTATGCAGTACACTTTTAAATTAGAAACGTTGAAATACCAAACTTGGTCTTCATTTTAAAGGTTTCTTACTTTTTAAAAACTATCCCTAGTTCATTTAAATAGCATTTAAATTTTGGATTAACTCTTTTAATTTCTGAAAAATCATAGTGGGTGTGTTGATAGGGGTTGCATTAAATTTGTGTATAGCTTTTAGTAGCATGGATCTTAAAACACCAAATATTCTAATCCTTCAGAAAAAGATTTCTCTACATTTATTATATCTCCTTTAATTTGTTTCAGTGAATCTTTGTAGTTTTCAATGTCTTAATCTTGTACCTACACAAAATCTGTCTCTAAGCATTTTATTGTTTTAATGGCACTATAATTGAAATGACCTCTTGATTTCATTTATCAGAGTATTTATTGTTAGTATAATGCAGCACACTAATTCTTGAGTATTGCTTTACATCGTTTAACTCTTCTGAAATAATCTTTTACTTACAAAATAATTTTATCAAACCTTCCAAGCTTTATAACCCACCCAAATGAATCATCTATAGACAGAGATAATTATGTTTATTCCTTTCCTAATCAGATGCATTTTTCTTGCCTATTTGTTTTGGATGGAACATCTAATACTACACATAATAGAAGAGTTAAAAGTGGCAGTCATTGTCTTCTTTGTAAACTCAAAGAAAAGAATTTCTGTAGCTCTTCATGTTAATTGTGTAGTTTTCACATTGACTTCTATTGTGTCAAGGCATTTTCATTGTATTTCCATTTTCTTGAGTGATTTTATAATACAAAGATTTCTTTGTCAATCTGCTCATGATGCGATAAAAATACTTTAGATCCAGTGTTACTATTACTATTCATATAATGTACAATCTCCCATTAGTTTTCTGAGAATCCCAAGAGACTCTGAAATTAATCTGGAATTCTCTGTCAACTTGATATTTTGCAAAGTATTGAGGACAGAAGAAGATAATCTTTTCTAGAAGTACATATTAACAGAAGTTTACATACTGTCTTTTAAAAAGGGCTTACTATCTGTGCCACATTGACAGGGTACTATTTCTATGACCCAATGTATAAGAACATTTTTTTGTCCATAGAAATTCCTGTTGACCAAGGAAGCAGGTTTTCACTTCTCCATCCTTTACTCCAAATCCAGTCCCCCAATCTGACTCTCCAGCTCTGTAGCAGACACCTGCTGTGGTCTTCCCTCCATCTCTTCCATCATACCTAGTAGATCACCCAGATCTTCTCTTCAATCTTGTTTCTGCCCATTTATCACCTTTATCCCAATCCTCATCTCCAGCAGACATTTCCTGAGAAACTACCATCCAAGGTTGCCAGAGAAAATGTAAGTCCAGAAAAGCAGAGAAGTGAGTTTGAGATCTTCACTCTCTCTCTCCTTCCTTCCAAATTCAATCCTATAGTCACACTGGAGCTCTGTAGGAGACTTCCTGCTGTGGTCTCTCTAATCTCTCAGCCCCTAATCTCAGATCCTGATAGAGCACCCTGTTTTCCTCCCTTTTTTGGAATCTGTGAATTCACCTCTATTAATCCAACTCTATTCCCAAGTGTCAGCTACCGATATCTAGAATTATATTTTACTTGCAACTGCCATAGCCACACCTATCAGTATCACAGAATTTTCAACCAGACAACACACCACCACCATATGCTCCTAAGAACCAGAGAGGGCAAATGAAAGTAAAAAAAACAAAACACCCACTCAATAAATACAAGGCTAGATATCAGCACCTAGAATAACAATCATTCTAAACCCATAATTCTATATGCTAGTGTAAAGATGCAATAATAATCAGGTCAGAAGTCTGTATGTCCACAGTACAGCCCAGCAATACCACTACAGTAGGCCCTGAGAAATGCAACATAGCTGATGCACAAAAGAAGGACTTCAAAAGGGTCTTTATGAAAATGTTAGGTATTATTAAGTAGAAA
This sequence comes from Cricetulus griseus, assembly GCF_003668045.3. Lineage (NCBI taxonomy): Eukaryota > Metazoa > Chordata > Mammalia > Rodentia > Cricetidae > Cricetulus > Cricetulus griseus. The sequence goes on from NC_048604.1 coordinate 56,692,490, forward strand.
GAATAAATCCATTAAAGCAACCCTTGAAAACATAAAGGAGCAGTGGAAGAAAATGAAAAAAATTAAGAACTAAAAATGGAAAATAGAATCAATAAACATGCCCTCTCCTGATAATGAGATTGATGACTAATTCATATGCCATTGTATAGCCTTCATCCAGCAGCTGGTGGGAGTATAAGACACCCACAACTAATCAATGAACTGAACTGCAATCCAGTTGCAGAGAAGGACAAGTGAAGAACAAAGGGGTCCATACCAGGCTGGTGAAGCCCACAGAAACAGGTGACCTGAACAAGGGGGAGCTGTTGGTCCCCAGACTGATAGCTGGGAAACAAGCATGGGACTGATCCAGAGCCCTGAATATGGGTGTCAGTGAGAAGACTTTGGAAATCTATGGGGCCTTTTGTAGTGTATCAGTACTTATCGCTACCATAGGAATGGACGTTAGGAGCCCATCCCACATGGAGGGATACTCCCTGAGCCTAGACACCATGGGGTTGGCCTAGGCCCTATCCCAAAAATATGACAGACTTTGAAGACCCCCACTATGTAAGGCCTCCCCTTCCCTGGGAAGCAGAAAGGGTATGGGATAGGTAGGGCATTAGTTGGGGGGGGGCAGGGGAGGAGGGAAGGGAGACAGACCTTGGATTGACATGTAAAATAATTTTCTTTCTAATAAAAAATGAAATTAGGTAATAACCAGAGATTGAATACCTAATTATAGTGTGTTAATAGAGCTATCATTAGATATAATAATGGTATCTTGGGAATCCTATGCCAGTGTATTTATCTATGAAGAATTATGCTGTAACTTATTTGTGTATTTGCATATAATTATATGTACAATATATACTGACATATATATGAACCTGTATGCATGTGATAAGGAGAAAAACATGGCAAGATATTAAAAATGGATCCATCAATCAGAGGATCCTTGTACATGTTTCTTAAAACTTTTCCCTAGATTTTAAATATTTCCAAATTAGAAAAAGGCAAAATGAAAAAAAAAATTACAACTTGAGGAAAACTGGAAATGAAAAATTTTGGAACTCATACAAGAACCTCAGAGCAATCTTCACTAACAATACAAGATATAGAAAATAGAATCTCACTGGGCATTGGTGGCACACACCTTTAATCACAGCACTCGGGAGGCAGAGGCAGGTGGATCTCTGTGAGTTCAAGGCCAGACTGTTCTCCAGAGTGAGTGCTAGGATAGGCTCCAAAGTTCCACAGAGAAACCCTGTCTCGAAAAACCAAAAAAAAAAAAAAAAAAGAAAGAAAGAAAATAAAATAAAATGGAATCTTTGGCACTGAAGAATTGATACAAGGAATGGAAACCTTTATCAATGAAACTTTTAAACCTAAAAATTTCCAAGCACAAAATATTCACTAAATCTGGCACACTATGAGATCATATAATGGAATCTGTAGCCAAGTTTTTCCCATGGGAGCTTTTAAATATATTGGGACATGGATCATGGAGAAGTTGTCTGGACTGCAAGATTTATTAGTGTAATGGTGACACAAAGCTTTTGGGACAACCAATATCTGATTGACATTAAGACTTATTCCATGGGATGAAACACAAGAAGGTGAAATCTTAGAACGACAAGCCGCCAGGGACGGAGTTGATGCACCTCTCCAAAAAATCCTAGGAGAAGGCATTTATTCTGACCCACAGATTCAGGCTAAATATGACGACCATACGCTGTCCCTATGCAGAACAGCAGCATTAAATGCATGGGACAAGGTTCGTGAATCAGGAGAACAGCTAGAAGCTTTGACAAAAATAGAACAGGGACAAACAGAACCATTTAAAGACTTCTTAGACAGATTGACCAAAGCAGTAGACAAACAGGTAACAGATCCAACAATAAGATATCCAATTGTGTATAGTTTAGCTTATCACAGTGCAAACCCGATGTGCAAAAGAATACTTTTGCCTCTAAAGATCAGATCAGCTCCACTAGAAGAATGGGTTTTACATACTGCCCATATTGACTGTAACATACAAGATACTGGAATCTGGGCAGAAGAAGCTGTCCCAAGAGGTTTCAACAAACAAAAGGAGATTAGAAGAGATAGTAACAGAAGGACTTGGGAAGGAAGAGCACCTTACAGGGGCTCACACAGGTACCGTGAGGCCAATGCTCATCGCCACCTTGACCCAGAGCCTCGCATAGGAAGAGCACGCTCCGAAAGTCCATGGAGGCGTCAGGAGAATAGATGTTTCAGCTGTGGTAAAATAGGACATACAAGGAAAAATTGTAGACAGAGAAATTCACGCGACAGGTCGTTGCCCTCTGGATTATGTAGGAGATGTGGTAAGGACAAACACTGGACTAATGAATACAGATCAACTAGGGATTTTCAGGGAAAATTATTGGCGCCGGGAAACTCGGAAAGGGGCCTCGAGCAGGCCCCTGCCCCGAGAACAGTTCGATCATTCCCAGTAACAGTGGAAGACAATCTCTCACAGGACAAATAGATAATTCCTTGCCTATGGTGGAAAATGATATTGCTCTAGAGGGTAGTTTAAATAGTGATGAAGAATCACATGTGACTGGTGAAAATGACAAACGCGTATTTTGGCAAGCTTCTATTAATGATAAAAGGCCTCAGTTACAAATTAAAATTCACAATAAAGTTATGTCTGGTTTGGTGGACACTGGAGCTGATGTGACTATTATCACTCAGAAATGTTGGCCTAAGAATTGGCCACTTAAAGAGGCCAATATACAAGTTTTAGGAATTGGAACTCTATCTAGAGTTCGACGGAGTGTTAACTCGATGGTTTGTATTGGACCGGAAGGACAAAAAGGAATATTGAAACCTTACGTAGCAGATATTGCCATAAATTTATGGGGTCGTGATTTATTATAACAGTGGAATACTCAAATTAACATCCCTCCAGTGTCAGATACGAATTCTAGACAACCGCAGGATAGTAGAAAAGATCGGGTAAGATGCCATGGAAAATGGTTACCAACTATCCGGGCTGTACAGACATTAAATACAAATGACAGGCCTTCAGAGGAACCAAAGGCCCTGCCATTAAAATGGCTTACAGACGAACCGGTCTGGATAGGACAATGGCCTTTGACCTCTAAAAAGCTAGAGGCTCTAGAAAAGTTAGTACAGGAACAGCTAGAGGCTGGTCACATAGAGCAATCTACCAGCCCTTAGAGTTCTCCTGTATTTGTCATCAAGAAGAAGTCAGGTAACTGGAGAATGCTGACAGACCTGAGAGCCATAAATAAGGTAATTCAGCCTATGGGTGCTCTACAGCCTGGAATGCCATTGCCTTCCTTAATACCTAAAGGATGGCCGATCATAGTAATTGACCTTAAAGACTGCTTTTTCACTATACCATTACAAGAAAGTGATAGAGAAAAGTTTGCATTTACGGTGCCAACTCTTAATAACTCACAACCAGTTCGGAGATACCAATGGAAAGTTTTACCTCAGGGGATGCTAAACAGCCCTACCTTGTGTCAACAATTTGTACAACAACCTTTGAAAATAATTCGTAAACAATTTCCACAATCTCTTGTTTATCATTATATGGATGATATTCTTTTAGCAGATTCTAGTGAGGAAACTTTAGAACATATGTTTAAAATGATGAAGGAGGTTCTGCCTAGATGGGGTTTACAAATTGCCCCAGAAAAGATACAAAGAGGAGATTCTATTAACTATTTAGGATATAAGATAGACTTACAAAGAATCAGACCTCAAAAGGTACAAATTAGAAGGGACCGTTATCAAACTCTTAACAGTCTTCAGAAGCTACTGGGAGAAATATCTCAATTACAGACGATTATTGGTGTGGAAGGACATGACTTAAAGCATTTAAAAATGACACTAAAAGGTGATAAGGACTTAAACAGTCCACGTATATTATCGGCTAAAGCAGAAAAAGAGCTACAATGGGTAGAAAACAGAATATTAGATGCGCATGTAGATCGGATAAACCTTGATCTAGACTGCATTCTGGTCATCTTGCCATCCAGAGAATACCCTTCTGGGATTCTGATGCAGAGGGAAGACACTATATTGGAATGGATATTCTTGCCACATAAGCAGAACAAAAAGTTAAAGACGTATATAGAAAAGATTTCTGATTTGATTTTAAAGGGCAAATTAAGACTTCGTCAGTTGACTGGGAAAGACCCAGCAGAGATTATAGTACCCTTAACTAATGATGAGATTTCCTCCCTATGGAAGGATAATAAATATTGGCAAATAGCTCTCACCGACTTTTTGGGAACAATTAGTAACAACTATCCCAAAACCGACAGAATTAAATTCATAAAAAAGACGGTTTGGATTCTTCCACGCATTGTAAGACAAACTCCCATTTCTGGAGTTCTTACCTTCTACACTGATGCTAACAAAACAGGTAAGGCTGGTTATAAAGCAGGTGAGGTAAGTAAAGTAGTTCAAAGTCCATATACATCTGTACAGAAAGCAGAATTATATGCAATTCTTATGGTGCTCATGGATTTTACAGAACCTCTTAATATAGTTACTGATTCCCAATATGCAGAAAGAGTCGTCTTGCACATAGAGACTGCAGAATTTGTCCCTGATAACACTGAACTAACCTCGTTGTTCTTACAGTTACAGGAAACAATCAGAAACAGAAGTAACCCACTGTACATTACGCATATCAGATCCCATACGGGTCTGCCAGGTCCACTGGCACAAGGCAATGATGAGATCGATTGTTTATTGATTGGCACTGTGCTAGAAGCCTCAGAATTTCATAAAAAGCATCATGTAAATAGCAGGGGTTTAAAGAAGGGCTTCTCCATCACTTGGCAACAAGCCAAGGAGATAGTGAGAAACTGTCCTACTTGTTCCTTTTAAAACCAAACTCCACTGCCAGCAGGATGTAATCCTAAAGGCCTTCGGAGGAATGAGATCTGACAAATGGATGTTTTTCACTTTACAGAATTTGAAAATTTGAAATATGTGCATCATACCATTGACACATTCTCAGGTTTCCAATGGGCTACTGCTCTCAACTCTGAAAAGGCTGATTCCGTTATTACACACCTACTGGAGGTGATGGCAGTTATGGGCATACCGGCACAGATAAAAACTGACAATGCTCCAGCATATGTCTCCACAAAAATGGAACAGTTTTTCAAATATTATAACATTAAGCATGTCACAGGTATACCACACAACCCTACAGGACAAGCAGTCGTCAAAAGGTCTACCAGGACACTTAAGGAGATGCTCCATAGACAAGCTGGTAAGTCGAAACCCCCCAAACATAGATTACATAATGCCTTATTAACGCTAAACTTTCTTAATGCCAATGACAGTGGGCAGACAGCTGCGAAAAGACACTGGACTACAAAAAAAAACAGCTGAACTAAACAAACCAGTGTATTACAAAGATGTTCTGACCTCGGTATGGAAACCTGGACATGTATTACGTTGGGGTAGGGGTTTTGCATTTGTCTCCACAGGAGAAGAAAATCTTTGGATACCATCAAAATTGATCAAGATTCGAGTTGAGGGAGACAACCCCCTCGACAAGGATGACTGACAGGTATTTTCTGAGGAACTGCCCTCTATAAGTCAAAGGACATTACATATATGGATACTCAAGGAAAGAACGTAGCTATAACCATCAAACAAAAGGAACGTGCTATACGGTAAAAATTTACAGCTGTCTCTCGAATAACTCTATGTCTATTCATTTCCTAGTCCCTATTCAACTAAATCGAGACTGGATTTAGAGTTGGGTTTGGCTTTCCTACTCTAAAATCCAAGCATGTTATTTAACAACATTTAAAAGTTTCTGTGTTATATCAAGAAGCCAATTGCTATAATACAGAATAAATAAAGAATAAGAGGACTATCTTTGTTTTTTCTTGGCTTTCCTTTTACACCCTCTCATAATCGTTGTTAGTCAAGGTTCGTCAAGGTACCTTTCCCGGTACACATACATAAACAAGTGAACATTTCTCTGATGACACTTATGTTTGAGTCCCATACAGCCATCAAGACCTAGCCTGACAGCAATCCCTACATGCTCCAAAAAAGGAATTGGACTACACCTTCCCGACTACACTGGATCAACTCACTCCGTTTCGACTGACACTCCAACCAGAACCTCGAGTAACTACTTCAATCAAGTTGAGGATTTCAACGTAGATCTTCAATCAAACAAATCATCTAACATAGACTAGACATAACTCATTAGAGACTTTCCCTATACTGACATTTTTTTCCACAGAGCCCCCACATGACCATCTTCTTCCCTTTTCAGCAGGAAGTAACCTAGAAGATGCTACGCCCCTGTTCCCCATTATTGTGTATTAGGGTAGTGTAAGCCTAGTTAAGAATGACCTTCTTATTGTTTAGAGTTGGGTTTGGAAGAAGGTGTTCAAGTTAGACACTTTTTCCACATGACTTTAAGACTTAGCTAGAATAGACATAGGATGTATCATAGCAGATTATTGTATATTCTTGTATTCCACCCTTATGATTGTTAGTTTTGGATATTTTACACTATTAAGTTTTAATCCTCTCTTAGACTAAAAGGGGAATTGTAGGGAGTCACCCTAGCCCCGCCCAATAGTCCTGGGGCAGGTACCAGGTGGACCTGGGGACTCGCCCATAAGGGCGGGGTGAAGGAAAGCCGGAATGACGTAAAGGGGGCTTCTTAAGGGACTGCACGTGGGGACGGGTCCCTCTCTTTGTTCTGGCCGCGCTGGCTGGGTTCTTAACCTAGCTCTGGCCTGTGTTTCACCCGGCTGTGCTTTGAAATAAAGAGACCTTAATCCAATAGTACCCAAGTACCGGAGACTAGATAGATCAGGAATCTAGCAGAAAACCAAACATTACTGTTCTACTATAGGATCATAGCAAAGCAATGACTCCTAATAACATGCTGCTGTAATATCCCTCCCTTGAGGGCTCAGGGACATATTTATGTGATAAAAGTGATAGAGCCATAAGGGATGGAGGACACCAAGGAGACACAGTATGACTGATACACGTGAGCTCAGAGACCGAGACAGTACTCACAGGACCAAGAGAGGTCTGCACCAGATGGAGTCCCAAAACTGAAATGAGAAGTGAACACATGCCCCCCTCCCTTACCCAGAAGTTATCTCCAATTGGCAATCATTTGTGAATGAAAAAAATAGTTTTCTCCACAGGATTTTCACTGGGGAAACAAACTATTTTTAAAGGAAGGGCACATACCCAGAAGTGGATAGCCTACATAAAATGATCTGAATGGCTTCTTTGGTAGTTTAATGTTTCATAATGTCATTTCATGACATTTTTAACTCATCTATAATTTTACTTGTATTTTTGCTACCCTTTATTTATTTTCCTGTTTTTGCCCTAAAAGGTTAGTGCATATATATTATGGCTTCCAGTTTTATGTTTTTATGGGATTACTGAATGTGTCAGTGAATGTGTCTGTCGGGGACCAAAATAATTCCATTATGGAATGTCTTACAGTCCAGCCTCAAGTTTCAGTAAAAGGGAGCTCTGGTCCACTATTGTTTTGCTAATGTGAGCAGGTCTGCTATTGCATAGCATTTCTTCAGTGTAGAATGCCTCCTAGTTTGCATCTCTACAGAAATAAGCATCTGAATAGCCCTGCACTTGTGCTGAAGGTGAGGTGGCTAAGTTACAAGTGAGGAGAGAGGGTTAGGGGCTACTGGGCAGAGAGGGGTCAGAAGGAAAGAAATGACCTTGTGACCATGGAAGCATGGTTAGAAAACACCCAAGAAAAAGCTGAATAAACAAGAGACTCTAGTTTTACAACATGGAAGTGAGAGCTCTCTAAAGATAACAAGATGACTGTGTTTGGTCTTCATCGCCATTTGGTTGCTAGGAGCTTTCAAGTCCATGCACCCCCACTCAGGCCGAACCTCATGGCTTCCATGGCTTGGGGATGAGACATGTGTCTCTGTGTCTATATCTGTTTTTTGATCTTTCATTAGGGTGTTTTCCTCTTTTTTATTTGTTTTACCCTATTCAGAAGTTTGTTTTTGTTTTATCTTATTTTATTATTATCCAGTAGATGGTTATTTGTTTTCTAATGAGAGACAGAAAGAGAGTGGATCTGGATGGAAGGGAATGTAGGGAGGAACTGAGAGGAATAGGAAGAAGGAAAACCAGAATGAGAATATTTTATATGAAGAAAATATTTACAGTAAAAGAAAGAAAAGGAATGCCTTTTGACTTCAGTTTGTAACTAAAAAAATTTAGATAAATATGTTATTGTTTTGTTTAAAAAGAAGAAAAGAGAAATATTGAGACAGACATATTGACTATAAGTTTATTATAAGGGCCGGTAGAATGGGGAGACTAAGAAGAGGAACAGGGTAATGTCTGACCGCCATGGCCGGTCGCCATAGAGAGACAGAGTGGGAAAACAGAGACAGGAGAGCACACACAGAGAGAGAGAGACAGGGGAGAGAGAGAGACAGGGAGGAGAGAGAGAGAGAGAGAGGGAGAGGGAGGGAGAGAGAGAGAGAGAGAGCGTAAAGGGGCAGGGGCCTAACTTTTAAAGGGGTCCTCTGCACCTGCGTGCAGACTTCTTTCCCATGGAACCTTGGGCTGACCAGGGTATTGCCTGAGTGGATTCCACCAGGTAACAGGGGCAGGCCAGCATAATGCCTGAACCTTTCAAAATATATTTCCACCAAAGAGTATAACAGATTAAGAATTATTGGGTTTGTATTTCTTAGTGGTTTCATTCCAGGAATTGTCTTAAAAGAAACTGTTATCATTGTGCTGTCATCCCAGTGATTATATGGAAATGTAAATTTGTCATGAACTCATCATAAAAGTTACCGTATGATGACAAAGCTGCTGCAGTATCCCATAGTAACTTGGAAAAGTTATATAGTATCAATTCAGATGCAGAAGCAACCTAAAACTGTATTGCCACAGAGACAGACAGTAAACAGCACATTTAATAAACTTCAAAAAATACAAGTTCTCAAATAGAATGAGTAATTAAAATAATATTGTATACAGGCTATCCTTGGTAGATCACAACATATGCTCAGGTTGTGGCATTAAAATCTGATAGTTTCTTTTTCAGATTTAAGAAAAGGTGACAATACTCAAATTTATATGGAAAAACAAAAGACCCAGGATAGCCAAAAACCCTGTACAATAAAGCAACTTCTGAAAGCATCACCATCCCTGACTTCAAGTTCTACTGTTAGACCCCCGGAAAACTCAGGCCTCCTGGGTCTCAGCACACGACCTCAGTCACCCCAATCACCAGGTGGATTCAAAAGCTTGCTGCAAACTGCATGAGGCTTTATTGTTGTTTAACGAGGTAACCCCATGTTAGCTCGGGTCTTTCACCCACACGCCATGGCAGATGGCTAGAAAAGACAACTCGAACCGGCTGCATAGAGATCTTGTAGGGCAGCGTAAGGGGAGTGTTTAGAAGTATGCAAAGGTTCAGGATTGGTGTGTCTCCAGGCTTGGAGGGTTTGCCCTGTATTGATTGGCCAATTGGTTGTTATGGCCCATAGGCCCTCCCAGGGCGATTGCTATTCTCTGTGTGTCATTGCATCTGTGCACTTGTCTGTAAAGCACACCCAGAGCCGTAAAGCATAGTGTCACCAATTAACTTCTGATTGGTTCCTTGCCACGAGGCAGGCATCTGACCTCTTAGTGACCAAGGCAAGGTCATGGCGAGCACATGTTACTGTCATGGCTGCCGAAAGGGGCAGGCATCTGACCTTAGTGACTAAGACAAGGTCAGACAAATGTGTGTTCGGCTGTTATGGCTGACAAAATGGGGAGCTTTACTATTATAGAGCCATAATCCTGAAAAACAGTTTGGTTTTGGCACAAAAGTAGAGAGGTAGACCAATGGAATTGAATTGAAAACCCTGATACTAACCCACACAGCTACAAACACCTGATCTTTGACAAAGAAGCTAAAGTCATACAATGGAAAAAAGGAAGCATCTTCAACAAATTGTGCTGGCATAACTGGATTCAGACATGTAGAAGACTGCAGATAGATCCATGCAAAAAAACTTAATCCCAAATGGATCAAAGACCTCAACATAAATCCAGCTGCACTGAACCACTTAGAAGAGAAAGTTGAATGCTCCCTTGAATGAATTGGTACAGGAGATTGCTTTGTGAACATAAAACTAGTAGCACAAACATTGAGATCAACAATTAATAAATGGGACCTCCTGAAACTAAGAAGCTTCTGTAAGGCAAAGGACACAGTCAGCAAGACAAAACACTGTCCCACAGAATGGGAAAAGACCTTCACCAACTCCCATCTGACAGAAAGCTGATTTCCAAAATATGCAATGAACTCAAGAAGCTAGCCAACAAACCAACAAACAATCCAATTAGAATGTGGAGTGCAGAACTAAATGGAGAATTCTCAATAGAGGAATCTAAAATTTCTGAAAGCCACTTAAGAAATTGCTCAACACTGAAATCTCGAACCTAGTTGAAGAGAGGGAGGAATGAAGAACGAAAAGATCTGTACCAGGTTGAAGAAACCCACAGAAACAGTTGGCCTGAAAAAGGGAAAGCATATCGACCCCAGACGCTCTTTGGGAGGCCAGTAGGGGACTGATCCAGCTCCCTGATCATGGATGACAATGGGGAGGCCCCTGCACTCCTGGGAGCCTCTGGAGGTGGACTGGCATTTTGCCCTGGTGTGTGTGGGGGACTTTGAGAGCCCATCCCACTTGAAGGGATGCGCTCTGTCTCTAGACACATGGGGAGGGCCCTAGGCCCAGCACAGGAAGATTTGGTGGACTTGGTGGAGCCCCGGTTGGGGGCACTACCCTGCCTGGGGAGTGGTGGGTGGATGGGGTGGGGGGTAGGTTGGAGGTGGGGGAGAAGGAATGGGGGTGAGGGGAGGGAGAGGGAGAGGGGAATTACATGTGAAACAAGCCTGTTCCCTAACTTGAATTAATAATAATAATAATAATAATAATAATAATAATAATAATAATAATAAGAGAAAAAAAAGAAAGTGCTCAACATCCTTAACTATTACTGAAATGCAATTCTAAACAACTCTGAGATATCATCCTACACTGGACAGAATGGCTAAAATCAAAAACATCAATGACAGTCTATGCTGGAGAGGATTTGAAGAAAGAGGGATATTCCTCCATTGCTGGTGGGAGTGCAAACTTGTATGTCTACTTTGGAAATCAGTATGGTGGTTTCTCAGGAAAATGGGAATCAGTCTACCTCAAGATCCAGCAATTCCTCTCTTGGGCATATAACCAAATAATCCACATTCGTACAACAATGACATATGTTCACATATGTTCATAGCAGCGTTGTTCGCAATAGCCAGAACTGGAAGCAACCTACATGTCCTTCAGCTGTAGAATGGATGGAAAAATGTGGTACCTTTACACAATGGAGTATTATTCAGCAGGGGAAAAAGGAAATCGTGAAATTTGAAGGCAAATAGATGGAACTGGAAGAAAACATTTTGAGTGAGGTAACCCAATCACAGAAAGACAAGCAGGGTATATACTCGCTCATATGTGCATATTAGACATAGAATAAAGGACTACCAGCCTACAGTCCACACAACCAGAGCAACGAGGAAACAACCAGGAAACAACGAGGACCCCAAGAGAAAAACACATGGTCCCCCAAAGAAAGGGAAGGGGACAAGTATCCCTGAGCAAATTGGGAGCATTGGGGAAAGAGTAGGTAAATGGAAGCGAAGGGGAGAAGGGGTGAGGGTGGAAGGAGAACAGGAGGACTGAGACAGGGGAGGAATAGAGGAGGGCAAGAAAGGAGATGCCTTGATAGAAGGATACAATATAGGTTTGGAAAGCGGTCTGACACAGGGGAAATGTTAGGGGATCCACAGAGATGACACCAACTAAGAATCTGTGCAGTGGTGGAGAGGCTGCCTTTGATGCCCTTCCCCTATAATGAGGTTGATGCCTACCTTGGTTGCCATTCCTAGAGCCTGCATCCAGTAGCTTATAGACTCCAAAACGCCTGATGACTTTCTTTTACTTTTCCACCTCTATCCTACTGGTAGCTGTTAATATTGTCATCATGCGTGGCCTGTTGCTTTTCTTTCAAACTCTAATAAAATTCTCCTCAATATTGTGGGAAATTACCAATACGGAGTCAGGTAGAAATATAAGGGTATTTAATAGGGAAAAGCCTTACTTACAGAGCAACCTAGCCAGCTGGCGTGGTAGAGGTCTGTACCGCAAGAAGCAAAGAGAAACCAAAACAGAAAACGCAGTCCCACTATGTCACTCTGACCATGCCCTCACAAGCCTGGTCAGGCATATCTGTAGCCAGCTTCCCTCTGAGTCTATTTTAAAATTGTTTTATAAATGAGACTAAGAACCCAAAGGGGAATCCAGGATTCCCTAATAACTTTTTTGCATGGTTAATTTCTCTCTAACTTGGAGTGTTTACCCTACCAGCTCATTGTGATCATATGTGAACTGGTGTGAAGAGTTCAATTTTTGATTCTCCATGGCCCTATTTTTAAGTGGTCACCTCATTCTCTACGGTGTCCTTATCTCTCTTCTGGCACAGGTGATGACTATGCACAGATGCAAAGGAAGGCAATTTAAAAATGGCAGATTTTAGTCACACCAGTGCCAGCATGGTATTACTAACCATTTAAGGAACATAACTGTTGTGGAATAATCTTTTTGTGCACTGTGAAAGTAGGTCACATGCATTGTTTTCTAGAAAGCAAAATGACAAATAACTAGGCAGGACTTTGGTGGTAGAGAGTATGCTGGGAAAAAGGCAGAGTCACCAGCCAGATGGAGAGGAAGCAGCTTAGGCAGCACAGAGTAAAATTAATAAAGCTGCAAAACAAAAAGTAGATTAATAAAAATAGGTTAAGATGTATGAACTAGTTAGTACCAAGCCTAAGGTATTTCACAAGCTTTCATAATTAATAATAAGTCTCCATGCTATTTATTGGGGAAACAGTGCTCCTGAAGAAAAATAATCCATCCACAAATGGTGCCCAATGTGTGACATGTATATCCACATATGACATGAGAGAGCTTTAAAAAGGCTCTAAACACACATAAATATAGCAAACCCTGGCTTCTAGTCTCATGTCTCTCATGCAAGCCTCAGTACATAGACGTAACTCTTGGCAGCTGCCTACGTGCTTGAGCCACCAGTACACCATGAGCTAAGCTGTCATGGCTTAAGATCTTGCTCATGCAGACAAAAAAGGTTACAGATGCAGAGTAAACCAGGCTCAGAATGAAAGAAAAAACTCTAAACAAGTTACAATATGTTTAACAATGTGCATAGGCTAAGGAAAACAAGGTATAGATTGTCATGAAAATAAATATAATAAAGTTTCTAAAGAAAGAATAAAAATGAATAAGCCATAAAGAGATGGGAAATACATAGTGAGTATGGATCCTGTATATTATGTTGTTGTATTTGACTTTTTTGACTGCAAATGAACAAACACTAGCTGCTGAGAGATATTGGATTATAGAAACTGCTAAATTAAACCAACTTATATATTTTTTTAAATTGTCTAACCTTCAAATTGGGAGTAAAAAATATTTTGCACTGAAGATGTTATGCTTCCAAAGAAAACAAAAGCCTGTGTGTGGATTCATTAAACGTTACAGAGGATCAGGTTTGATCAGGGGATACACCCGGAAAATCCTGACAACACACATAATGAAACAAAACTAGAAAAAAAACTACAAGTTATGTATATTTTACCATCTCAAATATGAAACAAAAAAATCATTTTGGCTGACTTGCATACAATGCACAGTATATACTTGTACTAATGCAGATATGCATGTAACCTTTGAAAATTTATGTTTTCAGAGTAAGGGGACCAACAATTTATAAAAATGAATGGCTTAGGTTATCTAGCCATTCAGAGTGCCTCTTTTGCAGTTTCCACAGAGGTCTTCATCCAGAAAAGCTTCAAGACTTCTGGCTGAAATGGTCTAATCTCAGAATCTACTCCAGCCAGGATTTTGGATAAGCCATATACTTTCCCATTGCACAGAGACTAGACAACAAAAATTACAGCTAACTCTTCCAAGACTTGAAAATCATCTCAAATTTTCTAGAGTCTCCTAAAGTTTTGAGAGTCCCCAGACAACAAGAAGCAGTCTAGGGAACATGTTACCTACATTACCAAGACGTAGGGTGGATGGCTTTTTGCTTTTTGCATATATTTGTTTAGAGGTGTTGGTTACACACTGTTATTGGTCATAGTAAAAATCTAAACAAAAAGCTAGATTCAATTATCTCTTTCTGAAGAAAAAACAGGGATATAATATAAAACGATGAGATAACACCGTGGATTGTTGAGTCTACTTTTAAAAAAATACTAGTTTCAAATATTTTACATTGGTATGGACTTTTGTATATTGATACAAATTTAAAGTAATTTTTGTTATACTGCATATATGTTTCTATTTCGTATTGTACACATGCAGCTCATTGGAAAAGTTTACATAAAATATTAGTCTTTGAAAGCTATTTATGATAATTAGTACAGGTAATAGTCATCTATAACTGTCAAACTAATAGTGATGTAGTAATATTTTCAAGGTCATACAGAGATATATTTTAGATAGCTGATCATCAAACATTTCAAAGATCTACAGAGTATGGCATTTAAAATGTTTTAATAACATAAGGCTTTTCTTGAAAATGAGACATGTCTACATGTAACATGATAAATAAAAGACCCAGAGACTGATATTGGGGTTCAAGATTCAAGCTGAAGATCAGAGAAACAAAGCATCCAAGCAAGTAAATCTTACCTCTATCCATGTGAAATGGCAATCCTGTCTCCACGAATCCTCTGAGGCAAAAGGCTCTGAATTCCTGTCTCCTCATACTCACATTCCTTTATCTGTTCAGCCATATTCTCATGTCTCCACCTCCCTAGTGCTGGGATTAAAGGCATGTGATCCCACATGCTGAGATCACCTTTGTGTAAGCTGTTTCTTTTAGGACTGGATCAATTTTGTGTAGTCAGTGTGACCTTAAATTAATAGGGATCAATCTGTCTCTTAATCCTGAGTCCTGGGATTAAAGGTGTGTGCCTGGCTTCTGTGGCTACCTAGTATGTCTCTTTGGTTATTTTGATCTCCAGTAGCTGCATTAAATCATAAACAATATAATGATACATGATCCCCTGTCAGCATCAATCTACTTCAAAAAAACAGATAATGGGCATCCAAGAACCTCTATATGGAGTTTGCTTTCTTTGTGGCAAAAGCTAGCCACTTGGGTAAGAAACAGCCATTACCTCAACCTCTGACAATGCTGTCCAAACTGGACCAGCAGAACACAAAGAAAAGTGATTTCTGAACTTTGCCAAGACAGGGTGCAACAGTCCTTCAAAAATTTCAGCTTCACAGAAAAGTCTATTACATATTCTAGGTCTGTAGGCTGAAGATAGATGCCCCAATGTTGCACAGGAAACTTGGATTACCGTCCAGACCTCCAGATGTTTCTGTCATTTCTTTTAGTTTTGGAAGTTGCTTGCTCTGTACTTCCTGTTTACTAAGGTATTATTATATCCTTCTGGGGTCTAGTTTTCCTTAATTAGATGGAAGGTACATTAACTACAGAGCTTTGGACTCATCAACATTGAATAAGTAATGGAATATTTTCTCCATATATGCCAAATACTAAAGGACAGGAGATTGTAAATGTAATTCTTATATGATGATTGCTCTTATTGTTTGTAGTTTTATCTTATTAGAGGTAAACCATTTGGTTTTTATTTACACAAAAGGGGCAAATCTTGTGGAGTAATCTTTTTGTACACTGTTAAGATATGTCATTCAGATTAGTTAAAACAAAAACAAAAACAAAAACAGAATGGCCAGTAGCTACGTTGGATTTTTATGTTAGAGAGGATGCTGGGAAGAAGATTGTGCAGTTACCAGCCAGATGTCAACAAAGCAGCATGGACAGTATCGAGTAAAGATAATAAAACCATGAGACAAAAAAAAAAAGTTGATTGATAAGAATTAGTTAATTTAAATTTTAAGAGCTAGTCAGTAACAAGCATGATTTACCAGCCAAGCTCTCATAATCAATAAATCTCTGTGTTATTCATTGGGGAGCCAGACATCCTGATGAAAAATCTGTCTGCACAGAAAACTTCATTTATCACACTAGAAAACCTAGTTACTTCTATCTCGTTAACCCTGTTAGTAATCAGTCCATCTTCTTTTCACTTCCTGATATTCTTTGTACTGACCAATAATCTTTGGCACAGCTCACTGGTGGTTTTTGGAGGATAATTTCTCTATCTTCATCTCTTATCAACCCACCTACTTGGCACTGAAAAACATTTTGGAAAATCATCAATTTGATTTTAACTAGTAGTGATATATTACAAGAGTATTAACTGTGCAAGTTATGGATGTATCAGTGGGTACCTCTCTTGCAATCAATAATGCTAGATGGCAATTTGTGAATCATGTGTACATTCCAGGATCCACACAGTGTGGGGAAGGAAGTTTGTCTTCTGACCTAGTTTCCTTTATGTTGCTGTGATAAAACACCCTTCCCCAAAGCAATATTGGGTACTGAAAGGTTTATTTGATTTACACCTCGAGCGCACATCCAATTATTGAGAGATTTCAGAATGAGAACTCAGATTCTTGTATAAGAAACCATAGAGGCTCATATAAGATCTTTCAAGTTTATACTTAAAAATATTTCTTAAACAGCCCCACACTACCTAGCCAGGTACTAGTGGCACCCACGTTGATCCAAACCCATCTAGAAAATCCACAACAAATATGCCCATGTAAAAACTCTAAGAAATCCCTCAATTGTAGCTCCCTTCACAGATGACTCTAACCTGTGTCAAGTTGACAGTTAATTCCACCTAAGGCAGCTTCATACCAAAAAGGCAAGAGCACACTATGGCATCGGCATGCCAGAAAGCTATGTTGGATTCTCTAATGGTGTTAGTCCTATATTCAACCTGGGATTAAGCCAAGAATAATCTAAAGATTTTTTTTACATCAAAAGTTTATAAGCCCAAATTAAACTAATTTCAATTTTGTCATCGTCTTCTGAAGAGGAACTACAATTACTTGTTCTACTCTGATTAATTCTCTCTCTCAAAAAATATATATATATACATATATATGCATGTATATATATTGTTTTAGATATGATCATTTTGTAATTTAGACTGCCCTTTTCTTACTAGGTATTTGTGATGTCAATTTGATCTTGGTGTCAATTTGACATACCTGGAAAAAGGAATATTAACTGAGGAATTGCTCTTATTGAACTGATCTTTGTGCAAGGCTTTGTGGAATTTCATTGGTTATTGACTGATGTGATAGGAAGCAGCCCACTGTGGGGTGTACATCCATATGAAGGTGGCCTGGGCTTTGATAAAAGCTAACTGAGCAAGCCTGGGAATGCACATCAGTAAGCAGCATTCTTCTACTGTTACTGTTTTAGTTCCTTATTTTCTTTGTCTAGACATAACTATTTATTTATTTATTTATTTATTTATTTATTTAAATTAGAAACAAGCCTGCTTCACATGTCAGACCCAGCTCCCTCTCCCTTCCCTACCCCATCCCCACCAGACCCCATCCTATCCCTCCACTTCTTCCCAGGGAGAGTGAGGCCCTCCAAGGGAGATCACCAAAGTCTGTGGTATAATCCTATCATCGTGGCAGAGCCTAGGCCCTCCCCCATGTGTCAAGGCTGAGAAAGCATCCCTCCACTTGGAATGGGCTCCCAAAATCCATTCATTCGCCAGGGATGAGTTCTTGTCTTATCTTTCTTAATGATGAACAACGACATGGAAGTATAAGACTAATAAACCATTTCTGCATACATTTTGGCTGTAGTATTTATCACAATAGGGAACATGCTAGAACACTGGCTCAGGCTGGCCTTAAATTCACAGTACCAGCTTCTGGAGTGAGGGGATCACAAGCATGGACCTCCATTTCTAAATCTCTGATACAAGCAGATCCAGGTTTCATTTTTTTAATTTTTATTTAAATTAAAACACCTTATTTTACATAAGAATCCCAGTTCCCTTTCCCTCTCACCCTCCCACTCCCCCCACCATCTCCCCATCTCAACCCCATCCTTTCCACAGAGAGGGTGAGGCCTCACATGGGAGAATCATAAAAGTCTGTCACATCATTTGGGGCAGGACTGAGGCCCTCCCCTTGTATGACATGGGAAATATGGTTTAACCTTTCAAGTGGTGAGATTATGTCTCCATATGGTGGGATAAATAAACATGGTCTTGCATGCACAAGGTTGGTGTATATCTTTTTCTGCCTTTCAGTCTCTTTAAGACACCTCAGAAATCTAACAATTTGTATGTTTTCCTGGCTGGTATACTTATATTTCACTTGCCTTCTTGATGCCTTCCCAAGCCAGAAAAGGGCACTGGATCCCATAGAACTGAAGCTGCAGATGGTTTTAGATAGCATGTGGATGGTGGGAATTGAACTTGATTCTCTACAAGAACACCAAATGCTTTTAACTGCTGAGCCATCTTTCCAGATCCACAACATAATTGTTCTTTAAAATAATAAAACTCTTGTTAAAATTAGCACATGTTTGCATGGTTTAAATAACTTAACACTAATATATATTATATACCTGAACCCTAAACCTCAGATTATTTAGGGGGGTCTCTGTAAACACTTGGGGTAACAGAGTAATGATCCATATGAGCCAAGAAACAAATCTGGTTCAAAATGACTCAATAGTACATGTTGGTTAAAATTTCTAGTGGGTGATCCTGGGCCACTTACTTTAGGCATATTTAAGTATGGTGGTTACAATTTTGGAAAATAGATTCTTACTGACAACTCAATGCAGTGTACACAGTAAAGCTTAAGGCATCACTACATCAAGACTCTTTGGAAAGTAATTGTGGACTCTTCCATAAATGTGGGTTTTGTAGACTCACTATATGTGTTATATTAAGGGCCTAGGGGAGGACCTGGTATGGTCTCAGTCATACAGATAGTGCAG
Organism: Cricetulus griseus; assembly: GCF_003668045.3. Lineage (NCBI taxonomy): Eukaryota > Metazoa > Chordata > Mammalia > Rodentia > Cricetidae > Cricetulus > Cricetulus griseus. The sequence goes on from NC_048604.1 coordinate 56,711,534, forward strand.
AGGTCACCAAGAAAACAACATCTTTTGCTTCATTTGTAAAGTACATGCGAAATTTCCTATAAGAAAGGATTTTATTGACTAAGAAACAGTGCTCAAGATAAAATCTAGCAAGAATGATTGAGATAAATGTAAGAATTTGGCGCAATCAGGTGTGGCCCAGCCCTACAAATAGCACAGGGTACCAATTAATTACACCCATTTCCAGCCTTCTGGGTGGAAAATAAGTTACACACATTTCCATTGAATAAATAACCTTGCATGTTTTCCATTCCTAGTTTCTCTAGTGCTTATCTGTGAGCACATGGACTTTATGTTCTCTAAAAATTATAAGTATTTTTCAAGTATACAAGTTTTATCATTTACCCATGTTAAGGATGATAAAGGAAATTTGGACAAACTTTAAAATATTGAAATAATGCATGTCTTCTTATCTCAGTGTAATGGGAGTAACAGTAGGCAACAGAAATTAAGGGCAAATTTTCATATTTGCCAGGCCATATAATAACTTGAGGACTGAAATAAACACAACACTTAGAATATAAATAATAATTAATAATAATAATAATAAAAGTTGTGAGGGCAGCCGGCCAGTGGTGGCACATGCCTTTAATCCCAGGAGGAGAGAAGCAGAGGAAGAGGCAGGCAGATCTCTGTGAGTTTGAGGTCTACAGAGTGAGTTCCTGGGCCAGTTCCAAAGCAATACAGAGAAACCCGGTCTTGAGAAACAAAAAACAAAATCAAAACCAAAAGATATGAGAGCTAGTGATGATTGCAAACTTGGTAGCATCTACAATCACCATGGAGACATCATCCATGCACACTATGAGGGACTAATTAGATTAGATTAACCTCCAGGTAGACCTATGAGTAATTACTTGAGTTTAAGTTAGTTTCGATAAAAGTGCCACCCCAAAAGAAGGCAGCAGCATTCCATGAACTGGGGTCATAGAGTATAACAAAAGCTGGAAAGCAGCAGGATACAAGCATTATTCTTTCTTTGCCTCAAGCATCCTCCACCAAGACTTGTACATCGTGATTCAACAGTGACCCAAAACAAACCTTTTCTCCCATAGGCTGCATTTGTCAGGGTATTTTTTCACAGCAGTAGGACACATAAATAAGAAAAAGTACTAAATATCAAAACTTGGCACTAAATATGAAAACTGTGACTACATGTTACATACTAAGACATGTTTGCTGTAAAAAATATGTTTAAATTTCAATCTCATGCACTTAGAAAACAAAGCAATGGCAAATGAATGAAAAGTAAATAATGTACCATTTGGTACAACCAAATAGATTCTTAGTGACAACTCAATGCAGTATGCACAGTAAGATTGGAATTTGTCACATTTCAGACCAGATTTCTGATCACATTAGAATAGCCAGAGTAGGCCTTATCTGTCACAGAAGGCAACAGGTACTCCAATGACAGCTTTTCTGTGAATCTCTAACTAACAGACTTCTAGGTGCTTGGACTTTTCACTTGAAGAAGTGAGTTTACATCATTAAGGCTATCAATGGCCACATTGCCTTCTCGAAATCTTTCAGCCCATCCTCCTGTCTAGGAATCTGAATGTCTGAAGACTAAGAATGCTATAAGAAGTGTCTTCTCCCCCCATTCCTGATTATCCTCTTTAGACTTCCCCACGGTGTTCTGGTGCTGGGACCCAAACTCTCTTCAGAGTCCTCCCTATGATGTCTGTTCACACCTTAGAGGGATTTTGTTTAATCAAATCATTTGACATGGGAAGACCCATCCTAAATCCAGATCTTTTTCACATTTTTTAAATTTTTTGATTTCATTTTAAATTGCTACCACAGTTCCCCCTCCAAGCCCTCTTCCCACCCTCCTCCCTGATAGCTCACCCCTTTGAGGAGTCAGCATAGTCTGGCACAATAGGTTGGGATAGGGACAGGCCCCTCTCCCATGCATAAAGACTGAGCCTTGTTACGATAAATCTTTCCACTAAAGGCCGCCTAGGCCCCACCACCATGTGTATGCCTTACACCAGCTGCCACCAAGTTAGGGCCCAAATGAATACACAGAAACATGTATTAGGTACAATGCTGCTTGGCCAAAGACTAGGATTCTCATCTGTTAGCTCAGTCTTAATTATCTTAAATCTATATACTTTATAAGACTTATCTTATCAGATGCCATATTGGCATCCCTCTTTGCCAGTGGATCACATTGTGCCGCTGGAGCAGGAGTGGAGGGGAGAAGAGACACACTTCCTGTTTCCTGGCTTAGATATGAGTCTCCTTGCCATGTCACTTCCTACCTGGATCACCATTTCTCTACTACATTTCCCCGAATCCTCTTTAACTCTTAGTCCTTGATTGCCATTGACCAAACAGTATTTTATTTAACAATCAATAAGATAAACATACACAGTACATTCCCCATCAGAGCCTGGCATCCCACCATAGGTAATGGGCTCCAACAAGTTAGCTTGTGTATAGGGATTATTTTGTGATCCTACTGCCACTGAGCATAGAATCCCACCCTAAGGAATGGGTTCCAACAAGCTAGCTCATGTACCAGGTTTCTATCTTGGTCCTGCTTCCAGGGGCCTCTCTGCCAGTCCAAGTTTTACAACTGTCTCCCACATACAGAGGGCCTAATTCAGTCCCCTGGATTGTAGTTCTAGAGTTCAAGAGTTTCCACAAGCTTGTTTCAGCTGTCTCTAGATTTTTCCATCATGATCTTGAACTGCCTTGCTTATATGTTCCCAACTCCTTCTCTAAGACTGGATTCCCAGAGTTCAGCCTTGTTGTGGATCTTGTTCCATCAATTACTGGTAATTACAGATCTTTTGAAGTAGGAAGATCCATCTTAAATCTGTGTCACACTTTCTGGTGGCAACCTTTATAAAGAACATGGAACTAGGAAGCACTTACCCTTTGCTACTTGCCCTGATATTGTTGGCAATTTCATTCCTTCACAGGTATTAAAGCCCAGTTCTCCAGGATTCTGATGTATAGTGAAGATCATCTGAGACATCTAGCCTCGTGGACCAAACTGCTACTGGAGTTTTACTTTCTGTTGGTAGACAGACATTATTGAACTAGCTGGACCAAGCCTGTAAGCCATTCTAATAAATCCATTTTATATATAGATGGTCATTCTATCATTTTTATTCTTATAGAGAACCCTAACACACTGTTCCAAATCAACATAGGATTCCCCTATGTAAGGTACTTATAATGTTAACAACTTGTTTTTCTTAGTCATTGATAAACAGAAAAGTCAACTGGTTTAGAAAATCACAAATGGTATTGAGTGGTAAAAACTTTGTGTAAGGATGGTAATTTTACTTGATAATATATACATATATATTATCTTATAAGATATATTATATTATACTATATAGCATACATATATATTCTAATATGAATATAGATGAACACTAGCCAAGCAAATAAAATTAAAAGTTAGGATCACTTATGAATATACATGCAAATTTTTTAAAAATTTGTAGCTGTCTTTAGAAAAAGATTTGGCACATTGATTGAAACTGTCATGCCTGACTTTGTACCATGCAGTGCTTGCAATTATTTCTCATTCTGACATTATCCATTTCATTCCATTTCAGCTTGCTACATAGCTTTTCAAAGGTTGGATGATCTACTGTTGGCACATTTTCTCTTCCTAACTGATACTTGTCCTGTATTTAAGACTCTCAGTTCCAAAGGAAACTTCATTTCCCCAGTTTCTGGTTGTTAATCAAAAGCCAGCATTCCTCAGAAACTTGTGAAAACAGTTCCCTCTAACAAAAGGAGCTATGTTTCACTTATCACTGGCAGAAGAGACAAATATCAAAGTGCATACAAGCAAATCTGGGCTCCCTCGATATCATAAGTGACCAGTTCCACATTTCAGAGTCCATGCTCTTCTCACCACCCCCACCCTAATCTTCTATAGCTCACAGGCTTCCCTCCTCATAGCTCGTCATTATCCTTATAACTGCTGTTTTGGCTATGCTCCCTCTTTTGCCCATATTTTCTTTGTCTTCATCTCTCACTTATGTCCCTGTCTCTCCCTACTTTTTTCCACCCACTCTCTCTATATTCTTTTCCTGCTTCTTTCCTGGCCAGTTTCCATCTGCTGGCCATATTCAGTGTACTACTTTCTCTGCTCTGGACTCTTCTAGATACATCTGGCTTTTCTCTCTCTTATATCTACAATAAAATTTCCCCTTAAACATACCATGGATAATTCATGTTTTCAGTTTATACAAATGCTAAGTTCAAATTCTAGGAAATATTTTAGACATTAATTTTCCTGACCGTACACTGTCCCATGTTTATATCACTCATTTGACCTTCATCATACAGCTATTGACATTTTTCTATATGCCTTATTTATTTATTCAAGTAAATTTTAATTCTTAGCAGGAAGGAATGGTACATAAATTTGTATTCTTTGTTTCTCTGTGTTAGAGAGAGCAAAGAGAGAGATAAAGAGACTTCTGTGTAAGTCAGAGTCCACGTGAGGGAGTGTGTTTTTGTGGGGGCTAAACTTATATTTACATGTTTAATTACTGTGCTTAAGAGATGTATAAAACAAAAATGTCTCTATTCTGTAAACCTGACTTTCCCGAGGGCTGATTAACTTGTAAGGCCCACTTGCCCAAGGACAGATAACTTTCTGGGATGCTGGGGGCAGTTGCTCATGTGAGATAACAAGACATGTGTCTTTACTTCTGTAAACAAGTTCGGCTCTGCTTGATCACATGTAGGTGGGAGATACATAGGCAGGGAATAAGTCAGGATGTATATGCTTGTTCCCAATTGGACAAAGTACTTAGCCTTCAAGGTTTTGCCTTTATGCGCACCAGACTAACATAATTTGTGGCCATTCTCTGGGAGTCTGTGATTAGGACCAGGCCTGTGTCTATCAACTTGGCCAGTATTTAATAAAGCTTGCTTCAAATTTGGTTCAAAAATTCTGGTAATGCTCTTATTCTCACCTGTTAGGATTAATATTATCTCCTTTACTATTCAAGTATCAGGGAGTGAAAGCAGGTCATCTGGCTTAGAGACATGTACCTTTATCCAGTGAACCCAGAATAGAGAATCTTTGCTTACTTCTAATTTAACCTGTCTAGAAAATATTTCTTCATATATTAGATCCTCTTAATACCAAGAAACATATTAATAATGGATAATGAAATGTCAGTAGCTAATGTATAAACAACTACCTCACACAAATATAGTGAAAACTTTCATCCACATAACAAATGCTTTAGAAATCCCATTACCCACAAGACTGTGATACTACTATTATTAAAAGGAATAGTGTTAAGAAGAAAAATTCAGTTTTGCTTTATTTTGTTCATGTTTTTGCCATTCATTCTCCCTATTTAGCTTAGGCTGACCTGATCACCACAAACCTTCTATGACTGCATTTCAATAGGGAGAGGAACATATAATTTTATAATATAAAGTGAATAAATAAATGAATTAATAAGTAGTAAGGCAGTACTCAGAACCAGAAGAGATTTAGGTTCAGGAATCTTCCCATGTCACAGTGCAATGTTGGCAGTGAGTGTTTAAAGAAACAAAGCTGAGATAGCTTGAATGTTTACAGCAAATAATTTCCTTATTTGAGTATGTTTTGATCAATTAGCAGGCTCTTATAGACAGACACTTGCCATTTTGCAATTGGATGAGACTGCAATTGAGCTATAAATTACAGAATGTATTTCTTCTCTATTTTATAAAAGGTACTTTTTAGATCGTTAAAGGTGGCTTCAAACTTGTGATCTTTCTATCTCTGGCCCCTTACTGCTAAGAATGTAGGCTTGAGAAACACTAAGCTAAAAGATCCATTGTTATGTTTACTAGTTTTTCTTTTGTTTTGTATTTAACAAACAAGTTAGACTAATTTTCAGTTTGCTTTTAAGGAATGCATAGTACTTAGCATCTGGTGAGTAGTATCAGATTTATTTAATTAATGATATTCATGTTAAAAGTAGATTTTTTGTTTAGCAGATACTCATGTGGAGTTGAGAAATAATTTTCACTGCTGTTTCTATAAAGATTTTTTAATTGATTAAAGTTTTCTTTGACATCTTTGTACATACATGTAGCAGATTCTATTTCCTCTTTATGTATACACTTTTTTTTTACTTCTCCCTCCCTTGTTATATTTCTTTCTCTCTATAGCTCCCTTTCCTACACTCAGGCCTTTCTGTTTTGTGCCAGGTGTAGGGTAGTTATTTATGATTTGTTTTTGAGGGACATACCAGGGGGCTGGTTACCAAAGTACAAGCAATTGTCATTCTTCTTGGTTGCCCCTCAGAACTGATTAATAAGATCCTATTGCTAATAACACCACACACTTCATTGTAAGATATAAAGAAATCAAACTGGAAATTGCAATCGCTAATGTTATGTCAATAGCTAACTTTCTGTTTAAAAGTTGAAACTTTTTGTGCTTAAGAGAAGCATAAAGCAAAACTAGACCTCCAACTGTTAAAGGCTGTTAAAGGTTTTTTTTTTTTTTTTTTACTGCTGTTTCCATGTCTGTAAACAAAAGATCTTTTTAATGTATTCTTGGATTTGGTCTTCTGGTATTTTATTATTTTTTCATGAAGGTTCATGAGGGAGATTGGTCTGTAATTTTCTTTCTTTGTTGTGTCTTTATATGGCTTAGGTATCAGGGTGACTGTGGCCTCATAGCAAGAATTTGGTAATTGTCATTCTGTTTCTGTTTTATTGACTAACTTGTGGAATATTGGTGTTAGCTCTTCTTTGAAAGTTTGGAAGAATTCTGTGCTGAAGCCATGTGCTTTTCTTGGTTTGGAGACTTTTAATGACTGCTTCTATTTCCTTAGGTATTATATGTCTGCTTAAATTTGTTATGTGATCTTGGCTTAAATTTAGTATGTGATCTCTATCAAGAAATTTGTCAACCGGGCGTTGGTGGCACATGCCTTTAATCCCAGCACTTTGGAGACAGAGGCAGGTAGATCTCTCAGAGTTCGAGGCGAGCCTAGTCTACAGAGTGAATATCAGGATAAACTCCAAATCTACACAGAGAAACCTTGTCTCAAAAAACAACAACAAAAAAGAAATTGGCTTTTTCTTTTATATTTACTAATTTTCGGAGTGCACATTTGGAAATATGACTTAACAATTAATTGTCTGGCTTTCCTTAGTGTCTGTTGTTATGTCCCCATTTTTTTTTCTGATTTTGCTAAATTGTATATTCTGTCTCTGAATTTTAGTTAGGTTGGATAAGGGTTCCTCTATCTTGTTGATTTCAAATTATTTATGCAGACAGTTGGTGCTATGAACTTTCCTCTTTGCAAAGTGTCCCATAAATTCGGGTATGTTGTGGGTTCATTTTCCTTGAAATCTAGGAAGTCTTTGATTTCTTCCTTTATTTCTTCCTTTGACACATTGTTAATTCACTTAAGAGTTTCTCAGTTTCAATGAGAGTAGTCCCCTGGGATTCGAGGCAGGGCCCAGCCCAGCAGGGCCAGGAAAAAAACCCATATTGCTTTGGTCTTTTGAATGGTCATGGGGGCACAGAATCTAGGAAGTGGTACAGTTTTGCTCATAGACAAGTCACTCACCAGTTCTGGCTTGTATGGCCTGGGCCTTCATTTGGAATTTTTCTGGGGTTGCAGGGAGGGCTCAGTCCTGGGGTTGGGGATTAGCTAGGACAGTGTGGGCTCGGAGAATGGTTATTGGGGTGCACAATCAAGTGAAATGTGAAGTTCTGCCAGTAAGTGGGTCACTCTCTCATTCTGGTTGGTATTGTCTAGGCCTAAGTGGTGGTTGTCCATGGGATTTTCCCACAAGAACACGGCCAGGAAAGACCTGACACATACAGTTCTTTGTCTAAAGATTCGGCTCCAAGAAAATTCTTCCTTTTCATGTTACCAGGTTTTTTGCTATTATCATAATTCATGTCTTGTTCCTGAAGCCTTAAGTGCTTTCAGACAAAATTCTTAGCTCTGTGGTTAGTGTAACCTAAGATTTTATTGTTAATAAATTCCAAGAGGTTTTTATGTTCATAACAAGATGTTAAGTATTACACAGAGGTAGGCAAGTAATGGCAATTTAGGGTGCTAAAGATAGCCCAAGATAAACTAACTAGTTTCTGTATCTGCAACATTTCAAAGTCCCCACTATCATTGTGACTCCAATCAGTTAATCAGCCTTTCAGAAGGTTTCAGTTTGAAGATGCAGCTCATTCTGGGAACATTTATGCAAAATGTATTTACAAACAGGATTGTCTTCATAGATACCTAATATTCTAGGTGAGAGACAAGATTTCATTAAATTTTCTTAATTAATCCCTATCATTTAAAAATAGTATTAAAAGTAGAAAAGAAAATCATGGTTATCTTTTTTAAAAAGAATAATTAAGGTAGTAGTAAGAAATTTAAGAAGAATAGTTTTGAAGTTTAGAGAGAGGGATTTTCTGAAATGAATTCTCCTTCAGTAGAAAACTTTAATTAATTAATTATTTTTTTTCAAAGCCAAGAACCAAACGCAGGGCCTTGCCCTTGTTACACAGATGCTACATCACTGAACTACACCCAAAATCCTTTGTTAAAGGAGTTATTGGTAGAATTTTGTTTCTGGTAGTTATTGATTATTTGGCATATTTTATAAAGGTGTAATCAACACCACAGGTAGCATGGTTGGGTTCTGAACAGAGAAAACATTCTCTACTCCAAGATATAGCAAATGTCCCCCTTACAATGATGTTTGAGGAGGAGGTTATCTTCCATGCCACCATGTCACCTAGTTAATAAATGACCTATTCAGTGGGACTTGGTGACTTGGGCTTATATGCTAAGGATCATAGAGGTGCAGGATGGGGATAGAGTTGATTAAGAGTTGATTTGAGTTGATTCTGGCTACAATTCATGTTGCCTGAGACCACTGAGCATAGAGGGCTAGACTTGCTTTCCAAATCATACTTTCATGCCCTACAGCAGAAAGTGTAAAGCTTGAAATTTATTTACAGTATTCTCTGGTAAGGACTCAAAGGGCCTGAGTGTTCGAACAGCTAGAAGATTAAAGGTTAATAGCAGTCCCCTAGTTAAGATATTTCAAAAAGTGCAATATTTATAGGAAAAAACACCCTTCTATCTCATTTATATTGATTGCATTTTCCTCTTGTTTTGAGGAAAGAATGAACTCTGTTTAGTAGACATTTTGAGAAATGTGATCCTCTGGCACTGAAGACCAAATCTGTCTCTGTGGATACCAAATTGATTTCCTGAAGCTGGCTTCTCCTTGTTAGAACACAAACTCTCTAGCAACCTTTCTGTGTCTTTCAGAAATCAGGTCACATACCCACTACAATTTGTCTGTTAGAATGAAACAATAGCCCCTCTGAAAAGGTTGGAGCACACAGATCTCAGCATACTGGGGAGGGCTGAAGGATTATGAAATGAGCAAGAAAAACTCAGTCCCTTTTTGCCCACCTAGTATGTGCAGGAGAACTTTATGCTACTATCCAAATATGTGGTTCCTTGGCAATGTAAATGTATATCACATGTGTGGAACTACCTACCAGACATATAAGAACAAAACAAGTTAGATATCACCTTTGTTTAGGCTCTTTCTTTTAACATATATTCTCTCTCTTTATCCCTTCTAAGGTTTTCACATATGACTTGCTCTTCCATTTTAAAGGAATTTGCCCCACCATTCTGATGTCGCCATAATTTCTCCTATGGTCATGAATTCATCTCTCAAACAAAGAATGCAATTTAGTGTTAATTTTTATATGATCACATAATTTTAAGTAACTTTTTAAAATAGTTACAGTAGTTTTACACTCAATATAAATTTTCACTAAACTTTCTTTTTCTAACTTTTAAATTTTTTTTTATTAGTTCAAATTAGGAACAAACTTGTTTCACATATCAATCCCTTCTCCCTCTCTCTCCCCTCAACCCCACCCTTCCTTCTCCACCCCCTGACATACCCCCCAGCCCATGCACCCTCCAATCCCCAGTTATGGAAGGGCCCTGAACAGGTGCTCTCCAAAGTCCACCACATCATCCTGGACCGGGCTTAGGCCCTTCCCCTTTTGGCCAGGCCAAGAGAACATCCCTTCACGTGGGGTGGGCTCTCAGAATCCCTTCTTTCACCAGGGAAAAATATTAACCCACTACCAGGGACCCCTAGAGTGCAGAGTCCTCCTCATTGACATCCATGTTCAGGGGCCTGGATCAGTCCTGTACTGGCTTCCCAGACAGCAATCTGGGGTTGATGTTCTCCCCCTTGTACAGGCCAGCTGTTTCTGTGGGTTTCACCAGCTTGGAACTTACCCATTTGTTCTTCATTCCTGCCTCTCTGCAACTAAGTTACCGAGTTCAGATCAGTGTATATCTATGGGTGTCTGCCTCTGCTTCCATCAGCCACTGGATTAGGGCTATAAGATGGCATAAAAAGTAGTCATCAGTTTCAATTTAGGGGAAGGGCTTTTAGGTTATCCTCTCCACCACTGCCTGGATTTTCAGATTGTGTTATCCTTGTAGGTCTCTGGAAACCTCCCTAGTGCCAGATCTCTCCTCAGACCTATAATGGCTCCCTCTAATATGGTATCTCTCATCCTGCATTCCTCTATTCTTCCTCCAATTTCTGCTCCTCCATTTCCTCCTCTCATCTCCTCTTCTCCTCTTCTCCTGCTCTCATTCTGGAGGCTCTCTCTCCCCTACTTTCAACTCCCAATTAGTTCAGGTGTTCCTGCCCCTTCCATTCCTGGGGTCCATGCATTTTTCCCTTAGAGTAATTCTTCTTTCCTAGTTTTTTTGGTGAACAGGATTGTATGCAGGTAATCCTTTGATCTGTGTCTAAAATTCATACATGAGTGAATACATAGATGTTTGTCTTCTTGTGACTGGGTTACCTCACTCAGGATGGTTTTTTTCTAGTTCCATCCATTTGCCTGCGAATTACAAGAGTCCATTGCTTTTTTTTCTGCTGAGTAGTACTTCATTGTATAAATGTTCCACATTTTCTCTATCCATTTTTTTCAGTTAATGAGCTATCTTTCTTCCATTGTATAGATTTAGCATCTTTGTCAAAGATAAGGTGATCATAGGTGTCTGGGTTAATATCAGTGTTTTCAATTCAATTACATTGGTTTATCTGTCTAATTTTGTGCCAATACCAAGCTGCTTTCAGAACTATGCCTCTATAATAGAGCTTGGAGTCAGGGATGCTGATACCTCCAGAAGATCCTTTATTGTACAGAGTTGTTTTGGCTATCCTGGGTGTTTTGGTTTTCTATATAAAGTTGAGTATTTTTCTATCAAGGTCTGTGAAGAACTGTTGTGGAATTTTGATGGGGATTGTGTTGACTCTGTAAATTACTTTTGGCAAGATTGCCGTTTTTACTATGTTGATTCTACCTATCAAAAAGCATGGAGATCTTTCCATTTTCTGATATCTTCTTTAATTTCTTTCTTTAACGACTCAATGATCTTACTATACAGTTCTTTCACTTTTTTGGTTAATGGTACCCCAAGACATTTTATGTTGCTTGTGGATATTGTGAAAAGTGATGTTTCTCTTATTTCTTTGTCACTGGGTTTATCATCTGTATATAATAGGGCTACTGATTCTTTTGAGTTAATTTTGTGTCCTGCTACATTATTGAAAGTGTTTATCAGCTGTAGGAGTTCCCTGGTAGAGTTTTTTGGGTCACTTTTGTAGACTATCATATCATCTGTAAATAGTGAAAGTTTGACCTCTTCCTTTCTAATTTGTATCCTTTTGATCCATTTTATTGTCTTATTCTCTAACTACAACTTCAAGTACAATATTGAAGATATATGGAGAGACTGGAGAGCCATGTCTTGTTCCTGATTTTAGAGGAATCGCTTTGAGTTTCTCTCCATTATTTTGATACTGGCTGTTGGTTTGGTGTATATTGCTTTTATCATGTTTAGATATGTTTCTGCTATTCCTGTTCTCTCCAAGATCTTTATAATGAACTGTTGTTAGATTTCTTCAAAAGCTTTTTCAGCATGATCATCAGTGAGATGATCATGTGGTTTTTCTTTTTCAGTTTGTTTATATGGTGGATTTCATTAGTGGATTTTCTTATGTTGAAACATCCTTGGATCCCTGGGATGAACCCTACTTAATAATGGGGGATGATTTTTCTGATATGTTCTTGGTTCGATTTGCCAATATTTTGTGGAGTATTTTTGCATCGATGTTCATGAGTGATATTGGTCGGTAGTTCTCTTTTTTAGTTGTATCTTTGTATGGCTTGGGTATCAAAGTGATTGTAGCCTTGTAAAAAGAGTTTGGACATATCCCTTCTGCTTCTATTGTGTGGAACAATTTGAGGAGTACTGGTATTAGCTCTTGTTTGAATTTCTGGTAGAATTCTGCAGTGAAGCCATCTGGCCTTGGACATTTTTTGGTTTGAAGGCTTTTGATTACTGCTTCTATTTCAATAGGTGTTATAGTTCAATTTAAACTGCTTATCTGGTCTTTGTGTAATTTTGTTAAGTGATATCTGTCCAGAAAATTGTCCATTTCCTTTAGATTTTCAAATTTTGTGGAGTAAAGGTTTTCAAAGTATGACCTGAAGATTCTCTAGATTTCCCCAGTGTCCATTGTTATATCCCCTCATTTTTTTCTGATTTTGTTAATTAGCATGTTCTCTCTATGCCTTTTGGTTAGATTGTATAGAGGTTTGTCTATCTTATTGATCTTCTCAAAGAACCAACTCTTTGTTTCATTGATTCTTTTTAATGTTTTCCTAGTTTCTACTTTATTGATTTCAGGTCGAAGTTTGATTATTTCCTGGCATCTATTCCTCCTTAGTGAGTTTGCTTCTTTTTGCTCTAAGGCTTTCAGTTATTCTGTAAATTCTCCTGTGGGACTTTTCTCCAGTTTCTTCATGTGGGCACCCATTGCTACAAACTTTCCTGCCTCTGCCTCTCGAGTGCTGGGATTAAATGTGTGTTCCACCAATGCCCGGCAATGGATATGTGTCTTTTAAGTTTGGTTTTGTCATGGAATATCTTGTTTTCTCCATGGATAGTGATTGGAAGTTTTGCTGGGTACAGTAGGCTGGGTAGGTATACATGCTCCCTTAATGTTCGTAGGATATCTATCCAGGATCTTCTGGCTTTTAATGTTTTCATTGAGAAGTCATGTGTGATTCTGAAAAGTCTGCCTTCATATGTTATTTGGCCTTTTCTTTTGCTGCTCTTAATAGTTTCTCTTTATTCTGAAGGTTTGGTGGTTTGATTATTATGTGTCGGGTGGACTTGTTTTTGTGGTCCAGTCTGTTTGGTGTTCTGTAAGCTTCTTGTACTTTCATAGGCATACCCTTCTGTAGATTGGGGGGGCTCTTTTTCTATGATTTTGTTGAATATGTTTTCTGTACCTGTGAGCTGTATTTCTTCACCTTCTTCTATATCTATATTCTTAGGTTCAGCCTTTTCATTGTGTCCCATATTTCCTGGATATTCTGTGTTAGGGATTTATTGGATTTGAGATTTTCCTTGGTCGATGCCTTTATATCCTCCAGAGAGCCTTCATCCACTGTATTCTCTCTTCCATCTCTTGAATTTTATTTGTTATACTGAAATCTTTATTTCTTGATCATATTTATCCAGCCTTTCTTTTTCCAGCATCACCTCATTCTGTGTTTTCTTTAGTGTTTCTGTTTCAGCTTTCATGCCTTGAACTGTTTTGTGTGCTTCCTTCACTTGTTTGGTTGTGTTTTCTTGGCTTTCTTTAGATTCTTTAAGAGTTATGTTTACTACTTGAATTTTTTTGGTTTGTCTTTTCCTCCATCTCATGTAATTTTTTGCTTGTTTTTTCTTCTATTTCTTTAAGGGATTTTCTTGTTTCCTCTTTAAAGGACTCTATCATCTTCCTAAGATAATTTTGGAGGTCCATCTGTTCTTTATCCTCTGTGTTGGGCTTTTCAGATCTTGCTGGTGTGGAGTCCCTAGATTCAGGTGGTGTCATATTGGTTTTTCTGTTGTTGAGCATGTTCCTATTTTTGTCTTACTATGTCTTCTTCCCATCCTTTCTTCCAGTGAGTGCAGGTGGGGTCTCTCCCTCTCTCAGTTTGCTAAAGGAAGGCTCAGCCTCTGGCAGCAGCAGTCTTGCAGAGGGTGGTCGGTGGACAAGGGTGGGGTGTGTCTGGACTCAGGGTGGACCTTCACAGTCTGGGCAGTTCTACTCTTGCACGGGTGCACTCAGGCAGAAGCAAACAGGGGTTTATGGGGGAGTTTGGGTTACAGAGCAATGCCCAGTGTCACTTGAGGCTAAGAAACCTAAAGTGGGAAATTACCAATACTGAGCCAAGTAGAAATATAACGGTATTTAATAGGGAAAAGCCTTACTTACAGAGCGACCTAGCCAGCCGGCACAGCAGCAGTCTGTACAAAAACCAAAAGAGGGGAAACAAAACTGAAAGGCAGCCCTGAAACTCTTACTCTACATCACCCTGACCACGCCCTCTCAGGCATGGTCAGGCAGATCTGTAGCCAGCCCCTAAGCAGGCGTGGCTACAGGTTCCCCTACAGATAACCCCTGCAGGTCAGAAGCCAGAGTGTAGACAGGGGTGAGGTGTGTCCGGACTCCTATTTTCTTATTTTTGAATTTATTTTTAAACTTTTTCAATACATCCTGATTTTAGTTTTCCCTTTCTTTATTTCCCCCATTCCCCCCTCTCACTCCTCTCTCCCCCAGATCCACTTCTCCTTTGTTTTCCTTCAGAAACGATCGTGTATTCTAGATATATCAACTGAACACACCATAACAATTTGCAATAATACAAGGCACAATAATGCATATCCAGGCTGTCAAAGCAACCCAGTAATAGGAAAAGCATCCCAAAAATAAGTGCAAAAGTGAGAGAACCTCCCTACTCCCACTTACAAGAGTCCCACAAAATCCTAAGCTAAACATCCACAGCATATGTGCATAAGACCTATAACAGACCCATGCAGATTCTCTCATTGCTTCTTCACTCTCCATGAGTCTCTATGAGCCCTGCTTGGTTGAACCTGTGGGCTAGGTTTTCCTGTTATCATCCACTCCTCTCCTCCTTCAGTCAGGTAACCAAAATATCTGGATTATATAGGGAAGAGCCTCTGGGGAAGGGAAGCCTTGTGCCTGAACTGGAGAGTTCAATGTAGAGGGTGGGGTATGGCAGCCATTTTTCTGTAATAGGTAGGGAGCGAGGGATCCTGAGAGAATTTGGGGACCAGGTCCAGTTTATTATGTTAAATAGTCAATTCAGGGATTTGTTGCAGCGGTTGAGACTGAATGTCAGTTTGGTATACATCATCTCAGGTTTTTGTTTTTGGCTTTATTTTTTTTAACTCTGACTCTGTATATAGATAATGTGAATGGAAATTTGTAGAAGAAACTAAACCTTTACACTGAATCTTCTGTAATGCTGATTCACTGAGTGGAACTTCAGTGTTAGTGGAGAGTATGGAATGTTGCAAGTCTAGAACTTAAATTAACCTTGAGCCTACTTTAGAGTTCTTAATAGCTGTTTGTTGACTCTTTTGTACTGGAAAAACAGGTTTGTGACCATTAGGTAAATCATTTGGAATATACAAAAAGAAAACACTAATTTTCTTTGGGAATGTACTAACATAGCATGCTAGTAGCATCCACTAATTCAAAGGCTGAGAGTATCATTTGACAGCATCTTAGGCCTATAATGGGTTTTCCTACTTTGCCCTAACCCACCTCTCTGATGAATCCACCAATGTATTGTGAAAGTGTCATGATTTATGATGTTTTCCTCTCTTGCTATCAAAGCTTCAAGAAACTGTTTCCACATAGGAACATGAAATATCATGTGATCTAAACCTTTGTTTCCAGGCCATATTAACAAATATTTGAGTTCAGAATATGTTATATTTTGTTGCCTTTGAGTAAAGAGTTACTTTTTTCTTGTGTCAATATTTACATATATGGTATATGTTGCATATCTAATATCTACTATTAACAGTGTATACACATGCAGTTAAAACTTTATATCTATGCAAAACTAGTACAAGGAATTTGTAAATCAATGAAAAAAGTCACCATTTCCCTTACTTATAATGCCAAGTACAATGCAAATGCCAGGGAAACAGTTGTCGCACTGTACAATTACTCACATAGGGACAAGAAAAGTGAGGGTTTTTTTTTGAAAAATTCTTTATATATGTTACCATCCACAGTTACTGAAAATTAAGCCAGATCTTTGTCAGTTAATATTTTATTTTGGGAATTTGTTGAATACTTTACTTTTACCAGCATATTTTTTGTTTTATGTTCTATTTACTTGTTAAATAGTATATAATTTACAAATAACACGTTTTTGCTACATTTTAACATAAACAACTACTTTCAGATTAAATATGTTCTAAAGTGTTCGTAAATGCCTCTCATACTACATAAATGTTGGAGATAAAAATGAGCATTGTATTTATTTTCTTTGATATTAATGATATTTATTGAATATAGTAGTTTTCAAATAAATACATACTAATATTTTCTGAGAAACATATTTATAAAAGATCTTTGCCAAATCATCAAAATGGTAGGTTGGGAAGCTTTAAGCTTTGTTCTTCCTATTAAAATATTTTTAAAAATACTATAGCCTTACTATTCTAGCATTTTAGGCCCTGTGTAAAGTATTTGATAAGATATCATCACTAAGCACATGCCTAATCAAGGAAAAGCCATTTTAAAATGGTATGGAATGTCATGACATTTTTAATTAACTTTGAGCCATCTCCTCTATGTCATAATTTAGTATAGTTTAGGCAAAGAAGCAGCAAAAGATCACTCAGTTCCTTTCAGTTAAATGAAAGTAGAAGTCTCAAACTGTCAAATTCTAAGCTATCTGATATGAAATAATCACTTGGTTTCTGTTGGCATGGAGTGTTCTGAATGTCACTTCTAAGTGGGAGTTTGAGTGTACTGAACATTTCAACTAGATGCTAATATTAATAATGTATTCTAAGGAGATACAAAAAATATTTCACTATGTATCACCTAACTAGGAAGGCCAAATAGAAACACACTAAAAATGACTTTACCTTACAACATTAAAATTATTATTATTACTATTATTATTATTATTACTAGTAGTAGTAGTAGTAGTAGTAGTAGTAGTAGTAGTAGTTGATTTGATATAGGGTTTCTTTGTGAATGCCTAGTTGTCCTGGAACTCAGTCTGTAGACCCAGCTGGACTTGATCTCAAAAATATGCCTACCTCCTCCTCCTTAATACTGATATCCATTTGCAAAAAAAATGGATTATTTTTTATGTAACAGATGCCACCTAACTTTCTTAATATGTATGCTCTTAAAAGTTTTAAAGTATTTTTATGCATTTCTAGAATTATTGTAAGACTATAATAAATGCTTGTCAAATTCATCAGGTACACTGAGTGGAACTTTTTTTTTTATTTTAAACAATGCAGAACTTAAAACATTCTAAATGTCTAAAATGGCTGATGAGATAAATAAGCCTCAAAATAAACAAAAAATGCAGACCTTTCAATAGCATTTTACATTTAAAATAACTGGGTTTATTCCTAGCACTGCAAAATTAATATTTCAAGGTATATAGCCCTGCTTGCAGTGAAAAAACCATATTAAAACATATTTTTAAGCATAATCATGAAGTTTTTGAAAAACTATGAATAGAAACAATGATCAATTTTTTTAAAAAGTCATTTGTTGTTCTCTTCTTGTTTACATTAATTTTTTCATTTTTTGTGAGGAGGGGTAAGAACAAGAAGCTTGCTTAGTAGGGAGGTAGGAAGGATCTAGGAATTCGGGGGGGGATAACATAATCAAAATGTATTGTACGAAAATATTTTAAATTAAGAAATATATTGGCAGGTGATGGTAAAACACATGTCTTTAATCCCAGTATTTGGGAGGCAGAGGCAGGCAGACCTCTGAGTCTGAGGCCAGCCTGGTCTACAGGGTAAATTCCAGGACATCCATGGACACATAAAGATACCCTGTCTTTCAAGACAAAAACAATAATGATGATAACACATAAGTCTGTTTTTAAGAGACCCAGGAAAATCGACTTTTGTTTTATATATGGAATGTGTCATTTATGGGATTGGTTTAAAAATATGAAGGGTAATTGCTGACCCAAAGAAAAAAAATCAAAATAGTTATCACTTTATATCTCAAAAATAAAAATGTTTTCTCTTCATGTTAATTAGTATATTTGTCATCATTATAACTTTTGCCTTTTCTTCAATTTCTAGTTTTTAGACTATACATTATAGCCTAGAGTGCCCTCATCTTTTTTAAACCACAGAAATGCCAACATGCATATACACAAGTGAACATGACTCATAAACGTGACCAAGAAATGCTTGCTTTTGAAACTCATAATTACAATGATCTATGAACATTACAGAATGTTATTAGGAGTCATTTCAATATTACTTTTTTAAAAAGAAAAGTAGTGTTTAGTTTTACCCTAGGTCTCTGGGCTACCTAGTCTCATGTTGGTGATCAAGCAATACCAAGGACAAATTTCATTTCATGGATTGCTGTTATGCGTTGCTCTTAAATATAATCAGATTTTGGTTGGTTACAAATTTTGTGATTCTATTGCACTAGTGCATCTTGAGGTAGGTTACCATTGTATATCAAAGGCTTTGTGGCTGTGCTGTTGTTTCCTCTGGTAGCATCCAGAGTACCTTCCAATACCATGAACACTAGTCATTAGGTATGAAGGGCCTAGGTAGGTATAGTGATATATTATTTATGATTTATTAAAGCTTGCCTGAGGATTCAGAAGTCAAAATCAGCCACAATCTATAGAAGCCAGGCGCACACCTTTAATCCCAGGAGCCAGAAGCTAGGAGGTGGTGGTACACACCTTTAATCTTAGGACTCAAGATTAAGAGGTAGACAGATCTCTCTGAGTTCAAGGCCACCCAGGGATACAGAAGATTGAATCAGTCTAAAAGAGTAACAGATCACAAGCCTTAAATCCCAGCAACAGAATAATATAAATGATAGAAGCAGGGTCTTCAGTATTATGTATGGGGCATTCATTCTTCAGCACATTTCAGAGAGGCAGCAGTTTGAGGCTTGTGGAGAGATCCTGGAGACAGAATCAGCCCATTCAACCTGAGGTAGAAGTAAGAGGCTAATGGCCATCTGCTTTGCATTTCTGATATCCAGGTTGAAGTTTGAACCCCAATATCAGTCTCTGGATCCTTTATTTTTCATGTTACACGTCGGTACCATCTTAACTTCTTCATATGCAATGTATTTTGTTGATGATGTCTTCAGCAATAGAGCTGAATCACCTTGGTTGTGGAGAGCAATCAATAACCTTGTTAGTAGCTTGGTTTCTATAGGTGTTCCAATGTGGGCATCTTTGGAAAATAAATTGATTAGATGTAATCCATTCCCAGAGATGGAGACTTCCTTTGGTGATGAGATATGTGTATCTGTTCAATCTCTCTGTAATTTAGTCATTCCAATCGTACTACCTTCATATATCCATAAATTTTTGGAAGCTACAATTGTGCTAGATTTTCTTTTTTTCTTTCTCTCCATTTTTATATAAATTAGAAACAAGATTATTTTACATGTCAATCCCAATTCACTCTGCCTTCCCTCCTCCCCTACCACTGCTAACTAACACCCTACTTATCCTATACACTTTCTGCTCCCCAGGGAGGATGAGGACTTCATAGGGAGTCTTCAGCATCTGTTATGTACTTTGGGATAGGCCTAGGCCCACCCACTTGTGTCTGGGCTCAGGGAGTATCCCTCTATATGGAATGGGATCCCAAAGTCTATTCCTATGTAAGGGATAAGTACAGATATACTACAAAAGGCTCCATAGATTTCCGAGGTCTTCTCACTGACACCCACGTTCATGGGGTCTGGATCAGGCCCATGCTGGTTTCCCAGCTATCAGTCTGGTAAACAAGAGTTCCCACTTATTCAGGTCCACTGTTTCTGTGGGTTTCACCAGCCTGGTCTTGAACCCTTTGCTCATTAATCGTCCTCTGCAACTGGATTCCAGTTCAGTTCAGTGTTTAGCTGTGGATGACTGCTTCCACTTGTACCAGCTGCTGGGTGAAGGCTACAGGATGACATATAAGTCAATCATCAATCTCATTATCAGGGGAGGGCATTTAATGTAGACTCTCCTCTGTTGCTTAGATTGTTAGTTGGTGTCATCCTTATAGATCTATAGATATTACCCTAGCACCTGATTTCTCTTTAAACCTATAATGGCTCCCTCAATGATGGTATCTCTTATCTTGCTCTACTCTATTCTTCCCCCAACTCAATCTTCCTGCTCCCTCATGTTCTCCTCATCCCTCCTCTTCTCCCCTTCTCATTATCCTAGCTCCATATTACCTCCCCTCATGCTCCCAATTTGCTCAGGAGATCTTGTCCCTTTCCCCTTCTCTGGGAGACCATGTATGTTTCTCTCAGAGTCCTCTTTTTTTCCCAGGTTTACTGGTGGTGTGGATTGTGGGTTGGTAATCTTTGTTCTATGTCTAAAATCCATATATGAGTGAGTACATACCCTGTTTGTCTTTTAGTGACTGGGTTACCTCACTCAGAATGGTTTCTTCTGGTTCCATCCATTTATCTGTGAAATTCAAGATTCCATTGTTTTGTTTTGTTTTATCCCCCACTGAGTAATACTCCATTGTGTAAATATACCACATTTTCTCAAACCATTCTTCAGATGAGTGCCATCTAGTTTGCTTCCAGGTTCTGGCTATTACAAATAATGCTGTTATAAACATAGTTCAACAGATGTCTTTGTTGTAGAAATGTGCTTTTTTGGGTTATATGCCTAGGAGTGGAATTACTGGATCTTCTGGTAGACAGATTCCCATTTTCCTGAGGAATCGCCAAAATGATTTCCAAAGTGGCTGTATGAATTGGCATTCCCACCAGCAATGGAGCAGTGTTCCTCTTTCTCCACATTCTCTCCAGCATAAACTATCCTTGGTGTTTTTGATTTTAGCCATTCTGACAGGAGTAAGATGGTATCTTAGAGTTGTTTTGATTTTTATTTCCCTGATGGCTAAGGAGGTTGAACACTTCCTTATGTATCTTTCAGCCATTTTAGATTCCTCTATTGAGAATTCTTTATTTAGTTTTGCACCCCACTTTTTAATTGGATTGTTTGGTGTTTTGGAGTCTAACTTCTTGAGTTCTTTGTATATTTTGGAGATCAGCCCTCTGTCAGATGTCAGGTTGGTGAATATCTTTTACTAATCTGTGGACTGCTGTTTTGTCTTGCTGACTGAGTCCTTTTCCTTACGGAAGCTTCTCAGTTTCAGAAGGTCCCATGTATTGATTGATGATTTCAGTGTCTGTGCTACTGGTGTTACATTTAGGAAGTAGTCTCCTGTACCAATTCTTTCAAGGGTATTTCCCACTTCCTTTTCTAATTGGTTCAGTGTGGATGGATTTATGTTGAGGTCTTTGATCCATTTGGACTTAAGTTATGTGCATGGCAATAGGCATGGATCTATCTGCAGTCTTCTACATGTCAGCATCCAGTTATGCCAGTACCATTTGTTGAAGTTACTTTATTTTTCATTGTATAATATTTGTGCTAGGTTTTCATACAACTTCTCAAATGATTCTTAGTTCTAACTCTCCTTTGTAGACCTCATATGTTTACATCCCTCTTTCCTCCCCTTCTCTATTTTATCATCCTGTTCCAGTCCTCTGGGTCCATCTATAAGTATTTATTTTATTTTCCTTTCCTAAGGAGATCCACCATGTCTTAATTCTTTACTTTATGTCTGAACACTGTGGTTAAGTGGGATTTTAGTTTGTTTATCAAAAGTTTAACAGCTAACATTTACATATAAGAAAATGCACACCATAGTTGTCTTTTTTCATGAGAATTAACTCATTCAGGTTGATTATTTTTATGAGCCATCATTTTACCTGAAAATTTCAGGATTTCGTTTCCATTATGTCAAAGTACCACATTTTCATTATCCATTGGTGGACACCAGTCTCTATTCAATTTCTGGCTACTGTAATAAATCAACAATGAGCATGGCTGAGCAAATATCTCTGTAGTATGATGAAGAATCCTGTGGTAATAAGCCCAAAAGTGTTATAAATGGATCTTGAGGTGAATGGATTCCTATATCTCTTCTGAACTACAAACTGATTTCCATAGTTGCTGTGCAAGCTTGCACTTCCACCAATAATAAAGTAGTATTTCCCTTGCTCCACATTCTCCACAGCATGACATGTCACTTGTGTCATTGATCATAGCCATTCTGACAGGTAAAGGAAGGAATCTCAAAGTAGTTTGATTTGTATTTCCTTTATGGCTAAGCATGTAGAATGCTTCGTTAAATGCTTCTCAGCCATTTGGAGTTTCAAGAATCCTCTTTTTGTATCTGCATCCCATTTTTAATTGGGTTATTTGTTTTCTTTATGTCCAGTTTTTTTTTATTAATTCAAGTTAGGGAACAGGCTTGTTTCACATGTAAGTCCCTTCTCCCTCTTCCTCCCCTCACCCTATCCCTCCTCCCCCACCCCAACCTACCCCCACCCCATCCACCCACCACTCCCCAGGCAGGGTAGGGCCCTCAACAGGGGCTCTGCAAAGTCCACCAAATCTTCCTGTGCTGGGCCTGGACCCTTCCCCATGTGTCCAGGGCCAGAGTGTATCCCTTCACATGGGATGGGCTCTCAAAATCCCTTCTTACTCCAGGGAAAAATGCTAATCCACTTCCAGAGGCTCCCTGGAGTGCAGAGGCCTCCCTATTGGCATCCATGTTCAGAGGGCTGGATCAGTTTTGTACTGGCCTCCCAGATAGCATCTGGGGTCGATGTGCTCTCCCTTGTTCAGGCCAACTGTTTCTGTGGGTTTCTCCAACCTGGTACAGAACCCTTCGATCTTCATTCCCCACTCTCTTCAACTAAATTCCAGATTTCAGCTCAGTGAATTTCTGTAGATGTCTGTTTCTGGATGACCCCAGGAATGGGAAGTGGCATGAACTCCTGAGCTAATTGAGAGCATGAGGGTAGGGGAGAGGGTGCTGCCACAATAAGAGCAGGAGAGGAGGAGTAGAGGAGAGGAAATGGAGGAGCAGAGATATTGAGTAGGGGGAAGAATAGAGGAGAGAGAGCAGGATGAGAGATACCATATTAGAAGGAGCCACTATAGGTCCGAGAAGAG
This sequence comes from Cricetulus griseus, assembly GCF_003668045.3. Taxonomy (NCBI): domain Eukaryota; kingdom Metazoa; phylum Chordata; class Mammalia; order Rodentia; family Cricetidae; genus Cricetulus; species Cricetulus griseus. The sequence continues at coordinate 56,734,737 of NC_048604.1, forward strand.
ATCTGGAACTAGGGAGATCTCCAGAGACCTACAAGGATGACACAATCTTACAATCCAGGCAATGGAAGAGAGGATAACCTAAAAGCCCTTCCCCTAAAATGAGATTGATGACTACTCTTTATGCCATCCTAGAGCCCTCATCCAGTGGTTTATGGCCAGTTTTTAAGTTGTGAAGATAAAAGAGACTTCATAGAGGATTATTCTATTTCCTCATGAAACTTGTATGTTTTCCATAAATTATCAAATAAAATTATAATCGCAAATGAAAAATTTGTAATTCAGCTTTATATAAAGATAACATCACTACAAATAGTTATCACCAGTCTATGTTTTTAAAATAAATACTTGGCAGTATTTGAGTTTAACATACAAACATCATAGAAACTTTTATGTAGGGAGTAATAAATTTGCAAATTGAATTATATTAAAAACAAAGTTTGTGGGTTGGAGATACGACTCAGACATTATGAGTGTCAACTTTTGTAGAGGACCTGGTTTCAATTACCAGCCCTTGCATCAGGTAGTTCACAAACACCTGGTAACTCTGTTTTATTTCTGGGTGATTCAACACCCTCTGGTCTTTGTGGGTACCTGGAGGTTGGTTCTGCACATAAATTTATTCACAAACACACATCCATACATATAATAAGCATTTATAAGTACATTTTAAAAACACATCTAGAAATAGTATGTAACTAACAAGAATAAAATTAATAATAATTGAGTACATAATATTTTTTGAAAAATATACAAAACCTACATTGAATAATTTAAATGTATATGGTATATAAATGTGCAATTATTCTGTTTAATGTTTCATTTACATAGTGATTTACAATTCTCAACTCCTATTCCAGAAGTTTGTTGAAAAATATAACATTTTAATGAATATATTGTCAAAACTTTTTAATAATTCATTTGTACTAGTAGTATAGGAATATGCTGATACTTCCCCTGGGTATGTTGAGTAAGATAAAGCAGAATTGTAGTTGGAGGTTTTTCTCTATCTCACCCAGTTCCAATGGACCAGTTTCTCTCCTGCCAACCAGTCCCCACAGCCACTTATTATCCAATCATTCTGAGGCTTAATATTAATTATAACTGTTTAACCAATGGCTCAGTCATATTACTGAATAGCTTTGACAATTAAATTAAACCATTTTTACTAATCTGTGTATTACCACATAGCCATGGATTACTGCTAATGTTCTGACATTTAACTCCTTCTGAGGCTACATAGCATCTCTTTAACTCCACCTTATTTTTCTTCATAATTCTGTTTGGATTTCCCACCTGCCTCTATTTTACATGAACATTGGCCAAATCAGCTTTATTTATCAACCAATAAAAGCAACACATATTCACAGCATACAGATGGAAAACCCACATTACTGGATAAATGTTGAAATTAGTGATGCTTTAAAAACAAAGGTTTTGTAGTAAAACTGAATAATACTTCCTTTCTCTGTGGCCATTTGCAGTAACAGACTTCTACCTTAAATTAAGTAGTGACCCTCTGAGAATACAGTAAATGGTTAGGTCATGAGGAGATGCTCAGTGGTTACTTACCATATTGTCAAATTGGGGCATTTTAGTCTTAATTAACATGTTTATAAATAATTTCATGGTTTCACAAATCTAAGAGTAACCACAATGTTTCCTGTATACATTATTTTAGAATTCATTGACAATCTATTAAAGAGGGCCCTATAGTTTCCTTTACAGTTTCCATATTCCAGATTACAAATCCTCAATTGGAAACTGAAGTGACAAATCCACAATTAGCATCTAGGTAAATATTCATTCTAGGTTGTTTACTATTTACCACACCGTGTCTTAAAACAATGAAACTGATCCTATGGTTTAGGAGTTCTTGAATGACATGACTTTGTTCACTGCTTGTGCTCTACCAGGCTCAAATTGATATTTCTTAGAACTCTCAAGTTCCTGTTCCTAGGACAGTGGATGAAGTCTCACTTTAGTTGCTTTGTCTTTTTCTTCCTATTAACCTTCCAGTCCCCAGAAACCAATGTACATACTCATGATACTGTCCCCACAGCCTGATGCTTAAAATGGTGCTATTGTTTCTTTTCAGAGACAGAAGAGCATGGTTTTGTCTTTGTTGCCTCTTTGTAATCTGTTGTGGGGTGCATCCTATAATTTAAACTTAACCAGAAGAGTAATGGTGTTTTGTCTTTATAATAGCTACATAAAGAAAAGACTGAACCATAATCACAGGCACATCCCACAAACATACAGAGAAAATTACACTTGTTTTATATACTAATAAATAGATCTTGGTAATCATCTTAGAATGATGCTTTTCACAGGTTCAAATTAGTGTGAATTAAGTTAATTAATAATTGATTCACTCCTTACTACATAATTACATAAACACTCCTTACTACATAAATACATTTCCTTCTAAATTTTCTAGGATACATCATTTTATATAAATAAATCCCCATTACAAATAAAAACAAATTGTTTTAAAAAGTCACTCCTCTAAGATTTGTAAATAAAGAAGCATATTCTCTAAAAATGTACTCTCATTTTAATTAATTTCAACTGATATAATTAGATTCTGTGACCCAATATATGAAAAGTAAAGATGAGAAGACTATGTTCCTGACTAGAGTCAGGAACAAGGAATGCATGCCTATGTTTTCAACTTTAATAACCTTCTATATAAATTCTATTTCATTCTCACTAAGTCTGTAGACCTAATAAAGACAAGAAAAAGCAATATTTAAATTTTAAGTGTATTGTAAAAATTAACATGAAAATGGATGTGAAAGCTTTTGTTAAAAAATTTGTTTACCATAATATAGACATTCAGCAATGTAACACTTATATGTTCATTCCCCAAGATTGTGGGAGTAATAGCTGAACATGTTCAAGATATATAATGATAATTAGTTTGCTAATAATTAGGTACTGACAGTATTTTAATCTATGTTACTAAGGATGTAAATTCTCTACATGTTTATTTGATTCTATGACAACAGCAACTACAAAATGCCTAAAATTATTTACAAGAAATTAGTTGGCACATGTATTAGAAAACACTAATTCTATTCTTAAAATGATAAAACTAATTAATTTTATCTTGAAAAAATGCCAGGCATTGGTGGCACACACCTTTAATCCCTGCACTTGAGAGGCAGAGGCAGGCTGATGAGTTCAAGGCCAGCCTGGTCTCCAGAGCAAGTGCCAGGATAGGCTCCAAAGCTACACAGAGAAACCCTTTCTCAAAAATAAATAAATAAATAAAAAAAAAGAAAAGAAAAGAAAAAAGTGAGGTTCTATTCCATGTCCAAATCAAATAATCCCAATCTCTCCTATACTTTTTTTGTGATTATACAAGAATAGTCCAAAAAATAAAACTGTTTCACTGTAGATCTCTGAGGAAATTTAACATACCTATAAAATGGCTGGTTCTTTGTTCAGAATTATGGAATATTATTAATAATGCAAAAGAATAAAGATATTATCATTTTAATTTAATTTTTGTCATCTAGAAATTAAAATCGTATTCTATTTTGTCATTATGTACTATTTAGTATTCTGATAATCCTTTAGGTCAAATTATTATCACTTATTAAATATCAGTTTTAATTTCATTCCCTTTATGCTACAAAACTTCATTAGACTCAATTTGAGTATTCTTGTAATCTAATTTATTATTTTATGCCAGTATAAAAATCTTGTCTTTTCAGAAGCTAATTAATATTTTTTCTTCCATATCCATGTTTACATATCATATCCAATAAAGAAAGATGATTTATGAAGCCTGACTCCTAATGTTTTCTCTAGTGTTTAGATAAATGTTAACCATTTCACTGGGTTTTCTGTTGAAGGAAGGCTAATGAAGATGATACAAATATTCCATTTTATATTAAAATGTATCCTATAAGTTTTCAATTTTCTTTAGCATTTTATTTACATACATTATCAATGTATTTTACTTACTTTCTAAGGATTTACTTGTGTCTTCTGTTCATTCTTCACTATTTGAATGTGTCAATTTTACACTCAGAGTTGTGGCATCAAAGAGAAATTATGAGGTTAAAAAATCCAAAATACTCCCTTTACTATCTTTTTAATCCCCTATCAAAAATATACACTATGAAATTATGCTGTAGAAATGTTTAGTTCTTTGTTGGAGGAACCCAATATGGTATATTTACAAAGTATTCACTGCTTAAAAGAGATTATCACTCTGTGTGTATTATTATATTTTTAATTATTTTAATAGACCCTCATAGATATCTTTCAAACCCCTTTCTTTGTTAAAAGTGCTTAATGTAGATTTATGTGTTTTTGTCTTTAAACTCAAAGTTTTTAACCAGGGCTAACTGTGTGAATGAGGGTTTACAATTGCCATAGAAGCATAGTGCAATTATCAATTATTTTAATCACGGTTGCTGGTGACTCAACATTCTTAACAACCTGTCAATGGCCTACTTCAGTAAAGAAAGAGAGCACCCTTCATATCCACTGTTGCATTTTGAAAAGTCTATTTTTCTACAGGTGTAGGCAATTGCAGTTGCATTGGGTTCATGATTTTAACAGCTGTATCATGTTCAGAAAATGGCATTTCCCAGACCATCCTATTCAGGCACTTACAAGTCTGACCATTCTTTATGTTTTACTTACAATCTCATTTTATTTACCTGTTACTCTTCCTATTCAACTCCCCGTCCTCTACACTCTTTCCAGAATCTTCAAGTAACATAAATGAACATTCAACCTTCACCTACTTCCAGCAATTTGAGCAGTTATATGTCTCTGTAATCACAACCTTGTGTTGCTAAAAGCAGCTTCTCTAATTAAAGATGAGTCTTTGTGTGTAGGAATATAAAACCTACAAGGCCAAGAGATGAGCCAACCCAGAGTCTGCTTGACGAACTAGCAACATGGATTGTCAGAAGTCCTGACTGTGCCTAGCCAATGAGGGGCAACCACACAATGTCAAGGGATCAGAATACATCCTGGAGCTGGGAGGAGGGTATTTAAGGCTCTTCCCATTGCTGAATAAATGAGCTTGCTGTTTGCCCTTTACCTGACTCCTGGTATCAGTGCAGTTCACCTCATGCCTATGCACCCCTACCCCTGAGGAAGCCATTAGGACCCATCAATATTTGTGTATAAGCATATACATATAGAAATCTATCTTATACTATTTCAATTTACCTCATAAGTGGTAGTGGTTTCTTCCCCTTACTGAAGATCCTAGACTTTCTCAATCTTGAGTTTTGCACTAGGTTTACTATGCTTGGCATGAATTTGATTTTGTGGAGAGGATATGAATACCAGTCGGGTGGTATTTGGTTTTCCTTTTGTCAGTTGTATCACTCTTTACCAAATAGGCACACAATCCCTTGAAGTTGGTATTGTAGCTCATAGAGATCATGGCTAGGTAAGACTACTAGTGTTTTTATTTTTCACCCAACAGCCGGCCTAGCAACATAGGATACTATGAAATGTAACAGGTATGGAGGATGCTTTCAGCTCAGTTACATCTTGATTTCTTTATTCTTTTTATGTAAGGATTGTAGTAGCTTCAGAAATAAGATATTATAAACCAGTTTATTCTCAAAATAAAGAGGCATATCAAGATCCTGTTTTGGTGCCTCTAAGGTCTCTTTAATCAACAGCTCCTAAGGAAGTACACAAACACACCTGGATTGGAAATTTTGTTTAGTGACACATTATTTATAAGACTGGTATTATGTATCCTTGTGGGCGAGCTGCCTTCAAAATCTGCTCTTCAAAATTTAAATGTTTTGTCAAGTGGTATGTTTCCATGTGATGTTTTCACACTCCTTTCACTTTGATTAAACCTGTTCCTAATCTTCTCCCCACTTCCTATTGAATATTCCCAAAAGAAGCATTCCTCTTCTCCACTCATATTTTACCTATTTTACTGTCCTCATCCCTTAAAACAACCTCTTCTCTACCTGTGTACTTTCTAGTTTTTTGGGTTAAGGGGTACCACCTGTCAAATACACAAACATAAAGAGTCAGGAATATGATATGCATGTAAGACAGAACAGTGTTTATCTTTCTAGGTGTGGATTACCTCACATGATGTAAGTTTTTCATAGTTGTATCCATTTACCTGTGAAGATTTTTATGCATTTTTAATATCCTAATTTTTAAACAATATATTTTGATCATATTCTTTCCCATACCTTAACTCCTTATAAATACTTCCCACTCTCTACCCACCCATTTTCATGTTCTTTCCCTCTCTAAAACAAAACAAAACAAAACTATTCAGTCCAATCTGTGTTGGGTAACTACTCTGAGCATGAGGCCAGCTCTGGATCATGCTTGATATATCCAGTGTCAATCTATTAACGAAAATTAACTTAGTCTGTCTTAGCACCTGTCAACTACAAATAGATTCTTGGTTAAATGTTGCAAAGAAATCATTTGTTCTCATTTCACCTTCTATGGCTGGGATTGTTTCTTATTTGAACTTGTGCAAATTTTGTGCATTCTGTCATAGTTTTGTAATTTAATAGATGTACCAGTCAAGTTATGTCTGGAAAATCCTGTTTGCTTGGAGATATGCAACACCTTTGGGTTTTACAATATTTCTGTGTACTCTTCTGCATAACTTTCTGGGCCTTAGATGTTTGGCTGTGTTACAGATATGCTATTTATGCCCGAATGCTCCAATGTCTCTTAATTTGTGTGTACTGTCTAATTGGGGGCCCCTAGAGGTGCCAAATATCATATATTGCAAGAAGTTTCTCTGATGAGTATTCAGTGATGAAGTGATCCATAGGGATAGCAATATGTTGTTACAAGTCATTCTATTGCTATGTAGATTTAACAGAATGATTTTAATAGACTTGCCCTGGGGCCCAGGACCTATTTAAGACCTTTGTCATTTTTTTTTCTTTTCATTATTCATAGTTAATGTCCTGATTTTCTTCTGTGTTTCTGTCTATAGAGTTCCTTTCACTCTTTGGTCCTTGTTGTTTTTCTTTTTTTTTTTTTTTCTTATTTTACTTGCCCAATACTTGCAGTTACTATTGTTCATACTCATGTGTTTTCTTTTACTTGTATTTCCTATCTCAGAAACTTATATGCTCCTAATTTTTGTCCCCATCTATTGCTATGGTCATTGTATTTTCTTTTGGTTTTGTTTTTTCGAGACAGGGTTTCAATGTGGCTTTGGAGGCTGTCCTGGAACTAGCTCTTGTAGACCAGGCTGGTCTTGAACTCACAGAGATTCACCTGCCTCTGCCTCCTGAATGCTGGGATTAAAGTCTTGTGTTACCACTGCCTAATGTTATGGGTATTTTGATTGGGGAATTAAGCATTAACAACATCAATCATTATTAAATGTTATGTATTGATTCCATTCATTTTATTGATATTGCAGTTATTACATTTTTCCTCCCCTTTCTTTTTTTGGCTTAAATATTTATTGACACATAATGTTTACATACTTATTGCATATGTTTTGCTAATTGTTCACCATGTTGGCATTACTCACCTGAGGAAATGTTCCTTGTGGGAAAAATAGGAAAATATTTTATGAACAGCGTGTTTGTGTTAGGCATGTGAATGTGTAGAAATTTTAATGATTAAAAATTTAATGCTATTTAGAAGGAATTAAGAAGTAGTTTCCATAATTAAGAGCATAACAGGTTATAATAGAAGTTGAAGCATTATAGTAATTTCAGAAGACTAACACAATTCTTCCTATTTCACAGAATGAATAAGTATTTATGGAGTGTAAAGCCTATTTATAGATTTGAGTTACAAGTGGTTGTGAGTAATCATGTAGGTGCTGTTTTCCTCTCCTTTTCTTGCTTAAACACTATTCTAGAATAGTTCATTCTTTCATATGGGCATATAGACAGATGTGGTTTTCTCATTATTTAAAAAAAATGTCTTCAAGTATTTTCTGTAGGTTTTTCCCTTAATGGTCATTTTCCCATTAATTGTGTCAACTATCTTTACTTCATACAGTATTCTGAGTGGATAGATGTTGATTTTTCAGAATGTGAAATTCATTTCTCCACACTCTCCTGCCTTTTAAACTTTTCTTTGATTATGCTGGTGTTCAGGTGGTCCTAACTTTTTTATATGACTTGGTGTTTCTCTTTAACTATTTTCCATATACTATCATTGTTTTGTATTTAGTGTTTATATTATAATATGATAAAGAGAAGTCCATGTCACTTTGAAATCTTGAAAGCCTCTTTGATCTGATGTGGCATCTATCTTCCTAACTCTGAAAAATTTATGTTAAACTATTGAAATATTTTATATACCTTTAGTACATATTTTCCTTCTTTTATGCCCATTATGTATAGATTCAGTATTTTCAGAGAGGCATATATATTTTAAAATTACCTCTAGTGCCTTCTTATTATTTTATCTACATACAAGTTTGGTTGTTTTAGTTCCCATATTGTCGTCAAACTCAGATAACTCTGTCCTTTCTTTGATCCATTTTATTGCTCAGACTTTAAGAGAACTTTTAAACTGAATTACTATGTTTTTCAATGTAACATTTCAGATTATTCTTTTTTTGTTTTGTTGAGACAGGGTTTCTCTGTATTGCTTTGGAGGTTGTCCTGGAACTTGCTCTGTAGACCAGGCTGGCCTCTAACTTAAAGTTATCCACCTGAATCTATCTCCCAGGTGTTGGGATTAAAGGCATGTGCCAGCAAGCCCTGCTTATTTTTTCCTTCAGGGTTTACCTCTTGATATTGAATTCTTCTTAATACTGTATAATTCCTTCATGATTTTATTTAGTTGTTTGATTTTGATCAAAACCAGGGAGCTTTTTTCTTTTCCTTTTGAAAGTATTGTTGCCATAATTTGAGTTCTCTGTCTGAGATTTCTTCTTATTCACTCTACCTCTATGTCATTGCTCTAGGATTAATATTTTCTGGAGGAAAAAAAATCTTGGTTTTTCATGCTTCTCCTATAACTGTATTGGGATTTATGCATTTACTTTATTTTGATTTTTAATTGGTTATGTTCTTTCTATTGAAGTATTTGTTATGCTCATGTGGGAATTGAACATGTTATTTCTTGTGTACTTCAGAAAGCAGTTCCTCAGCCAAGGAGCCAAGATGCATCATGTTAACTTTATATTACAAGAAGAGTTTTAATTAATGAGCAATCATGGCTGAGTGGTATCAATATACAATTGTACTAGCTCCCTTGAGATCAATAACTGTTGGAAGAAAAACAACAAAAGATAATGTGGAATATGGTTATATTTCCATTGATGAGATAAAGAGTGGAAAGAAAATTGGATGGATAAAGATAAGGATTAAGTATTAGTCCAACTTTAAAAATAAATATTGATATGGGTAAAGCAGTTACAGGGGAAGTTGATATATTATTTGTGTTCACAGATTTCACAAATTCTTAAACCCTGGACTATTATAATTAAGTAGTAAAACTAAGAAGAGAAACAATGAAAGAAAAAATGTTATAGAAATAAGAAGGGAGTGCCGGGTGTTGGTGGCACACGCCTTTAATCCCAGCACTTGGGAGGCAGAGACAGGCAGATCTCTGTGAGTTCAAGGCCAGCCTGGTCTCCAGAGTGAGTGCTAGGATAGGCTCCAAAGCTACACAGAGAAACCCTGTCTCGAAAAACCAAAAAAAAAAAAAAAATAGAAGAAGTAATATGAAGGGAGTATATGAGACATATCTGATGAGTACAGTAAAGAGTGTTTTATAGTTAACTAGGTGGAGAAATATAAACAGCAGTATTAAAATTTACCTGAGCAAGGTACAAAGAAAAACAAAGCCAAAATGAAACTTAGGTACAAGTGTGGAAACTAAATAATGTAAATTAAGAAATGAAAGAATACTTATGAACTGAACCGATACAGTTGTAAGTTGAAAGATGAAGTTCACATATTCTTGCAGCTATAAAAGGCTATTTTTTTTTTTTGCTGTATCAGGGAGAGACAAAGCAGAGCCTTTAGTTTCTCCAGTCTTAACGTTTTGGATATTCCGGTGTATAGAGAATGAGATATTTAAAGTGCTATCCAGGCAGTCCTGCATACTCCCATGGTGTCTTCTAGGGCTGCAGGATCACAGTGTATGGGGATCAGCACTTCCTATTAAACTTCTCTTTCCTTGACAGATTTTAACTTTACTTTTTTGCTTTTTTTTTTCTTTTTGGTTTCTTGAGACAGGGTTTCTCTGTGTAGCTTTGGAGCCTATCCTGGCACTCTCTCTGGAGACCAGGCTCACCTCAAACTCACAGAGATCTGCCTGCCTCCCGAGTGCTGGGATTAAAGGGGTGTGCCACCAACACCCGGCCTTAACTTTACTTTTTTATAAAACCAATTTATATTACATTTCCATAAATATTTGTGTTTGCAATATGCTATACTTTGCAAACCAGAAAGTGTGTTGGAGTTAGAACTTTAACTCTTTAAATTTAAATTTTAAAATTTTTATATCCAAGGAATTCAGAGTTATATTTACTTCCTTTAATTCATAGTTTAACACAAGACTAAAACTTTGCATAATATAAGGTCTAATGAACATTCCTTAAAGTGAATATTTCGCATAGTAGAACTGAAAATGTGTTTTAAAGGTTGTTTTAGTTTAGTTTTGTTTTGTTTTTTTTTTTTCAAGACATGGTTTCTCTGTGAAACAGTCCTGGCTGGCTCTCCTAGGACTCACTCTGTAGAACAGGCTGGTCTTGAACTCACATAGATCGATCGGCCTGCCTCTGCTTCCCAAGTGCTTAGATTAAAGTCGTGTACCACCACTACCCATGTGTTAAATTTTAAGAACATATCTAAATTCATATAATAAATATTTAGCAAATTAGAAAAAGCATATTATGCGCAGAGTTCTTTTTTTAAAAAAGATTAGCCTATAATGGTGTTCATTTTGATATGTACTCAATAAAACTAATATTCAAATTTAGATAATATTCTAGAACTTTTATATGTTCATCAAATAAAACACATATTATTGTCTACTAACTTTAGCAACCACATTGAAATTCTGGACTTAAATACCTATTTTCCCATCCTTGCTCAATAAAATATTTGTATTACTGCATTCCATTGATTGCTCTACTTCAGTGATTATAATGTAATTTCACAGTAAAGCTTAAGTATTTTGATATTGTCTACAGAAAAAAACATAGCATAATATAAATGCAAATGGAAGCATTCATTTATACATCCTAAGAATGAAGTTACCAACTTCCTTAATTATACTTGAAAGTTATAACAAGCTGTATTTCTGTGGTTGTTTTGAAATTTAAGATATTTAAAACAAATATTCTTTTTCAGATCCACAGATGTATCACTTAGTACATTTTCTTTAAGTGTGTACTGACTTTTATTCTACACAATCTATAATTAGAATATTATCTTACACTTTGTCAAAGCATGATTTTTAAATGACTACCATTTTCACACATACACACACACACACACACACACACCACAATGTACACTGGCATGCATGAACACTTCTAATTAAATAGCTCTTTGTTTTATGTTTCAGCATGCATTAGGTCTGCCATACATGTCATTGTTATAGAAACAAATATTTTATATAAGAATATTAAGCAATTAAATTTGAAGCCAAATTTAATCGATTGCATCAAATTCAGTCACAGAGTACAATGCAGATACATGCGGTCTTAGTTACTGTCCTCTTGCTCTGAAGAGACACTGAGATCAAGTCAATATATAAAAACCTGCATTTAGTTGGGGGTTTGCTTGCAGTTTTAGAGGGTGAGTCCATGCCTGTCAATGTAGGCTACAAGGCAGCAGGCAAGCAGTTACTGGAGCAGTAGCTAATAGACTAAATCCTTATCCACAAGCAGAAGGCAGATAAAGACCTACTTGGGAGTAGCCTGTACTCTTGATACCTCTAAGCCCACAAATAATGATATACCTCCTCCAACAATGCCATACATCCTAATCTTTCCCAACGCATTCCACCAAACCAGAAGTTATCATTCACATATGTGTGGCTATGGGGGTTATTATCACTCAAACCACTATACATACATAAATGATCGTAATTTTGACAAGCTATGAACTTCTCGAGATTTAACTCTTTCAATGAACATAAAATGTGCTCATATATACTCTGACAATACATTATTAGTGATAAGACAATATCTTATGCATGTTATTGGATATTAATGTTATAGAAGACAGTAATTTGGTTTTTAAACTTTCATTGAAACATGATGTAAACTCTTAAGTAAAAGTGTTTGTGTTGATGCAATAGAAAACTCAGTACGTTAACTACCTGTCCAGCTCTCATCTTAAACCACGGAGATAGTAGAATATCAATGGAATTTTTAGTAAGCAATTATAAATATGATGAAATTAATCTGATTTTTATAAGGAAATGCATATTTGAAGCAATTCAAAACATGACAAAATCAGAACACCAACATCCATAAATTTATGGCTTTGTATTAACAAGAAATTATGGTCAAAGGAGACTTTCAAAGGTAATGAACATGTACTGGAATAGCTGTAGTGATGGAATTGATGATATGATGTGAACTTACCTTTAAAGTAAGTATATTGATTATACATCTGCAGTCATCAGGTTATGAGGTGAAACAATCAAACGATTCATTAAAATAACTGAATATTAACTTAGTCAGATTTAACCATCAATCAAATATTTAAACAATATTTAAACATCAGTCATATTTTCAGCCCTAGAAATATTTTCCTCATGGAAGAAACAATGAATCTGTATACTTATTATCTCTGGGAAGTGGTAAATTATGGTGGGGACAAGCTATTGCATAAACAGACACCTATGATTGTCTAAGGGAAAAAAAGCACTAAGTGTGCTGTGCTATTATTGCCTAAGTCAAGAAGCAGAACACGCAAGATAAGACATACTATAATAGAGGGAGACATTATAGGTTTAAAGAGAAATCAGGCACTATGGAAATGTCTGGAGAGCACAAAGATGACACCATCAAACAATCTAAGCAACAGAAGAAAGACTACTTTAAATGCTCTCCCCTGATAATGAGATTGATGACTAATTTATATGCCATCGTATAGCCTTCATCCAGCAGCTGGTGGAAGTAGAAGCAGACACCCACAAACTAAACATTGAACTGAACTGAAATCCAGTTGCAGAGAAGGTGGACTGATAAGCAAAGTGGTCCATACTAGGCTGGTGAAACCCACAGAAACAGCTGACCTGAACAAGGGAGAGATCTTGGTCCCCAGAATAATAGCTATGAAACCAGCATGGGAATGATCCAGACCTCCTGAACGTGGGTGTCAGTGAGGAGACCTTGGAAAACTGTGTGGCCCCTTGTAGTGGATAAGTACTTATCCCGAGCATAGGAATGGACTTTGGGAGTCCATCCTACATGGAGGGATACTCCCTGAGCCTAGACACAAGGGGGTGATCCTAGGAACTATCCCAAAAGATATGACAGACTTTGAAGACCCTCTAAGGAAGTCCTCACCCTCCATGGGGAGCAGAAAGGATATGGGATAGGTAGGGTATTAGTTGCGGGGTCAAGGAAGGAGGGGAGGGAGAGGGACCAGGGATTGACATGTAAAATAATCTTCTTTCTAATTAAAATAAAAAATTAAAAAATATATAAAATCAATTAATTAAAAGCGAATTGGTGCTATATGAAAGATCGTATGCATAAAAAAGAAGCAGTGAACAGAGATTCTGAAACTGTATTGATGTTCATTCTGAAACCGTAGTAAAGAGACAGATTTTCTCATGCCTTAGCATCAGATTCTCAGTTTCTACTTTGGGTTTCCAAATTGTGCATAGTTTAGGCTTTTGTCTCAGACATTCTCTCTCAGTTTCACCTTTTGTTTCTCAAGTTGTTTATAATTGTTATTGTTGGTTGAGATCTCATCTCACAATGTACCCCAGCCTGGTCACAAACACAGTCCTCCTGCCTCAGCTTCCTGAGTGCTGGGATCACAGGCATATACCACCATGCCCAGTAAAATTGTATATAATTTGACCATTTGATTATGATCATTTTCTGTCCCATTTGTCGATTTTATTTCTGAACTTTGGTTGATCGATAGTTATCATGGAAGCACAACAGAAAACAATGTAGAAAAAGGTCATTTTTCATAGATTGCAGGTTGGAGTGTGCAGATGCCAAGGATACCGTGATAACACAAACAAAAAGAACAAACCACACAAAGATGCTGGTAAAAAGGACCAGACGTGCCATTTGGTAAGTTAGACATAGTTAAAATCCATGAAGTGTGAGAGCTTATTGAGACAGGAATGATTTAATGTATGAGTTCAGAAAATTTTGTTTTATGATGAACACAAAGTTAATAAATATTTATGAAAGAAACATAGATGTTTATCAGAACTGAAGAACTGAATGTTTCTAGAGAGAAGCTTGTAACTATAAAATCTGCTATTCATATCAAGAATCTATAGTAGGTGAGTAAAAGGGAAGAAAGAATTGTGTTTCTTTCTAGTTTGTATACTTTTGTCCTTGTCTATTTTTTGTCTCTATTTTTTACTTATTACATGATAATTAAAGAGCTTCATAGTCCTATGCTACATTATTGTGTTTCTAGTTTTTCGTTGTTGTATTTTCTTTTTTCCATATTGATTTGCATGTGGAAAACAATTGTTATCAATTTAAATGTTTGAAGTAATTAGGGGGAATGAGTTCTAAGTACATTATATACACATTATCAAGGAAATTTTCTAATGTAACCCTGTATAGTAGTAAATAAATAAATATACAAAAAAGGAATTTGTTCATGCTTACTTGTATGCAAGAAATGTTGTGTAACAAATATTTGAGACTCTGCCTCAGTCAGCACTTCTGGTCAGATAAATATTCTATTTTTGAAAATAATCAGGAAGAGAACATGAAATAGTTTTATATCCTATATCTTGAAATTGCACCCAAATTCATTATATGTATTTAATAAATAAGCTTTTAAACAATGTAGAAATTAGAGTTTTTCAGTAATATTTGTATTTACAATGATATAAATATGTCAGTATACATATATATTGATATGCATATATTCATACACATATAGTATAAAGGTCAATACCCCTATGTATATTTAGGCATATCTTGGAAGCATTTATTTAAAACTCAAATATATATATATATATATATATATATATATGCTTTATATTACATATAATATCAAAGGAAATGCTATTTGAAAGAGTAGTTTTATTCATTCTCATATATCAGAAAAATGAAATGTATTTTTGTGTAATGTCATGTCTACCAGCTACAAACTGCAACTGAATACATATGACATTTATTTTCAGTAGAGAAATAACTTTAGTTCAGAATTTAATGGTTGATTTCAGATTGATACATACTGAAGACAATTTATTTTTATATTGACACTTGACTAGAAATATCACTGGTTCACCTAGAGAATCTTTCCAATGTAATATTTGACCTTTCTTTTCATGTTACACTTATTCTGTTATTTTCAACTTCAATTTGAAGCAAAGTATTGGGTTTATATCATTTCCTAGGTGAACTAGAGATTCCAGCATACCTAATTTACAATCTTTACTTGAGGCAAAGATTTCTGAAGACATAGTTTTGCTTGATTTAATTCCTTTATGTACAATATTTCAGTTTCAAGGACAAAATAAACATGTGAAGCATCTGAATGTCATTATTTTCAAACATCATTGTATAAGCTGTGAAGGACTCACACACTTACAAATGTGATGATATGTGGCAGTAATCATCTGGGAATGGATTAAGACTATTACAAGAGGTCCAGTTTCAAAGTTCTAGTTTTTTTTTTCTTTTGGATGACTGTCTTAGCTGCTTTTCTGTTGCTGTTCAAAGATGCTCCAAGAAACTTAAGGTAAAGACAGTTTATTTTGGCTCACAGTCCAGATACAGTGTGCCATAGCTAGGAACTTCAAGCAGCTCTTGCCATGGTATCTGAAGTCAGGAAAAAGACAGCATTGAATGTTCTCTGCTCGCTTTCTCCATTTCATTTAGTATAGGACATTGCCCAACAGGAATGGTGCTTCCAAATTTGAATGAATCTTAATGAACCCAATAAACATAATTCTTCATGGGTTCTGTTCTAATTTGATTTCTTTTGTTTTGATAAAACAGTCTGCCCAAAAGCAATTTGGAGATGAAAGTGTTTACTTGACTTACACTTTAGGCTGATCATAGTTCATCATACAAAAGTCAGAGAAGGAACTAAAGTAGAATCCATGGCACACGACTTACTGGGTTTTCTTGGAATTCAAATTTGCTAGCTTTCTTATACAATGCGCAACTATTGTCCCAAGTTTAGGACTACCTACAATGGTCTGGCCGTGACATATCAATACTCAAAAAGATTCCCCAGAGACATGTTGTAATTACATTTTATAATTCACAACTATGTCACATATACCTGTTTTTAACTAGGCTATGTCCTCATGCTTAAAAAGCAAGCATTTTATTCATTGAGGTATTTTCTCAGCCCCCAAAAGTCCTTATATATTATTAAACAGGAACATATTCTGTTTATTATTTAAATAAAATGTAATGATTCAATCATCTTTGAATATCATTTATTGTTGATTGTTTACTGTTGATTGTTGTGACTTTCAAAAGCTAATTCATGAAGTTTTTTGAACTATAATTTCAAGCTAACTTAGGATTAATTTAAGATTTCTATTTAAAATATTTTACTTACTCATGATTTTTACATTACTATTCATCTAGTTTCTATGTCATTCTTATAAAGTAATTTCTTATATTTTCTCTAACGTTATATTGAATATTTGTTTAAAATTCTGATTTTCAGAATTCAGTTCAATCAAATGAATCCATGTTTTACATTTGTTCATTATAATATTAAAAATTAAAGGAAAGTTAAGAAAAACAAGAGGGCTCTGGCTCCAGAAAGAAATGTATTGGAGACCTGAATAAGTCCTTAAGAAAATAATTCTTTCTCTAACAAAAGTGAATAAAAAGAGTGCTTTTGAAATAAAGGTGTGGGGATATTTGGAGGTTTACCACATAAGTTTTTGTCAACTTTATAAATATCTGTTTGGTTTTATTATATAGCCACTCTAGTACTTACCCTTTACCTCAAATTGCTCAGTCATTTCCACTTTCAAAATTGTTCCTTTTCTACATTCATGTCTTAAAAAAAAACTTGTTATTGTACATTCGAGATGGGAAAACATTGAATTTACCTTTTGAGTATAGTAAATTTTCATTAACTTGATGAACCCTTTGGTACTATAATGAGTTAAATATTTTCAGATTCCACCACCGTACTTTGCATATATTTATGAAGAGAATCCTATCCTGGTGATAAACATGTTTCAGCTGCTTGGGTGGTCAGGCATCATGTAGAGTATGCTGTTTCAAATGACTTAAAGTGCTTGCCAAGAAGAATCTACCATCAGCATTCAAATGAATATAATTTACCCAATGAATTGCATAGAAATATCCCTGTAAAGCTAGAAGAGATTAGGATCACTTTGTCTCTAAATTAACATTATCATTTCAGCAATTCTTGAAGACATAATTTGCACCATTCCTGTTTTCTTTAATTTGTTTATTTTTGTTAAATGAATCTTCACATCTGGTTTGGCTTTGACAAAATGTGAAAAAAAAGTGTTCCAGAGTATTTTTATGTCTCAAAATGATTCTGAAACATGCTTGCAGGAAGCCTCACACTTTCACTACTAAAATAGCTTTATAAATGTAAGCTGTTAGATTCTTCACACAAGCTGTTTTACTGACCATGAAAGATGGAAGTTGCGTATGGCTCTGAATCCAAGGCTAAACAAGAATACTGATTTTTTCGTTTCACCACTAAATGTTCAAATGTTCAAATCATGCACATATTATACTTATCTCAATATAGAGTAGAACACCTATTTTATCTCTACTAAAATAAAGTTTTGAAGCCAACTTTCTTCATTTTTTGACAATATCACTTCTCTAAAAATGCCCTGCTTCTTTAGCTTACTATATATTGGAATATGTAGGTTTGTTCTCCTACTGTTTTATGGTCCATTTTGGAGGGCTAATGTATATATACATAGGCACACACATTTACACATTCACAAGCATGTGTCCTAAGAAACAGACATCTACACAAAGCAAACCTAAATTGCTGTTGTCCTGGCTTATTGTTTTTATTCCCTTTTGGCAGAATATGATCATCATGCTCATTCACATTCAGTACAGAACTTATATATATTTGTGTTTGGAGGTCAAATACATTTGTACTTTATATATTTTTATTACATGCTAATTTCCTGGCCATCACACTATACTTGTCTTTATTCTAAAGTGCTATCACAATTCAAAAAACACATTAAAGTTTATAGCTTATGATTGTGAACAAATTTAAGGATTCTGAATTACCTTTACTTTCATTTCCCCAAATTTTGAAAGGACCCCAAATATATATATATATATATATATATATATATATATATATATATCAGCAAATCAGCAATGGGAAAAGAACAGAAAATTCCTACCTTTAAAACAAAACATACCTAAGTACCTTTTTTTCCTTTTCAATTTACCCTTTTTTGTTCAAGAGTTTTCATATATTTGAAATGTGGTACTATAGAGAAACTATCCTGCTTGATAGTAAATTTTGTGAAATTGCTCTTGGTTCATATCTAGAAAATAAATTGAGTCCTTGGAACTTTAAAGACAAAAATATAAAAGGTCAGTAACTTCAGTATTTGATTCATCCAAGGTAGCTTTCCTAAAGCAACAAGTATCACTATTTCAGATTTACGAAAGATCAGGTGTTATATAATCAGCAAGAATATATAAAAATATGCAGTATTTGTATAATGCACTCATAGGAGCTGGCAAATGTGTAAAGCTTTTATTAATAAAAAATAATTTAAGAAAAATATAATACCTGAAATCATTCCTATACTGCTTTAAAATCATGTAATAGCCAGTGCATTTAAATCATTTGACTAATCTATGAATTAGTTCAAATATACAAACCTGTAACAATTACAAGTTTACAAACCTACAATCAATGTCAACTTGATTTGGTTAAGTAATGCCTAGCATGGTTGTTTCAAACTTTTCATGATGCAACATGACATGCTCATTTACAATTTTTTTAGGTAACATTCACAATGATCTTAGAATGCTTGTTGCTTCTGGACCACAGGTCGATGTGAGGCATAGTTGAAAGAAGTGGTTTATAAGAGCTGAATCCTGGAAGGCTGTATTTTGCCCAGGATTCTTCCTATATTTTATTTTTCTCTGTTTCTTATCTTCTGAGAAATGAAGAGCAGTCACTGCCATATGCTCCTACTATCATAATATACTTCTTAAATTCTTGAATCTGACTGACCATAGACTGAAACTATTATGTGTCAAAATTCTGGCTCTTTTAACTAATAATGTCAGATATCGTGGTTGCAACAATTAATACTGCTGTGGAAAAACCTTGTACATTGTAAATATTTGTCCCTCTCGTTATTACTAAAAAGCTGATTGACAAATTGGTTTGCAGGATTTTGGGACAGAGGAAATGATGGGAAGAAGAAAGGTAGTGTTTCATGAGTCGAGAGAAGACTGAAAGTGAAGCAACATGGATGTTCCCTGTTGAAAGAAGGTACTGCCATGTGGCAGAGGGTATATAAGAAGTATGGGTTAATTTAATATGTAAGAATTTGCTAGTAATAATCCTGACATATTAGCAGAGAATTCATAATTATATACAAACTCTGTGTAGTTACTTGGGAATTAGCTGTTGGAATGAAGCTGATCAAGGTCCTGATAAAAACTTCACCTAAACAATACAGAATCACATTAATATATAAAATTTTATGTTGTAACAGTTAAATTAATTTAAATGAAAAAGTATCCAAGATTTAAGACTAAACAGCCTTTTATAAAATTCTTACATATAATGACTACAGAAGCAAATTAGAGTTTTCCAAATTGAAAAGCTAAAAAACCGACTCAAGTATCAATGTACTCATCTAGCCTCTTTAAACCTTTTATATTTTATCATTCTAATTTCTGTTCATAATTACAGAAGCAAATTAGACTTTTTCAAGCTGAAAAGCTAGAATACATATTCAAGTATCAATGTACTCATCTAATCTCTTTAGAACTTTTATATTTTATCATGCTAATTTCCTTTCATAATTATACAGGTCATATAAATATTTTCTTCATGAAATAATAAATGGAAAAATTCTGACATGTGAGATTTCATTATTGAAATAATGGCCGAAAAAATAAATGACAGTGTACCTTTATGCTCAAGGAACTGAAGTTCAGTCCAGAGGAAAAACACACATCACACAATAGTACAAATATTTATCTAAATCTGTAACAATTATATAGTGAAGTAGAACAATTATCTTATTATAAGAAGTTTTTTTGAGACAGGATCTGTCTATATAGTGCTGACTGACCTCAAACTCGATAGATACACAGGCTGACCTTGCACTCAAAGATACACACCTGTCTCTGCCTCTAAAGTGCTATGATTAAAGGGGTATACCATCAGACCTTGCTTCATTTTAAGAGTAATTTTAAACATACAACAGCAAAATGAATGGTAAATATCTCATCATTTTCATATATTTAAGTTATTCTCAATATATCCTGTAGTGTTACTCCTAAATTTCAAACGCCTCTTCACTTTATTTAGCATTATGAATACCACAAGCTCATACTAGTTTACTTCTTCAAATTAATTCTGGTCTAAGTCACATCTATCATATTTTAACCACCAACATTAAATGCCTCCCATTTTTATATTTCACAACAAATTATATTGTAAGATACGCACTTTTTCTTTGTGAGCACTTCTATAGTCCTTGAATATTTGCTTTAATGTATACCATTCACATATTCTTTCACTGAATTATGAGAGAAAATGAATAGAATACTTGAGAAAGATTGTGAACTTGCAGGCATTCATGTAATATTGATTATTATACTCTACCTTTTCTCTTAAATGTTAAGTTCTATACTCTAATGCACATCTGTATTCCACATCCACAATACCCACAGCAGGTAATTTTCTTCATTTTTGTTTATTCATTTTTTAAATATCTAGGAGCCTACTTGATAGTTTTCGAGATACTACTATGTAGGACCTGATTGAGGAGAGTGCATTACAGAATGCAATGTAAAAAGGAGACACTAGAACACAAAGCCTTTATGAAGTTTTTTTTTATTTCTTGCTTCATTGCATGTATACCTGAAAAACTATATGAGTGTCTACACAGCTGTTTGAATCTTAACTATGAAGACATTTATAAAACACAGTTTCTGCTCAATAACCACTAATGAGTAATCACCACTCAATATTGATTTTAGTTTATATCTACCATATTATTTACTTTTTCTAAAGTGTAAGAATCTTGAAATTAAACCAAAAATCTCTCCCTGTATTATGATCTCTCCTTTCTCGTTATCATCTATTCTTCCCCTGACTAAAACTTTCTGCTCCCTCATGTCCTCTGCATCCCTCTTCTTCTCCCCTTCTCATTCTCCTAGCTCCCTCCTCCCCTTCCCAATTAGGCACTAGGGAAATGCTGGAGATCTACAAAGTTGACACCAGCTAACAATCTAAGCAACAGAGGAGAGGCTACCTTAAAAGCCCTCCCCTGATTATGAGATTGATGACTGACTTATATGCCATCCTATAGCCTTCATCCAGAAGCTGGTGGAAGTATAAGCAGACACCCACAACTAATCACCAAACTGAACTTGAACCCAGATGCAGAGAAGGACGAGTGAAGAGCACAGGGGTCCAGACCAGGCTGGTGGAACCCATAGAAACAGCTCACCTGAACATCGGGGAGCTCTTGCTCCCCAGACTGATAGCTGGAATACCAGCATGGGACTGATCCAGACCACAGGAACATGGGTTTCAGTGAGGAAACCTCAGAAATCTACAGGACCTCCTGTAGAAGTTCAGTACTTATCCCTAGCATAGGTGTGGAATTTGGGAGCCCATTCCATCTAGAGGAATACTCCCTGAGCCAAGACACACAGGGGTGGGCCTAGGCCCTATCCCAAAGGATACAATAGACACTGATGACACTCTATGGAAGGCCTCACCCTCCCTGGGGAGCAGAAAGTTTTTTTAGTTGGGGGGTGCGGTAGGGGAGGACAGGTGGGAGAAGGGAACTGGTATTGTCATGTAAATCAATCCTGTTTCTAGTTCAAATAAAAAAGTTGGAAAGAAAAGAAAAGTAAGGAAGATTTGTAAAGTTTTCTTGGTTTACTGGCTTAATAAATCCCCACTCGTGTAAATCCATAAAAAAAAGGAATCTTGAGATTATATGTATGTTTGTGAATTTTGGTGTAAAATTTAAAAATGCCTTGAAAATGAAACTATTTGAAGCTAGGTAGGTGACTTAGCAATCAAGAGCACTTCTTGCTCCTCCAGAGGACTATAGTTCTGTTCGCAGTACTCACATCTTACAACTGCCTATAATATAGTGTTTTGATGCTGTCTTCTCATTACTACACACGTGAGCACACATATGGCATACACATAGAACTACACATATGTATCATGTACAAAATAACATATTATGAAAAAGAAATTATTAATATGTGATAAATAAGGAGAGTTTTCTCTATGGAATTGAACTTTGAACTCAAATATGAAGAATAAACAGTTTTATGTCAGATAATAGATATGGGTTGATGTATAGTTAGCAAATAGTTGTGTCTCATAATACTTTATATGCTACAGTTTAGGTCATTTAACATAATTTTTCTAGTAGGATTTTTAATGATATGCTGTACCATTGGGTTAGGGAGAAAGTAATTTGCTTTCATTCTTGAGGTATAAAAAAAATTAATTCTAGCTGTGGTTTCTCTACTAGAGATAAAATCCCTGGACTCATGCATGCTGCATAAATGTCATACTTCTTAGATACATTTGTATTTCTGAGGCTGTGATAAACACTATGAACAAATCAACATAAAGAGGAAAGGGTTTAGTTAAAATTTCAAGTTACTATGCATGATCTAGCAATGCCAAGGCGATAACTTAAGGCAAGTGCTTGAATCAGAAACCAGGGAGGAAAGTAGCTTATGGGCTAGCATCCTCTGACTTGCTCAGATAAGTTTCTTATGCTATTGAATACTATTTTACTGGGCAAAGATGTACTACATTTGTTTATGATTCAGAATATTATTCTAGCTGTGTAAAGGCGAATTACTTTTGTTTATGCTGTATTTGTTTAATGATATAAGTGCATGCTGCATCTGTTTCACTTGTCTGCCTAAGCTTTCTGATTGATATAATGAAAAATTGGATGACCAGTATCTAGCAAGTGAAAGGATAGGCAGGGTTGGCAGGCAGAGAGAATAAATAGGAGGAGAAACCTAGGCTCAAATAAGAAGAAGGAGTGAAAAAGAAAAGGGGGAAAGAGTGAGGGACACACCTGGAACAAGAAGCCAGACAAATGCCAGCCAGTCAGACATAGATAAATAGTGAAAGTAAGATATACAGAAATAAAAATGGTAAAAAGCCCTAAGACAAAATGTACATAAAGAGAAACAGGTTAATTTAAGTTAAAAAGAGGCAGCTAAAACATGCCTATAGTCAAGGGACATGAGATAAAGCAGGATAACTAATGTTCAATAGGCAGAACTACCAGATGAGTGATTCCCTTGTTAGGAGCCCTATCTGTCAAGGCCTTGGAGTTACTGGCTGTTTATCTCATGAGTCCTTTCATTTCTTTCCAAAGATCTTCATCTCTGCTCTAAGAAGAGCTTTGTGTGGTTCCCACTGCTTGTGTATTTATATAATGAAAGTATTCCATCTACTGGCACATACATTTGTGGACAGTGAGGAAGAGTATTTTTCATTTGGCTATATAATTTTGATATATAGAATATATACTGGGTGTCTCCAATTTTCCAAAAGGCTATTATTCACAGCATCCCTGGAGAAAGGAAATCCTTCTCCCTTGGTCATCAGTAGGAACAAGTGCCCCTCCACTTGGCCCAGAGACTAAAAGTGTCAGACTCCAGATTTTACACTATATAGTCATAGTTTTCCCTTTGAAATAACCACATTAGATGTAATCTCTAGAGCTGAGAGGTCTACTTTAATCAGCTAACATTTAGGGAATATGTTAACACAGAACAAATGCCTCATGAAAACCCCTCTGTTTCTCTTCTTAGAATTCTATACTGATTTAAAGCTGCCTTTTTAATTGATCCTCCCAGGATCTGCTGTGGAGTCTCAGAGTTCCACCTCCCATGAGCCATAAAGGAAACTGACAAGTTACTGCTTTGTGTGAATTTTTATATGCTTTTACAACCTTGAGAAATGAAAGCTGTATAATTTTGCCTTGCCTGAGAATTGTGGATGGTGTGGCCATATAAACTTGAAACCTTGTGGGAGAGAGGAGATTAAGATTGGAAGAATAAAGAGAAATGGTGAGAATAAGACAAGTATGAGCTGATTTGTTTCCTGAACCCTCACAGATCTCTTTAGCTATTTCTCAAGATTTCTGTAGTAGACCTTCTGGATCCTTCAAGGTTTATGTAGCTGATACCCCAATAAACCTTGATGGCATAAGTTGAGGCTGGACATTTGTAACAATGAAAAAGTCTCTGTGTCATAATTTGGGAATTTGTTGGTGACCCAAAGGAAAACTCCTGTTACATTATTACATATCAGGGCGATCTTCCCAAAGATAGCATCACCCATACTGGATTAAGCATTCCCACATAACCCACCAAACAACCCATAAACATCCACAATCAATCTGATAGAGGAAGTTCCTTAGAAGAGGTTTGCTAAATTTTGAACTGCAACTAACAATGACACCTAACAGCCCTTTTATCAAGGTAAGTTTTGACTGTGTAGCTTAATCTGGATTTGAACTCCAAAGACTGGCAAGTCTAGGCTAGAATTTTTAATCATAGTATTATATTATCCCTCAGTGTACAGAAATTACAGGCATTGCCACCATACCTAGCTATATTCATGTTTTACATTTGAGACCTTATAACAATTACTTGTCTGTTGTAAAACACACTACATTTTTGACAACTTTAATCATATAGACTAATATAATAGCAAAAGTTCCCAATCATATAAGAAAATTTGAATATTTCTATAGCCTATTGAAAATGGATAGCCATTGTTAGTTTGATAATGTATTTATCATTAATAAGTCCATGGATTTCTATTTACATATTATAATTTGAGGAAAATATCATAACATATTAAGAGTAGAATTAAAAGCAAATAAATTGAATTTTTTACAGGTATCTAATTGATTCTTAGTCATTCTGGAGCCTATAATATAGAAACATTTTCTCCCCTAACTAGGTGAAAAATATGTAGTAGTGGGATATGAACTTAGAATAAGTATATATCTTTTTTGCTACCATTAGTCTTTGTTGAAAAGCAGCTTCTTAGCTTGATGAGAGCTACTGCAACTCACCAAGAGATTAGAGATGTCTTTTAAACCCTCTTATTAAAGAAAAAAGAGTATTAGCTAGGATTTATCAAGTTGGCAGGAAAAACTTTCATATTAAAAAATAGCCAATGGCAAAGAATTAAATGTCAGTCGTTTTAATCCTCAAATAAAAAATTCAGTATTGATAGTTACTTGCACAATGAGCAGAACTTTAAGTCATTCTGATTCAAGAAATAATTTATTAATATTTCAATACTATTATAACCCTTTTAAACTGTTTTTGTAAGGTTCAGTAATATATGGTAAAGTTATATATAAATTTCATTGTTATTTCTATAAAGAATATAATAAAATCAACTAATGAGGGGATACATATATAGAGACATATATTTGGGGTTTGTGCACATGTGACTCTGTGTTTGTGAGAAATAACAGACTATGTTGTTATATGTATTTATTTATGTTTTGACATTTCTGTTGTAAGACCCCCGGAAACCTCAGGCCTCCAGGATCTTAGCCCAGGACCGCAGCCATCCCAATCGCCATGCGGAGTCGAAACCTTGATGCAAACAGCATTAGGCTTTATTGTTGTTTAATGAGCTAACCCCATGTTATCACATGTCTTTCATCCACCCACCATGGCAGATGGCTAGAAAAGACAGCTCGAACAGGCTGCATAGAGATCTTGTAGGGCAGTGTGTAAGGGGCCGTTTCCTGCATTATAATGGTGCCTGAAGACACCAAGATGTAAATTACTTCACAGGCACTGGGTAATCTCCATTCCTTTGATCTCTGCCTATCCCGTGGCTCATTTTGGCCTGAGGAGCTGAAGCCATTCATAGGGTAACACGTCCCAGGCGGCTGGTCAGCCTATATAAGGGAAGGTTTTCTTGGTTTAGTGTCTCTGCTCTAGTCTCCGCTCTCGGAAGCTTATGCTCTTTCACTCTCAAGACGCATTAAAGCTTGTCTGCAGAAGGATCCGAGTGTCCCGTGTATGATTTCTTGCTGGTGAGAAATACAGAGCGTGCGGGACATATGGTGCCGAAACCCGGGAACATATGAACATCTCCAGCACCGCGGAGACCCCTTGGCTACAAGGCGGATTCAGAACTGCAGGGTGGTAAATTCGGAGAGGTATGATTTTTCTGGACTTTGGCTTGGGAATGTTGCTATTGTGGGAGGTTAATATAGAGGCTTCTATGCTTTTACTAGGAGCTATTTTGACTTTTCTCACTGTTGTAGCAATCTTAAAGAAGTCCAGAATTACATATCAGAAACCGAATATGGTGAGAGATGGCTTTCCCAGTCTTTGATAGGGGAAAAGGCCATGCCTGCTATTCAACACTTCTTAAAGGCCTGGAATGCCTGGGGCTTTAAAGCCTCATAAACATTAACGCTGGGGGCCATACTGAGGCCAAGCGTCTCACCTCAAAACCTAAAAGGCCAAAAGGAAATGGTAAAATGGAAAGATATCTTAACTGATCTTTGGAGAGGCCCGGATCCTATTCTCATAAGATCCAGGGGAGCGATATTGTGTTTTCTCACAGGATGAAGAAAATCCTCTATGGATCCCAGAAAGACTCAACCCGAAGAGCCCCTTCAGACCTTCAAAAGTCGAAACTCCACCCTCTCCCCAGGAATTGAGAGCCGCTATTGTTATCCAGATTAACTCCTGTCCTTGGCGGAGAGATTGTGTCACTGCTTAAGGGGTGGGGGTGAGATTGTTTGATGCAGCCGCTTGCGGATTGCTGTTATTTTTGGCTGGTCTGTGAGAAAAGTGGTGGGGGTGAAATTGTTTGATGCAGCCGTTTGCGGATTGATTTGTGATTGTTTGATGCAGCCGCTTGCGGATTGCTGTTATTTTTGGCTGGTCTGTGAGAAAAGGGGTGGGGGTGAAATTGTTTGATGCAGCCGTTTGCGGATTGATGTTATTACTTTTGGCTGGCTTGTAAGCTCCAGGGCTCAAACCAAGAGACCGCCCAAGCGCTTATATTTTGGCTAACTATGCTTTAGCAATAGGCCGCCGGCCACACAGCTCTTGCACACCCGGAGCCTAGGCTCATTGTACAGGGTAGAGTGTCTGGTCTGGGCAGCCCAAAGAGGGATGCTGAGCAAAGGCATCGCACAGAGTTGCCTATTATGCAGGCTTCTCTGGGAGGTACGTTGACCTGCATAAGGGTTACCTGCCCCGAGACTTCCCTTTCCCAGAAAAACGGCAGAGGACAGGTCGAGAGTACTTCAGGTCAAGCTAACAGCCTGATGGTGACTCCCGTACACAGTCTTAATGTTTGATTTTGGGAAGGTACAACCTCTACCTCTATCCCTCAACATATGGGTGACCTATTTGCTTGTAAAAATATAAAGCCTTATCATTAATTAATAAAAAAGGGGGATATGTAAGGGGCCGTTTCCTGCATTATAATGGTGCCTGAAGACACCAAGATGTAAATTACTTCACAGGCGCTGGGTAATCTCCATTCCTTTGATCTCTGCCTATCCCGTGGCTCATTTTGGCCTGAGGAGCTGAAGCCATTCATAGGGTAACACGTCCCAGGCGGCTGGTCAGCCTATATAAGGGATGGTTTTCTTGGTTTAGTGTCTCCTCTCTAGTCTCCGCTCTGGGAAGCTTATGCTCTTTCACTCTCCAGACGCATTAAAGCTTGTCTGCAGAAGGATCCGAGTGTCCCGTGTATGATTTCTTGCTGGCGAGAAATACAGAGCGCGCGGGACAGCAGTGTAAGGGGAGTGTCTAGGGGTACGCACAGGCTCAGGATTGGTGTGCAGGCAGGCTTGGAGGGCTTGCCCTGTGTTGATTGGCCAACTGGTTGTTATGGCCCATAGGCCCTCCCAGGGGGGTTGCTATGCTCTGCGCATCATTGCTGTGCACTTGTCCCTAAAGCACATCCAGAGCCATAAAGCATAGCACCACCAGATAACTTCTGATTGATTCCTTGCCATGAGTCAGGCATATGACCTCTTAGTGACCAAGGCAAGATCAGACAAGCACATGTTCAGCTGTTATGGCTGCCAAAAGGGGCAGGCATCTGACCTTAGTGACTAACACAAGGTCAGACAAGCACGTGTTCGGCTATTATGGCTGCCGAAATGGGGAGCTGGTCCCTTCACTGTTATGTTTGCATGTTTGACTAGCATAATAACATTGGTCTGGATGCATTCTAATATCTGTTTTTATAGCATTACTCTAATGTGAGTATTCTCTGGCCCAGCTAGGTCCCACTGCCCTTCTCTTCCCCAAAGAAACATGCAGATGCTATATTAGTTTTAAGCTGTTGGCTGGCATCTTGGGCTTCATATTCTTAACCCATAAGTACTAATCTATGTATTTCCTCTTGAACTTATCTTACCGGAGAAAAGGTCCAAGTCCCTTACTCCATTTGGGTCTATTTCACATCTGTTCAGTGTCTCCACAGAGAAAAGAGCAATTTCCTGTTTGTTCTTGCTTATATACTGTAACTGCCTGTTAAATCAGTTCTTTCCTGGATCACATGACGACTTCTATTTACTATATTTCCCAGAATTCTCCTCAACTCATAGTCCTGCCTATCCTGCTTTCCTATTGGCCAGCAGTGCTTCACTCATCAACCAATAAGAGAAACGTACAGAAGACTTCTCCCATCAAATCACTATATAATTACAAGGTGAACTGTTCTTAAAGAAGAGAGTGGAAAACATGACAAAACTTAATGATTGAAGGAGGCAGTAACTGTCAAGATACCAGTGGGTATATTCCTTCAATTTATTATGTAATTTGATGACAGCATGCCTAGATCATATGAATAGCAACTGTAATAAAGTAAAAGCTAATTCAAATGGAATATTTGAAAATTAAGGTATAAGCCTCATGTGCATGGAGAGAAGAAGTAGTCTGCTCTTCATTTGACTCCAGAACCCTCAGTTTCATTGATATGAGAGGCATAGTAAACTGCTATCTGTTAATACCTGAATTTAGATGAGTATTCCTTTTTGCTGTAAAGAAAACAAAATAGTTTCCAAATAGAAAAGCAACAAAGCAAGAAACTTTATAGTAGTTTAATGCAACTGTCTTGGTTGTTGTTGTTGTGGAATATTAGTTGAAGTTGTGTCATATTTGGTTATGCTGTGAAACATTTGTTTAACCATGAAAAGATGTGTTGCATTCTTATGATGCATTTGTTTATTTCTGTGAAACTGTGTTACTTTGCTTGTCAAAATAACCTGATTGGTCTAATAAATAGCTGAATGGCCAATTGCAAGGCAGGAGAAAGGATAGGTGGGGTTGGCAGTCAGGGAGAATAAATAGGAGGAGAAATTTTGGCAAGAGAGATCAGGGATCCAAAAGGAGAGGAGGACTCCACCCAGTTACACAGCAAGTCATGTAGTAAGAAGTAAATAAAGCTATTTAGAAAGGTCAAAACCAAGAGTCAAAAGATGGAATTATAATTTAAGAAAAGCTGGCTAGAAATAAGTGAAACTTAAGCTGGGCATTCATAAGTAAGAATAAGTTTCCATTTATTTATTATTTATTATTTATTATTTATTCGGGGGCTGGTTGTTAGTCCCCCAAAAAGCAAAGTGTGAATAAAATAGAAAGAAAAAAACAGCTACATATTGTATCTGACAGAGGAAATTTTACCTGAAATCTGTTTTATGATAGTAAATTGTTGGATGCTTTAATGACCATTAATCCCTAGGCATGTTTGTAGAGAAATCTTACCAATTATATTTTTGTTGTAGTAGCTATGGTGATATCCAATGAAAACTATCAAATACATTGGTGATAGTTTATATTAACTGGAGTTAATAATAGTTACTTATACTTTATTTTAAAGTGGGAGTGAATCCTCCATTACACATGTAGACCACATCTATCTCTTCTTTCCTTCTTTATTTCCATTCTATTCTTATTTTATGGAGTTCTACCTGCCATTTTTAAGTTTGCTGAATGCTTCCAAGCATTGAGAAGATTCTGTGTCATGAGAAGAAAATGAAATAATATCTGGCCTATTCTTGTTATTCTGGAAAACACGGAACCAAATTCATATTTTTGCTCCTAATTCTGGTGAGCTATAAGTGTCTAGACAGACAATACTGCATTAAACTTTAAAATTCCCATGATACACAAGAAAGAAAAATGTCTTCTTAGTGATTTGGGGATAAAAGATTCTTTAAATATCTTTTGAAAATTCTTGTTATTTAAAGTGGAATTTGGAGTATAAGTTACATTAACTACTGCTTGAGAAAGAAATGCTTCAAACCAGAACTCTAATCCAAATGAAAGACAACGTATTTAGTGAGGTTTTTTTTTTTTTTTAGTTCTGTCTCTTTTTAAAATATTATTAAAACACTGTAGCATGTCAAATAATAATTCTGAAAAAACGTATGGAAATATTTAAATTAAAATAATAATCATGGGATTTGATCTATAGCTTGGTGGTTAAGAGTGCCAGCTGGTCTTCTAGAGGACCTTACTTTTATTCCTAACACACACATTGGACATCTCACAACCACCTGTAATTCCAGCTATAGGGTGTCAGATCTCTTCTAGCATCTGAGCACAACCATGCGTGTATTGCACATACAAACACACAAACATACAAAAATTAAACACAATATATATCTTTAAAATATTAATCTAGCAGAAATTGAAAGTCTACATAGGTATTTAAATAAATAAATATAGATACATTATAGACCATAACTTGGAGCATCTTTGTGTGTGTGTGTGTGTGTGTGTGTGTGTGTGTGTAAAATAAAAATAATTGGGACACATTTCCAAGTGTTGTGTCAGTTGATTCAAAAATGAAAATGTCAAAATTCCTATGCGTTAATAATACTTGCATGCAACATGAAGTCAAAATTGTATATACATGTTTTTGCTGGCAACTATAAGTGAACCATTTTTTAACATTACCACAGAGAAATAAAAAGCCATTCATGTCACAGATAAGCCCCTAAAATATAAAATTATGACAGAACATAAAATGTTATTCATGTTCACTGGAGCAAATTAAGACAAATGCACTTGAATAGTGTAAGGTTAGTAGTGACGCCCTGTTGATAGCACTTGTTAATATTTTGCTACAGTAAAGAATTACAATAGTTGTCCAAGTTTACACTTTGTAAAAAGGCTTATTCTTTATGAAACTGTCAATGGCTTCTACCAGTTAGTTCTAGTACACAATTATACATATTTTCTAGAACGGTTTCATAAAGGATTTATTAATCAATCATACTGTTTTCTTACCTTAGACTGAACATATTTAAATTGCTTTGTGTATAAAGTGCCAAAAAACAAAAATGAGTGAATTATGACAAAAGCTGAAGTTTTTGGTTTGAGATGTAAATTAAGGTAGCATATAATCTGACTCTGTATTTATTAAAAATATTTCAGATTCATCTGCTTTTTAAACACATTGCTTTGGTAAAATATCATTTCAAAGTCACCACACCTAAGTTTTGATATTTATATTGGACATATTATTAGAACTTAAAACTAACACATTAAATCAGCAAAAAAAGAAAAGTGTATTGCCAACTTAAAATATAAAAAATTATTATCTATATTTGTAATTGAGATGATATCAAAAGTAATATAACCAGAAATCACATAGTCACATATGTAACTTGTCCATATATGCATTTTGTTGCAGATAATACATTTATTCAAAAGTCTTGTCAGATTTAAAATACAATTCAAGTAGTAGATATATGTTTACATTACAATGTAAGTTGCACAGAGAAGAATTAAACTCAGTATGGAGTGAAAGTCACAAAACATTACAGAAATAAATAAAACAAGTCAAGAACAAATGGAAAGACAACTTGTGTGTTAATTGTGAAATATGAAATGTCCTTACACGTTTATACATAAAAGGCTTGTTTTCCAAATGATAAAGCCATTTTTGTTGTTTGTGGGAAACAGAAGGAAGGTTTAGTGAGAGAAATCTGCCCAGTGGCTAAGAGCATTTGCTGCCCTTAAAGAGGAATCAAGTTCAGTTTCCAGCATGCCTATCAGATAGTTCAGAACCATCTGTAACTGCAAGTACAGGGAATTGTATGCCTGTTTCTGGTCTCTGAGCATATTGCTTTCATGTGCACATACCCACACATAGTCACATATTCATGCACATAATTTTAAGAAAATAATCTGCAAACTGACAAATATTTGAACAGACATATCTCCAAAGATACTCACAAGACTAAAACATGGAAAGCCCCTCATAATTGTTAGTCATTTAAGAAATGAAAGTAAATGTAGCAATTGATAACATCCTGTTATGTTCAGAAGAAACTGTTTTTCCTCCTTGTCTCCCTGACTTCTGGCTTTTGTGATCATTCCTCTTCCCCTTCAATGTTGATTTCTGAGCTGTGTTGGAGAGGATTTGATATACATGTGCCATTTGTGGCTTCCACCCAACACACACACACACACACACACACACACACACACACACACACACACAGAGAGAGAGAGAGACAGAGAGAGAGAGAGAGAGAGAGAGAGAGAGAGAGAGAATAAAAGATGGGAGCTATATCTAGGTAGTTAGAAAGACATATGGAAGCTAAAAATTATCAGTGTACATTGTCTTCATGTTTGGAATTCTCAAAGAATTTAATTAAAATATGATTAATATTAAAATAATTTACTCATATACATTTATCCAAAATAGCATGTATAACTAAGAAATGATATTAACTGAAATTCTTGTGCATAATGGGGAGCAAGATACAGTATAGTAGTGTCATCAATTGTACATGAAGTGATAACCTTAAAATCTGAATCATGACCGCACAGTATAATGATGAATCCAGCCAGAACTGCATCTATGCTTGCTCAGTCAGCATGAAAATAGTTGTTAGTCTCAAAAGAAAATTTTATAATGAGCATCCACCTGAAACTTCCCAGATACTTTTGCCAGAAATCTTCACCTTTTTCTCATATGTTCAAACCTCAGAGGTATAGCATTCATATGTGTAGTCTTCAAACTGGTAGAAAAATACCAAGATTGCTGACAACAGTATGAGTCAGTAAAAGTATAGCAAAACTAATTAGGATGACTATTGGCTCCATGACCTAGAGCTCTGATCATTGAATAGAGCAACCACTCATTTATATTTAATGATAGGGAGTGTAGGTACAGCATTCTAGAGAATACCACAACATTTCCATCTGGATGAGGGATAACAACCTAAAACATGACATTTGGAGGGGGTGTGAAAAAAGAAAAGCCTCCATTAAGGCACCATCTCTTTTCTTTTTTCTATTTTTTATCCTTTTATTAACCATAGATTCTTTTCTATGCCATATAATCTGAATACAGTTTCCTCTCTCTCTATTACTTCCTGTTACTTCATGCTTCCTGTCTGGACCCATATTCTTTTGTCTCTCATTAGAAAAGAATAGGCTTCTAAGATCATAACATAATATAAGATAATAACATAACCAAACATAACAAAATAAAATATAATAAAATAAAATGAAAACGATCATATTGAAGTTTGTTAAGACAATCCAACAGAAAAAAAAAAGCTCCAAGAGAAGGTAGAAGAATAAGAGACCTACTCATTTACACTTTTAACAGTCCCATGAATGTATAAAGATGGTCTGGTACATACCTGTGTAGGTCCTGTGCATACTGCTTCAATATCTGTTTCTTTATGTAAGCTTTGCTCAGGTATTTAACAGAGCCTTAATTTCCTGGAGTCCTCTGTCTCCTCTGTCTCACATTCTCCTACCTCTTCTACGGCATTTGAATGAAAGGTTATTTCGGGAACCATGTTCCAAGGTTTCTCTTTCCCTCTGTCTCTGCAATGTCTTACTTTGGCTTTCTCTATTTGTTCCCATCTGCTGATTGCTGAATAAGGTGACAATCTGAGTATAGCAGAACGTCGTTAGGAATAATTTTAATGCTGTTCTTTTTTCTTTTATGACCTTCGGTTTCTGGGCTGTCTAGACTGTGGTTCTTCATCACATAAACAGTCACAGGTATCAGACATTGGTTGGCTACTCCCACAAGATTTGTGCTGTCATTTTCCTAGGATTTTTTTTGAAGGCAGGAGAAATTGTAGATCAAATGTTTTGTGCTTGAATAGGCCTTTGCTATTTTCTCTTGGTAGCCTCCTGAATGTCATTCCATGTCATAGACACTAGAATATGGGGACGAAGATTCTATGTTGGTAGACTTCTTCATGTTTAATGAGTTATGTGGTATGGAAGTTGTCTTCAGCAACACGGCCTTGCTTTCACTTTATGCACATACCTATTGTCTTGGCTATAGACTAGGTTGTGTTACATGAAAAATGAAAGATTCAGAGACAGATTTTGGGGTTCAAGCTTCAAGCTGAAGATCAGAGAAGCAAAGCGTCTGAACACTAGCACTTACCTCTACATCTGACTGAAATGGTCAATTCTGACTCCATAAGCTCTCCTCCAAGCCTTGGACTGCTGCCTCTCTTCAGTGTGGTTGGAAACTAAATCTCAGAATGCATCCTGAGACACTGGGCTCCTGTCTTTTTTATATCTTCTAGGACTGGGGTTAAAGGCATGATCTCTAATTCTCTTTTAGACTGATTCAATCTTGTGTAGATCTGGGTGTCCTTGGACTCAAAGAGAGATCGATCTACTTCTGTCCCCGAACCCTGGGATTAAAGACGTGTCCCACAACTCTCCAGCTTCTTTGGCTAATGAGTATGACTGGCTTTTTGTTCTGATACTTCAGGCAATCTTTACTAAATCATAAATAATATATCAGTACAGCATTGTTTGTGATTTCTCAGAAAATCTTTTGGCTATTAACTCAATTGGATGAAACAGAGTTCCAGCACTGGAACGTTGTTTGGTGACAAAAGATGACCAACAGTGTTTCTGTCCCCATTATTATTTGGAGACTTTCATTAAGATCGCCTTATATTGTAGAAAGCTTCCCCTGCACTAGGTTTGCATAGAGACTCTGTGCTTCAATTCTATCTTTCTCTTCATTTCTTCCGTCAATCCCATCTATCCTTCCCTTCCCACCTGATCCTCCCTTTCTTGTCCACATCCCTTGACCCTCATCCCTACCACTGCTACATTCTACCCATAAAATCTCATTCCTCAACTATTATTTTCATTTTTTGAGAATGCCTTTCATTTCTTAATAAGCCATATCTAATTTGATCGCAGGCCCAAATTAAAAGTCATGTTTCTAATTCAAATAAAAAAGAAGTTGGAAAAAAATGTCATGTTCTTTTTTTCTTCTAGAAGCTGTGGAGAATTTCATCTACTCTATATTACGATTTTGTTTGCTTGTTTTTTTTTTTCTTGAAAGCCAAATAAAATTGTCCTCAAGATTTCTTCAGAGACTATTTCTACGTTACTTTAAAAATTGACAATAAGAATCACAAAAGGGAACCTCTGTTTATCTAGTAACATCACCACTGTGCACAAGTAAATACTGTTCATTTTAAAATAAGAGGCATATATTCAATCAAAGGATATGTAACAAAATAATCACTTTAGTTGTTTTAATGTGGATAGTCTCTTACCTTGGAGTCAGCACACAGAATTTCCGTGCCCTGAATATATTTCATTGAGATGTCCAAATGAGGCTTTTATCTTGTATTCTTTCTCTGAGCAAAGACATCTTTTCAGGTCATCTTCTGTAGAAGACTCTTTCTACAAACTGACCACAAGAAAGGCTGTTTTATCTTTTATCTGGGCCACTTAAAATTTATAAAATTTTATAAGTATATACACAAGTAATATGTAACATCTACATATGATTTAAATATTTTATAATTTTACTAATATAATTATAAAATTATAATTTACGTGATTTTATAATTGTACCACTTCCTTTGTCTATTATTTAGGATTCAGGCTTCTTGTGTGCTGGAACACCTTTGTCAATTTTATTCTTAGCATCAATAAACCTATCACACATAGGGCTCAATACCTATTTGTGATATAAATGACCTATTAGTATTCATGTGGAGTTAGTAATCACAGTGATGCCTGAAAAACTATCACCAATTATCACCATACAAAAATACTATAAGGAAAGATCATTTGCAAATTATAAATTAAATTCTCAAGAAGTATATGAAAACAAATATGTCTAGTATTTATAACAGCATCAATGAGCCTGAAATTGAATGGAATTATGCTTTAACAGGACTATATTTACATTTCAGGCAGCAGTTTAGTTTCATCAAAGGCAGATGGATATGCCCTATTCAATTAATTTACACATTTAAATTACATCAATTATACTGATTTCCCTCAAGTTTATGAATTTTTCATCACAATGTCATTTAAATATTTTAAGCATAAATCTCGGTGTGATCTCTATTCCTAATAGTTATCATTCCTATATGATGACATACTAAAATCATTCACAAACTGAATAGAGAAATAAGAAGGAAATATCAGTTAGTCCCATGGAGTATAAATAGTTATAAACATTTTGTCACAGTTCAATAAATATAGAAATTAGTAGCAAAGCCTTGAGCAATCTGCACTAAGTAATTTATAGAATGTATGAAAAAACATTTAAGATAAAAATGGAGCATACATCAAAAGAGCAGGACTGTAAGAGATTGTTTACATACTGATGGTAGAGTTGTAGGGCAAAATGTCAGGTTTCAGAATCCCAGGGGATATCAGATGGAACAGAGAAAAAGGATTCAGTAACTTAGTGTGTGACTGAACCACTGACCTGAGATTAAGGTTTAAATAGTAAAAGAGATGAGGCAGAGAGTGAGAGGTATCTATGATTAAACAAGCTTCTTCAAAGTGGAGTGTGTTCTGGTTGATCATTACCTTGGTCTTAATTCTGTAAATTCTCTTAAGGAACTTTTTATTATCTTAAAGGGAAATAACAAGATCTGCTCATAGAGGGAAATTATCGACCCTTCTATTATTAGATTGTGAAAAACCTAATTACTTCAAACCAAGAAATATGCTGAGAGGTCATGATTCTACACTTTGGTAAACAACATTAGCCTTTGACTTTCTATGCCTTGGTGCTATCATATAAGGGTGGAAGAGTTAGTGTATTCCAAGCTTTGAACACTATGGCTATGGGTTGTTGTTGTTCTTGCACCAGCAGTAGTAATCATTGTTCTTCTTTCTTCTGTATTTCTTCCTCTTCTTCCTGCTTCTCTTTTTCTACCTCCTCTTATTCCTCCGCCTCTTTTTCCTTCTCAATAGCTTTATTCCTCACCTAATTGAAAAGAAATTTGCTTCTTTGCCTGGAATTAATTCAGCAGAAGGATTTTTGAAGACTGGAGGGTTGGCTTTAATCTTTTTACTCCTGTGAATACAC
The DNA here is from genome assembly GCF_003668045.3 of Cricetulus griseus. NCBI lineage: Eukaryota > Metazoa > Chordata > Mammalia > Rodentia > Cricetidae > Cricetulus > Cricetulus griseus. The sequence continues at coordinate 56,772,470 of NC_048604.1, forward strand.
ATGCATGTGTTCACTAACATGAAGATGTGTGTGTGTGTGTGTGTGTGTGTGTGTGTGTGTGTGTGTGTGTGGTGTGTGTGTATGTGTATATGTGTGTGTGTGTTTAACAGAGAGTGTTCATGTGTGTGTGTGCATATTTTACTCTGCTTATTCTAATGGTTTTGAAAACTTTAGATGTTCTAGTGTAAAATTATGAAAATATGTCGTTTTCTATGGGTAAGATTCTTTAACTTTTGAACGATATAGTATGACACCTAGTAGAACCTTTTAACTAAAGAGGATTTAAGGACTCCCTTAAGAACTAGCCTGTGGGCTTGGAGCATATTGCACTAGATGTACATCACACCTGCACTGAGTAAGACAGATTTACTATTACGGGAACTCAGAATCTTTTTGTTTTCTTCCTATTCCAAAGATGCATTCTGTAGGTGGCCATAAAGTCTAGAAATGAAGATGCTAATATTTTGTCAATCATCATATGTCAATAAAGTATTTGTTAAAAGACAAAAAGAACTCTTTCCAAGTTTGTTTAATGAAAATATAATTATGTTTTACTTCTTCCCTTCCCCACAACCCATTTCTTGCCAAATAACCTTGCTGCCTGCCAGTTTGCTCTCCTCTTTCTTTTTAAATTTTATGGTTACACAGGAATAAATGCATAAATATATAAATACAACCTGTTAAGTCTCTTCAGTGTTGCTTGTATGTATAGGATTTCAGGGATTACTACTTGGAATTGGATAGTCAATTAGGGACTCCCATGTGAATACAATATTGTTCCCCTTTTAGAAGTCCTTTGTTTCATGTAGTAAGAATGATGTAAAGATATCTAGAGGTGGGACCCCATGAGACTTTCCTCTTCCAAGATAGCATTTTCTGTTGGTGTTACCCTTTGGATCTTGCTTAAGCATCTGTACTGTCAATGTATCATGGGTATAGTGTCCCTATCATTTCTGGGATACATAATTTCACAACTTAATTCTTGGTACTCTGGATCTTATAATTGTTCCGTTTCTTCAGTTACATTGGTGTCAGAATTATATTATAGATGTATCCATTGAGCCTGTGGTCCTTAAGATCAATTTTTCCCTGCATTTTTAAGTAATTTTAGTTTTCTGTAACAGTCTACCCTGTGAGGTGAATCTTCTTTGATGAGTGATGAAATTTACATTTACCTGTGGATATAAGAATACTTGAATTCAGTTGAGAATAATAATTATGTTGGCTTAGGAATGTGGCAGCATTTAGTTTTTCTTTAAAACCCATGATCCCACTAGCTATGGGTAGCTGTCTAGTTTTTCCTATCAGGCATGAGTTTCTTCCTTGAGTAGGCGATAATCCTAATTATCTAGCTATTGGCTTGTGCCTAGATATGATTGACACCATTCAACTGTTAGAGGTATCTTGTCATGCTGGCCACTGGATAGGACTGCTAATTTGTTATCTTCCTTGGAAGCTTGCAGAGATTCTTCTTTTTCTATGATGGATAGTCCTCAGGTAGGAAGCACTCAGGTCACAAATAGCTTAATTCCAATTGTTGAGTCCTGTGTCTGAAATGTATGATGTCTTCAGCAGTAATAACTTATCTTCAGGCTTTAAGAAGTAACAGTGAGCAACAGCAATAAACTACATTGTTTTGGGAGTCTCTTGGACTCCACTGACTAACAACTTTGAAGAAGGAATCTTATGCCTAGTACTGTGATTTATATTAGATAACCTATGGCTCTTGGGGAGACCATTGTCAGTCAAAGTGATATATATTCATATGTATCATATATCATTTTAGATAAATAAAATATTATGGTTCCTTATTATTTTTTCAGACATTCTTACTATTATTTTCCCTCTCCATTGCCTCTCTATAAGTTGACGTCTCTTCATCCTCCCAACTAAATACCTCCATGTTTTTCCCATTTTCCTGTTCACACATTCTATCTTGGAAGCACAAAATCTCATAGGGTCCCACCTCTAGATATCTTTACCTAACTCTTATTGCATGAAACTAAGGACTACTGAGAGTGGGAGAATAATGGATCCCATTATTACACTCTATATAGCCCACATGGTTCCTTTTTACTTTCCTGCTTTTGCAGTTGCTCCATGTTACATACTCCCAGATTTGTATCTGGAAACCACAGATGAAAAAAAAAAGTGTGGTGCTTGTATTTCTGCATTTGTGTTACCACCCATGTAATATTTTCTAGTTCCATACAAGTACCTTCACATTTCATGATTTCACTTTTATTTACAGCTGAATTCCATCCCATTTACATATGTCACATTTTCCTTAATCATTTATAATTTGAAGGGTATTTAGGTTGTTCCATTTTGTATCTATTTCGTACAAGTACCTGTGGAGTACAATCTCCAGTCCTTCAACCTTATACCAAGGTGTGGTATCACTGAGTCACACAGTAAATTTATTTTTAATTTTTAAAAGATTTCTCCACACTTATTACCAGAGTTTCTGCAACAGTTTGCAATCCACGCAAGTGGACTTTTCCCTTTCCCACTTTTTATTTTTTTTAAAATTAAATTTATAAAAATTGAAAAACTCTTATTTTACATATCAATCCCAGTTCCCTGTACCTCCCATGCTCCCATACCCCACCCTTGAACCCCCCCATCCCATCCCTCATCCACTCCCCAGGGAGAGTGAGGGATCATCAAAAATCTGTCCAGTCATTTGGGTCAGGGCCTAGGCCCTCCCTTGTGTATCTAAGCTAAGACAGTATCACTCCATGGGAAATGGGCTTCCAAATTCTGTTCTTGAACTAGGGATACATCCTGGTTCCACTGTCAGAAGCCCCATAGACTGCCCAATGCTACTAGCTGACACCCACTTTCAGGTGGCCTGGTTTGATCCTATGTTGGTTCCCCAGCTGTCAGACTGAGGTACATGAATTCCCACTTACTGAAATGTATTTGTTGCATAGATGTTCAGAATTGAGACTTCATCTTGATTTTTCCTGTGATGAATATGATATGACCTTATTCATCTCTTTTGATTAATGTCAATTTGAAGTCTAATATGCTAGATATTAGGATAGCTACAGCAGCTTGCTTCTTTGAGCCATTTGGTTGGACAATCTTTTCCCAACCCTTACCTCTGAGGTAACATCTGTCTGCATTCTGTTTGCCTGTGTCTTTTTACAGGTGAGCTAAGATCGTTGATATTGCTGGATATTAATGACCATGAATTGTTAATTGTTTGTTTTGAATTTGATTTTGGTGGTGGTATTGTGTGTGACTGTTCCCCCTATTTCTGGCTTTTGGTAAAGTGAGATTATCTATTTCCTATTTTCTTGTGAGTGTAGTTAACTTCCTTGGGTTGGAGTTTTCATTCCAGAAATTTTTGTAGTGCTAGATTTGTGAATATGTACTGTGTAAATCTGGTTTTGCCATGGCATATCTTGTTTTCTCCATCTACAGTGTTTGAGAGTTTTGTTGGATATAGTAGTCTGGGCTGGCATCTCTTAGTATTTGTAGAACATCTATCCAGGACCTTCTGGCTTTCCGAGTTTCCATGGAGAAGTCAGGTGTAATTCTGATAGGTTTCCCTTTATATGCTACCTGGTCTTTTCCCTTTGCTGCTCTTAATATTCTTTCTTTATTCTGTATGTCTGGTGTTTTGATTATTATGTGGCAAGGGGACTTTTTGGTATAGTCTATTTGGTGTTCAGTATGCTTCTTGTATTTTCATAGGCATGTCCTTCTTCAGGTTGGGAAAGTTTTCTTCTATGTTTTTGTTGGATATGTTTTCTGTACCTTTGAGTTGGTCTTCTTCTCCTTCTTCTATACCTATTACTCTTAGGTTTGGTTTTTTCACAGTGTCCCATATTTCCTGGAAGTTTGTGTTAAGGATTTGTTGGATTTAAGATTTTCTTTGGTTGATGAATCTATTTCTTCTAGTTTATCTTCAATGCCGCAGAATATTTCTTCCATCTCTTGTCTTCTTTGTTTATGCTTGCATCTGTAGTTCCTGATCATTTTCCCAGCTTTTCTATTTCAAGCATTCCTTCAGTTTATGTTTTCTATATTGTCTCTATTTCTGTTTTCATGTCATGGGCTGTTTGAATTGTTTCCTTCATCTTTTTGATTGGTTTTTCTTAGCTTTCCCTGCATTCTTTAAGAGATTTGTTGATTTTTTTTTGCATTTTTTAGGTTTGTTTTTCCTTCCATTTCTCTAATGGATTTTCTCACATCCTCTTTGAGGGCCTCTATCATTTTCATGTAGTTGGTTTTATGGTCATTCTCTTCTGCTTCATCTGCATTGGGATGTTCAGTTCTTGCTGGTATAGAATCCCTAGTCTCTGGTGTTGTCATATAAGTCTTTCTCTTGTTGGATGTGTTCTTATACTGTCATATTCCCATCTCTTCTTCCAGTGGGTTCAGTTGGGGCCCCTGCCTTTCCTCTCTACCAGAGGGTGGAAAGACAAGACAAGAATGGCGGACATTGATACTGGCTGCTTTGTTCTGCCTCAAGGTTACTCTGGGGGATTCACTGGCAGGAAGGTTCTGAGGGCCACATCTCAGGGCATTCAAAGAGGGAAAGGTCACTATGTAGCTGTCTTAAGTAACAATTCTGTCGCAATATTTTGAGTACCCTAATACATTTTAGGTGTGTGTATGTATGTGTGCCCTTTTCCCACTTCTTAAATAGCATTTATCACCAGTTATTTTCTTTATTATAGCCATTCTAATTGGTAAAATTAAATATCAATGTTGTTTTGATTTCTGTTTATCTAATTACCAAAGAAATATTTGAAATATTTCATAGCCACTTTTATCGATTCTTTTGTCAACTCTCTACTAACATCCATAGCCCAATTTTTCAGCTTGGTCATTTGCTAATTTTAACTGTTTGTTGAGTTCTTTATGTGTCCTGGATATTAATTCATTGTCAGATCCCACTCTCTGGGTGTCTTCTTAACTAAATTGACTGATTCATTAGCTGTTCAAAGGTTTTTCAGTTTTTGGAAGTCCCACTTGGACATGTTGCCCTTAAATCCTGAACAAACAGATTTCTATTTAAAACATCTTTTCTTATACTTATAGCATGTAGGGTACAGCCTACATTTCTTATAACACTTTCATGGTTACAGGTTTCACATTAGGATATCTGAGCTAGTTGAATTATTTTTGTGTAAATTAACAGATAATGGCTTAATTTTATCCTTCTGAATGTGCACATCCATTTTTCCCAAAGCTATCCTTGACCCAGGGTATATTTCTGGTATCAGATATTGGTGTTTATATGTATTCATATTGTCTACATGTTTTTTTGCTTGTTTCTTTGCTTTTTTATTTAATAACACCATGCAGTTTTTATTAGTATATACTTTGTGTGGGGGAGTGGTTATTCAGCTTAAATATGTAAGACACAACCCATTGAGGGAAGCCAAGTCAGAAACCAAAGTCAGGAAAAAAAGGCAGGAACTGATGCAGAAGCCATGAGGGAACACTTCTTACTAGCTTGCTCCCCGTATTGACTATTTCATTTTCTTGATTAAAGGATATGAATAATAGCCTATTTTTACTGCCCTGTTTTTTCTAACTTTCTTTTACAATTTAACATAATGAACATTGTTTTCATAGTGGAAATTTAATACACAGTTGCATAAGTTAATATTACTTTTTCCTAAGAGAATGATGCATTATATATTAAAGGCAATCTAATATCTGCATGACAAACACATTATGTGTCCTATACTTGGACATGGATCTCTTTATGTTTTAGAGTCATCCTACTATTGACAATGCATATGATAATATTGACATAGATTATAATCAAATTATGTCTCCAGTAAAGAGACTTTGTCACTTTTTGAAGTTTGCATATGTGTGTATACATGCATCTGAGTCTGTGATCTTGGATTCATAAACATTGCAGCAAAAATGTAAAAATCAGAGGAAATTCAAACCAGTAGGTACACATTTAATTCCCTCCTTCTAACATCAGAGTGATTTCTCTGGGGAAATCTGTCTGTGGGGGGTCTCTGCGACCACCCATTTCAGCAGTGTAACAATCCATGTGAGGAAAGAAGGAAATCCATTTCAACATAGCAGGGCAGGCCATGTTTGTTCAAACTTCTGAAGTCAAGAATCTAGTATCTGACACCAGGAAGTTTATTCCAGATATATTTAAGTACAGTACAATTTTGGAACAAGTTGTCTGATGCAATACAATCCCAAGTACACAGTGAGGTACAAAAATCTATCAAAATATATGTTATTACTTACATGAAGATAGGTATTAGAGACAGACTACATATGTTACATTAAGGGGATAGTGGAAGACCTGGTGTGGTCTTGGTCATACAGACAACAAAATGGTCATTTGGACTATTAGCCAAACCTGGTTCTGTTTGTGGGAGCCTGGATGAGCCCCTGGCCATACAGATAGTGGAAAGTTCAACTAAATAATTCGGGAATTCCATTCCTATCCTTTAGGGCAGAAAGCAGGTTACATAGCTCTTCTTTGAAAAGACAACCTTTAATGTTTAGCATTCCTAATTTCCCTAGGGATTATTAAATGTACAAAGATCTTTGGGTTCCCAGCATCTGTCCTAATTCTTTGGTATACAAAGATACTCTATCATCAAAATATAACTTCTAACTTTTAATTTATTTGAATGCATTTAGTACATGGATTTATTAGATTATTCATGTGTGTTGATGCTGCTTCATACTAGGAACCTATGATCTATACATTCACATTTTTCTCACTCATACTATGTATGATGCAAACTATTATAATTTATTCAGGAAATGTATACATATTTTCAAATAAGATGTCAGACAACTTTAAGGAATTAAGAGAAAAACAAAATAATTTTCTTATCACATTATTTATAGAGTGATATAAACTATTCTCTATTTCTCCAGTTGACAATCTATAATTTATTTATATTTTATAGCCATTGTTTTATCTTAAATTGTTTTCCTTTTTAAAATTTAAATTAGAAACAATCTTATTTTATATATCAATCCCAGTTCCCTCTCCCTCAACCCTCCCATGCCCCCTACCAATCCCCATTCCATCCCTTTTCTGCTCCATAGAAAGTGTGAGGCCTTCTATGGGGGAACATCAAAGTCTGTCAAATCATTTGGGTCAGGGACTAGGTACTCCCCCATGTGTCTAGGCTGAGAGGATATCCCTCAATGGTGAATGGGCAACCAATGTTCATTTGTACACTAGGTATAAATGCTGTTCCATTACCAGGGGCCACATAGACTACCCAGGCCTCATAACTGACACGCACATGCAGGGGGCCTGGTACCATCCTTTGCTGGTTTTCAAGATGTCAGACTTGGGTCCATGATCTCCCTCTTATTGAGGTCAGATGTTTCTGTGTATTTCCCCAGAATAGTCTTGACCCCTTTGCTCATCACTCTCCCCTCTCTACAACTGGATTCCAGGAATTTGGTTCCCTGCTTAGCTGTGGGTCTTTTCTGTTTCCATAAGCTACTGGATGGCATACAAGTTCTAGGATGGCATATAAGATAGCCATCAATCCCATTATAGGGGAAGGGCATATAAGATAGCCTCTCCCCTATTGCATAGATTCTTAGTTTGGATCATCCTTGTTTCCTTAGTGCCAGATTTCTCTTTAAACCTGTAATGGCTCCCTCTATTAAGGTAGCTATTTTCTTGTTCTCTATTTTTCCCCTGACTCAGTCTTCATGGTCCCTCATGTCTCCCCTCCTCCACTTCTCCCCTTCTCTTTCTCCTAACTCCCTCTCCCCACCTTCATGCTCCCAATTACCTCAGGTGATCTTGACCCTTTCCCCTTCTTGGGGGTAACCATGTATGTCTATCTTAGGGTCATCCTTATTTCCTAGCTACTCTGGAGGCATGGATTATAGGCTGGCAATCCTTTGCTCTATGTCTAAAATCCATATATGAGTGAGTACATACCATGTTTGTCTTTTTGTGATTGGTTTACCTCACTCAGGATGGTTTCTTCTTGTTCCATCCACTTGCCTGTGAATTTCAAGATTCCATTATTTTTTCTACTATTAATCCATTATGTAAATGTATCACATTTTCTTTATGTATTCTTCATTTGAGGGGCATCTAGGTTGCTTCCAGCTTATGGCTATTACAAATAATGATGCTATGAAAATAGTTGAACAGATATCCTTGTTGTATCAATGTGCATACTTTGGATATATGGCTAAGAGTAGAATTGCTGAATTTTGAAGTAGACTGATTGCCAATTTTTTTGATGAAACACTATACTGATTTCCAAAGTGGCTGTACAAGTTTGCAGTCCCACCAGCAGTGGAGGAGTGTTACCCTTTCTCCACATCCTCTCCAGGATAAATTGTCATTGTTTTTTTTTAGTCATTGTGCCAGGTGCAAGACAGTATCTCAGAGTTGTTTTCATTTGCATTTCCCTGATGACTAAGGATGTTTGGCACTTTCTTAAGGGTCTTTCATCCATTTTGGATTCCTCTATTGAGAATTCTCTATTTAGTTCTGCACGCCACTTTTTAATTGTATTATTTGGTGTTTTGGTGTCTAGCATCTTGAGTTCTTTGTATATTTTGGAAATCAGCCTTATGTTAGATGTGGGATTGTTGAAGATATTTTCCCATTCTTTGTGCAGCCGTTTTGACTCTTTGACTGTGTCCTTTGCCTTACTTCTCAGTTTCAGGAGGTCCCATTTATTAATTATTGATCTCAGTATCTGTGCTACTGGTATTATGTTCAGGAAGGAGTCTTCTCTTGTAAGAGTTTCAGTGTAGCTGGATCAATGTTGAGGTTTTTGATCCATTTGTACTTATCTTTTGTGCATGGTAATAGATATGGATCTATCTGCAGTCTTCTACACAGTGGTATCCAGTTATGCCAGCACCATTTATTGAAGATGCTCTCTTTTATCCATTGTAAAATTTTAGCTTCTTTGTGAAAAATCAGTTGTTCGTAGGCCTGTGGGTTAATATTGGGGTTTTCAATTCGATTTTATTGGTCTACCTGCCTATTTTGTACCAATACCAAGCTCATTTCAGGACTATAACTCATAACAGAGCTTGAAGTTAGGGATGCTGATACCTCTGGAAGTTCTTCTATTGTACAGGGTTGTTTTTGGCTATCCTGGGTATTTTGTTTTTCCATATAAATTTGAGAATTGTTCTTTCAAGGTCTGTGAAGAACTGTACTGGTATTTTGATGGGGATTGTATTGAATCTGTAGATTACTATTGGAAAGATTGCCATCATTACTATGTTGATCCTACTTATTCAAGAACATGGGAGATTTAATTTTCTGATATTAGTAATTTAAAAACTAAAATATTAACTGAACCACTAATTTACACACATAAAAATGCAAACATATCCACTCAAAGGACACACAAAGTTTATTGCACACACATACACAAATCAGAATATCAAAATCAGATACATTACACTGTTTGTAGAAGCATGCTCAGTGCTATGAGAAAATTACAATTTTAAAAATATTTTAAAATTATATTTCTAATAATATTTATAATGTACTTTGATTAAGATTCTTTCTTCCAATGCCTCCCAGGTTCTCTCTACTTCCCTCCCATCCAAGTCTACACACTGTGTTTCTCTCTCATTAGAATAATAACTAATGTTTTGTTTTTAAATTACCTTCATATACCCGAATGTTCTGTGACTTAGTGGAAGATACACACAGGATTTTGGTTGAGGTCCAATTAAAAGAGGGAATAGGACAACAGCATTAAACAAGGTAACTTGAATGGGGTGCGTAGCACAAGGCCTACCACACCTATTTTTTATGAATATATCATTTCTACTTCATTGACATTCACTGCTGGGTTTAATGACACACAATGTTGCTTCAAGGTTTTTTTTTTCTCTGACTGGTGGTGATTTAAAAATGTATTTTAATTCACAAAGAACCATGGGAAAATGAAGAGCACTGAGAGCAGAATTGTCTTCTTCAGGGACAAGACCTCTCATTGGTTATCCTATACCATGTAGTCAGCCCTGAAATCATATATACTCTGGAAACACTAAACAGACTCAGCACGTTACTTTATGCATTTACATAGAAATATATATTTGTATATGTAACAGTAACAATTTAAGAAGACTGCAAATAAAATGAAGGTTATGCAAAGAGTTGGAAAGAGGAGAGGGTGAGGGTACATGATGTAATAATTTGCAAAAGTTACATGTATTTATACTATATATGTTGTATTATTATTTTACATAATTGCATTTTATAACATATTCAATTGGTTATTTATGAAATACATGATGTACTTAAATATTTATTTATATTTATGTATTAATATAAATATATTTAAATATATGTTATATATGATACATATTATTGTAGCATAATATTTTTCTGCCTGGAATTTTTTTTAAAAGTCTAAAAAAACCTGAAAGGCTTTTTTGTTTATTTGTTTTGAGGAACTTTTCAAAGTGAAGTAAACTAAAAGGGAGAGCCTGGAACCTCCCAAATAACAAAAACAAGGATCACTAGTGAAAATAAATTGGAGGTAGTAATCTAGTGAGCATGAAGGTTTTCAGATAACCAGACAGCAATAAAATGTGTGTTGCGAAGTTTGTGAATCCTATATATCATACATGAATCTCCAGATTTCATATTCACCCCACAAGTTTGTAGCCCTGTTGGGAGACCACCTCACTGTTTTCCTTCTCTTCGCTTACATTGAGTATTCTTGTCTCAAAGAAACAAATCCCTCAGGAAAAGTGAAAGTAATCCCGCTTTCCTTTCTGTCAGTAACACCAGCTTTCATTATTGCATGTAGTTTGGCTAGCAGATAAAACAAATCTGCCATTCATGAGCAATTTGTGGCTCTATTCCCTAAAGCAGACAAAAGAAAATAAGGTCCCTGATTGACATTTTTGAAAGAGACAAGTCAATTGCATTTAGTACTTTGAAAATCTCAGTCTCTCCTTCTGATCTGTTATTTCTTGTTATAGCTTCAATGGAATTTTAAGAAAAAAAATACAGTGGTGAAAAGTGGTTATTATTGAGGAAACATGGTCATATGTGCATATTCTTGTTTATGAAAAGTATTTTTGCATTTAACCCAGATCAATCAACAGAAACAAAAGTACAGGATTCGTCACCACATCATGTGAAGTATCTCTTATCACATCTGCCTAGGACAAGTCATCTTCAGGGCTAATGTGAGAGACAATCCCTCACCTGCATAAACCAGACTGAGAGTAACAGCTGAAAACAGAATCTTCTTGCCACTCCTGCTCAGGAGCCCTGATTAGGACAACTGAAAGGAGGCTGCAGTTTTTACTGTCTTGTGTTATGTTTGGTACCTTGGATTAAGGTTGCTGTGGTGATGTTTACTAAGGAGGTTAGTATTATGACATGGCCACAGAACAAGCTTACTGAGGGTGGGAAAAAACTTTTCCTTGAGGGTAACAGCCATTTTTATAGGTTGTCCATGGCAGAAGGATAAGCATCCCCACACATATACAGCACACATAACAGCAACACTAATTAGATATAGTGGATAAGAAAAATTAAATCCAAGACTTGAGAGGATGATGGAAGATATTTGGGGGGATTCCTTAGGAAGCTAGAAGGAGAGTGGTAGGGAAGATATGATCAAGCTACACTATATACATGTGTGGAATTTTAAAAAATATTTAAACCCACTTCCATAAAAATAGACATTGCTAAGCAAGTGGAAATTTGCAAATTCCTCATAGATTCCTCAATTTATTGCTATGAGTTTGTCAAACTGGTTCTTAATTATCTTTTGGATGTTCAATAACTGTCTTAGTTACTGTATTGCCATGAAGAAACACCACAGCCAAGGCAACTATTGTAAGAAAAAGCACTTCATTGGAGTTTTGCTTACAGATTAATCATCATGTTAGGGATCATGGCAGCAGTCATGGTGCTGGAGCAGCAGCTGAGAACTACATGGTGGTCCAGAGGCAGAGAAAGAGAGATGTGGAGAGAGGGATCATGAGAGAGAGAGAGAGAGAGAGAGAGAGAGAGAGAGATAGAGATAGAGAGAGAGAGAGAGGAAAGAAAGAAAGGAAGAAAGGAAGAAAGGAAGAAAGAAAGAAAGAAAGAAAGAAAGAAAGAAAGAAAGAAAGAAAGAAAGAAAGAAAGAAAGAGTAAGAGAGAGACTGAGCCAGATGGGGGCATTAGAAAACTTCAAAAACCCATGCCCACTGACACAGTTGTTCAACAAAATCACACCTATTAATTACAATCATATAATAAAGTTCCAATCCCTGATGATTAAGGATTCAAATATATGAGCCTATGGCGGCCATTTCCTGAATTGGACCCTGATGGGAGATATTATTCTGTGTATGTTTCTCTTATTGGTGCATGAATGAAACACTGATTGGCCAGGCAGGAATACATCTGGGATTAGGAGAGGAGGAGGATTCTGGAAAATGTAGGCAAAGGGAGCCAGCTGGACAGAGTCACGATGCTGTCAGAGGAGTAACATCATGTCGGGCATTACTGGGTAAGCCACAGCCTTATAGCAATATATAGATTGACAGAAATGTGTTAATAATTAAGACATAGTTAGCCAATAAGAATCTCTAGCCTTTGGCCAACAGTTTCATAATTAATATAAGACTGAGTGTTCATTTGGGGCTGACATATCAGTGGGCCCAGGCTGGCAGGAAGAGTTAACATAACAGTGCCCTTTTTCATGTCTAATTTGAGTTTTTGTTCAAGATCTCTACTTTTGTGTGGACTCAGTTATACCAATGTGTGTGCTACTTTCTCACGTTTATTCAATAGCTTTTGATGTGTGTTTCCATTTATTAAACACATGTTTTAGATTCCAATGTGTGTGACAATTTACATTTTCCCCAGTCAGCTCTGTACTTCCCCGATGTTCATTTGAATGTCTTTCCTTTTGAAAAGAATTTCGTTCTATCTTTTTGATGTAATTTTTCATAGTTCTCAAAAAGCATACATAAAATCTTAAAACACTGTTCATCACACTCAAAGGTACATAAATATAGTATTGGGAATTCCATATTCATTTCTCTTTTCTTTTTTATCATTAGCATATCTACAGAGAGCAAGTGCCCTGAAATCTGAAGAGACAATATGGAAATGGTGAGTAATTTTTCACCCTAATCATTGTCATCCTTTGAGTGTAGACCTCATGGCAATGTATGAGAAAGTCTCATAATCTGTAGGATTATCAAACAAAACAGAGACTGAGATCTACCTAATAAAAGTACAAAGAACTCAACACATAAGTATTGTAGCAGAGAACTAGAGGAAACAACTAAAACTATCTTAAATTTTCATATTGCAAAAAAGATGAAAGTTTGGAGAAATGCAGAAATCACACTACATAGGATTTATGGAATTTAAAGAGAAAAATTCAAGTCATCTGAACATACTTGTCACAAGAATTGCCATTAAAGTCACAATTTACACTCTCAATACAAAGAAAATCCTGGGACCAAATGTGGTCGCTGCTGAATTCCATTCAACTTTTAACTCCCACCACTTCTCAAAACATTCCTCAAAATGGAAATGGAAGGCTCACTTCCAAACTCAGCCTATGACACTGAGTATTATATGGAAGACTAAATCAGATACAGATACAGTCAAATAGGAAACTACAGGCCAACCTCATTTGAGAAAACTAGTAGGGAAAATTTGCAATGAAATTCTTGCAAACCAAATTCAATAAAACACACTAAAATGATCCTTCATAATCAATTCAGGTTAATCTTGTAGGTGCAAAGCTGTTTCAACATAGACAAAGTGACCAATTTAGCACACAGACAACATAAATATTAAGAGAAATCACACAGTCATTTTCATAGATGTAGAAATTGCTTTTGATAAAGATCTCAGCTGACTTGTGTGTGCAGTGATAATAAAACACAAATGTTGGGTACCTTTGGCCATAGATAATCCATTTTCTTTACTCAACACAAACCACACTGAATGTGGAAACTCAGAGTAGGATTTCCTAGTGATGCTCATTCCCTCTCATTCCCTTCCCCCTGCTGAAGCTCACAGTAAGCCAATTGTCAGAATCTGAAATGCTGGTCATCTTTCTTCTTTTTAATGTTTTCAAGGAAATTGACAAATATGTAGTGTGTCAGGTGATCTAAGTCTTGTCAATATGTATCAGTTGGATAGAAAGTGCTGATTGTGACATTTGATTATTTACTCTAAGATGAAAATTATGTTAGAGTGATAATATTCTTCCCAAACAGCCATGCACTATATGAGAAAAAAAAAAACTTGTGCCAAGCATGAGATAATGCATTTCAAGTTATTGGTCATGGGAATACTACACACTCTAAAATAATATAGGCTATTGATAAATTGATGTTGCCCCTGGTTGTCTACCTCAACTTGAAGGTGAGACTCATACTGAAAAACAAAAAAAAAAAAAACAACAACAACATTGTATTTAGACTTGGGCACACTGAGTTGAAACTGACCTGGAAGCTTCTGTTATGAGAAGCCATGGAATTCTGTTAAAGGGTCTCCAGATTTATTTTGGTATAGGATAGGAAGAAAAATCTCACTGATATAGAACCAATTAGATGCCACCTCTGTTCCAGCTGCATTCATCCAGTCATTCTGACCAGGGATGAAGATCATAAACAGCAAGCCACTTTCTTTGCTCCAAACACCAAAAAAAAGCATGAATGAAAGAAAGAGATAGATAGATAAGATAGATAGATAGATAGATAGATACATAGATAGATAGATAGATAGATAGATAGATAGATAGATAGATAGATAGACCCTCTCCCTCAGATTTTAAGTTTTCATATAGGCAGACAAGACCACACTCTAAGACTGGCTGCTCCCAAAGTATTTGCCTATATGGACCTAAACCCCACACAACTTTCTTTTTTTTTTCTAAATAAGAGGGTTCTAATCCTAACATAAAACTATTTACATTAAGAATAACTATCAAGTACTGTGCAGAAGAAAAGGTAATGACATAAACAAAAATAAAACTACAACCAACAAGAGCAACATCATGCAAAAAACACATACTAAATGGCAAGACCATAGGTAATTGGCAAACTACTGAGACTATTGCAATGGCTGTCCTACTCTAGAAGCTCTAATCTTATACCAAATGTGCCTTAGCTATTGTATTGGGAAGATTTTAATTGTAACTACCTAATCATCAATGATTCAAATACCAAGGAAGGAAAATAATAAATACCTCCATCAGTTTTCTGGAAAGCAATTCTGTACTTCGTTTATTTTCTTGATTAAAGATTGGTAGCAAGTGTGGTACAATTGTGCTATGATTCCATCTGGGCCTAGGCTGTTTTGATTTGAGAGAAATTTTATTACAATTTCAAATGCCTCATTTTTAAGAGGGTGTTTAGATTGTTGATCTATTCCCAGTTTAACTTTGGTGATTTGGCTTAATCTATAACTTCGTCCATGTCTTTCTGACTTTGGATGTTTGTACAGTATAGATTTACAGTAGTAACTAATAACATTCTGAAATTATTTGTTGTCTGTTGTATTTTACCTTGTTCATTCTTTACTATGCAATTTGGATTTTTGCTTTTTTTGTTAGTAGGATCAAAGGTTTGTTGATCTTGTTTCTCTTATTTCTGTTTCATTAATTCCTTCTGTAATTATTATTATTTCTTGTCATCTACTGGATGTGGATTTGGATTATTTTTTTCTAAATTGTTGAGTTTAATCATTAACACATATTTTCTCTTCTGGATTATCTTTTTTCAATTTATTTTTTTCATATATTACATCCCTACCTCAATTTCCCCATACTCCTCTTCTCTCAATCCTCCCATTCCCCATCCACTACTCCATTGAAATCAAGAAGATGGCAGACTACCCACAGATATCAACCAAGCATGTCATATCAAGTTGCAATAAGAATAGGTGGCTATCCTCATATTAAGGCTGTATTGGGCAACCCAGTAAGAGCGAAGTGTTCAAAAAGTTGGCAAAAGCTTCAGAGACAGCCCTTTCTCCCACTGTTAGAGAATCTCACAAGAATAACAAGCTAGTCAACCATAACATATAAGCAGATGGCCTAGCTCAGACCAATGCAGGCTCCTTATTGATTCAGTCTCTGTGAGACACTAAAAGCCTAGGTTAGTTGATTCTGTTTTTTTGTTTTGTTTTGTTTTGTATTTTTTTTGGTGTCCTGGACCACTCTGGCTCCTACAGTCCTTCCTCCTTCTACTCTCCAAGATTCTTTGCCTGATTTGTGACTGTGACTCTCTGCATCTGTTTCTGTCAGCTGCTAGATGGAGCCTTTCTAATGAAAATTATGATAGGTTCCCCTCTATGACTATAACAGGATATCATTAGGAATCATTTCATTTGCTATTTTTTGCTGGCATTGACCCCTTCCACAATTTCAGTGCCACATTTATGCCAGCACATCTTTCGGGCAGGACAAATTGTAGATCGAAGGATTTGTGGCTGGGTAGGGGGTCCCAATCCCTTCACTGGAAGCCTTGCCTGGTTATAGGAGGTATGTGGTTCAGACTTTGTATCACCTATTACTAGGAGTCACTCTCGTAGATTCCTGGAAGTTTCCATTGTGCTAGGTTTCCCAATACATTCCCCCAATTAAAATAATTTCTCCCAGTACTCTATCTTTCCATCCCCATGTGATCCCTCCTGTTCCCCCCACCTGCCCCCAGTCCACTATTGATGTATATTCAATTTCCTCTTCTCTGGGAGATTCATATATCCTCCCTTGAGCCCTCTTTGCTACTTAGCCCCTCTGGGTATCTGGATGTGGCATGATTATCATTTATTTTAATGCTAATGCCCACTTAACAGTGAGTACATACCATGTTTGTCTTTCTGTGTCTGTTTTACCTCACTCAGGGTGATTTTTTGTAGTTGTGTCCATTTGCCTGCAAATTTCATGATGAGATTTTTCTTAAGACAGAGTGAAGACACTAAGACAATTAATAAATAGGACCTCAAGTAACTGAAAATCTTCTGTAAAGTAAAGAACACAGTAAATATGACAAAAGCGCAGGACACAAATGGGAAAATAAATTTTTACTATATCCATCTATGAAAAAGGGCTAGTTTCCAATATATATTTAGAAAATTAGGAGGCCGAAGAGTGTTTTTCCTATGTAGATTTGTGAAATCAAAGTTAACTTAGGCAGAGGGTGTGTCATCAGCTCCAGGCCTGGAGTTTAGAGTTTAAATTTGGGGGCTAGTATAAGGAGGGTTTGATCAGGTTTTGATGATATATTGGATGTTGGATGTGCCAAGCATAGAGGAGCAAATAATGTAGTTGAAACTGATCAGATTGGGTCTGCAGATAGTGGGGAACTTGGTCTATGTTTGAGGACTGGATGAGAATAAAGGCAGATAAGTTAAGAGAATTAATTGGAAATTTACTATGCTGGTTTTGGCAGAGAATGGATATCTAGGCAAAGCCTGGGAGTTACATATAGCAGAGGAGTGGACTGGTGGGTGAAGGAAGAGTGAAGTTGTCTTAGTTAAGTCTGTACAACATGTAGTTGTTATGGGGTCCCTCGTAGGAAGCAATGTTAGAGTCACTGGTGAGTCCCAAGGGAAAGGAGATGGCCTAAGTAGAGGGCTGAGGCAAGTTGCAGTGGCAAGACTAGGAGAACCTTAAGATACCAGAATGGAGAATGGGAGGCAGGATCATAGATTACCTATCAGAGTATTTACCACTTGTAGTAGTTCTGGGGTTCATGATAAGAAGTAGGCCTTGGGTCTTCTGCAAATAGCAAGGTTATGGAGATGGAATGAGAGGAAGTTTTGAGGAGGGTAGTATTGGCATGATTATGAGAACACTTTGGTGACCATGACAGAGACAGTAAAGGAGGTCAACCCTAACCTACCTGGGCCCACAATAAATGTGGTGGCTGTGGGGTACCTGGTGTTAAGCCACTAAGGTTCATTTTTGTTATTATTTGTGGACTTCCCTGATTACCATTCAAATTTGAGTCTTGTAATTATTAGATTAACCTTGTATTAGAGAGTTAAGAACACAAACATTGCTCCATTGCTCTATAGTTGTCTCATTCTGTCTCCTGACAGCTGATTTTTACCTCAACTGCCTCTAATTGTACTATACCAAATAGCCTAGTTGGAGTTTCTGGATACATTCAAATTCTCAGAACTTGCTTGATATCACTTATCATATTACTTTATTGAGGAAGAAATGTGTTATTATCAGTTTCTGTGTTCTTAATAAATATATGCTAACATGTCCACCACTTCTTAGATTTTTTTCCTCTAGACTATGTCTTCGTTATTGTAGGCAATGACTTTGCTTCCAAATTTCAAGGAAATATGCAAACAGCATTTATGAATAACTGAGTTTCCTTACAAGGAAGTTTAAGCTTGATTTATAGTGACTTCCCTAATGTCAAAACAGATACGCTTCTACTTTTTCTAACTTTGTTGAGGATTGTGAATGAAAGTTCTTGGAAAGAAACTCTGCTTTTTTTCACTGGATGTTCTGCAGGGCTGATTAAATGATTTGAACTTCAAAGACTGTAGAAAGTTTATAATGTTGCATGTCCAAAGCCTAATTAAAATTTATATCAGACTATCTTTAGCACTCTGATTATCTATTCCTTTGCCATCTCTGAATCTGATTTCTAATCCATATGACTATCAAGAGAAAAGTTTTAAAGTGCATTAACTTGGCAAAACCTAGTTTTTAGTAATCAAAAAGCTACAGTGTTAACAGGTCGCACTTCAGTTTTATAGCTAGTACTTCCCAGCATTGCTGTAACTTACTACTTATTGTTCCCACAAATGTATGTGAAAATTGCCTAGATTTGTAAGGTATTTATTATGTTACAATAGAAATATCTTCAAACACTGTTACCACTTTGTTGCCTATCAGTAAGGAAAGCCTAACTCCCAGGCCATGATTACTATTTATGCTTCCGCAAAGAACTGTCTCCTTTCTCCTGTCTGGTAAGGTATCTATTGTTGTGTTATTTTAACTTACCTTTAAAAACATTTTTACTTTAATAAAATGCTTTATGTTTTTATTTTTTTAGGAAATCTATTATTTTTGCCTTGGATGAATTTATTTCTAAAGTTTCAATATTAGTTTAAATTGTTTTATCTTATTGATTTCTCCTCTTACTGAAAAGGACTGATTATTGAAACTGGTTAGGCAGCTAAGGAAATGGACTCCAAAACTTGCCTTCTGACACTGACCTGGAAGGAAACTAGGAGTATAAGAATAGAATTCTGGACTCTACCTAGTTGCCGCTTACTACTTCTGTTAAATGAGCATGTCTGTATAGAAGTTACATGCAAGGGTAAAGTACAAACTCCAGTCCAAGCACTAGTCCATTATGGTGAACAGATTTGCCTCTGGATCTCTGTATGTTGATAGTCAAAATATGGTGTATAGTGTATGTAAACCCCAATTTTTGACCATCTCCTAAGTGATTCAGAATCCCCACTAAAGTAAATAGAATATTAAGATTACATAAGCATTTCTACAGCTTTTGAATTCTGGTTATTGTTATAAGGCAATGGAATAATTTCTTCAAAGCTTGCTTTGTGTTTAAGTGAAAATAATATTAATATATTGAGGTAAATAAAGTTGCAAGTCACTTTCATACAAGATTCCATTCAATTGCTTCAAGGCCCAAATTCATTTCATTTGTTTGTAATTACTGAGCTGATAATCTAATGAACATATTTTGTTGTTTTCAGATTACTTCATTTGTTTCCAAGTCATAAGAGACACATGACCTTAAAACTATGCAAATGGGGGGTATGTGTTAGTCTTTTATATCCCCCCTGGTTCGTGAAGCTTTCTGGCATGGCAATTCCTGACACCCTTCTCTGCCCCAAAGAAACACACTGACTTTTTATTAATTATGAAACTATTGGCCAGTGACTAAGTTTCTTCTTGGCTAGCTCTGACTTAGTTATTAACCTATAACTACTAATCCAAATATTTCCACGTAGTCTTGAGTTACTGGACCTGCAAATCCTTTGCCTGCTAAATGATGATGCCTAAGCATTTCTGCATAGAAGAGAGTGATTTCCTGTTTGTCCCTGCTTATATCCTGATTCTGTGCAGCTACTTCACTTCCTGGCATCACATGACGACTCCTCTCTGCCTATACTTCCCAGAATCCTCCTCATATCTTAGTCCCACTTATCTTGCCTCCCTATTGGCCACAGTGCTTTATTCATCAACCAACGCGACAAACATATACATAGAAAAACATTTCCCATCAACCCCCAAAACAAGATAATATTGGAAGCAATAAAACTTCCTAGACAGAATGACAATATTTAATAAGTCATAAGTAGCAGTAGCACTACTCATATTATCTCCTACTCACTTAGTCTATAAATCTGGTCTCTGAAAATATATGATTATTCTTGGCATCTACCAGAGGATTACAGTAAGATAAATCACATGATTAACTTAATAGTAGTTTTTGTGCCAATATTATACCCGATCACCACAGCCTTTGATTCTGGCGTTTTACCAGTAAAATGTGCTTTCTTGTTTTCACTAGAAAGGACATATGATGCAACTCACATCAACTTATAAAAGTCGCCCCGGTCTCTAGGGACAATTCTATTACAAGTTGACCACAAGTTTAACATCTGTTTCACAAAAGGTGGATGCATGCTACATGAGAATATCGCTTCCTTGAAAATCTATAAATCTAACATTTCCACAATAGTCCATTTAACTCTTGAACAGCCTTGGGAATATCTTTCGTTTGGCAGTATATCCTTTAAGGTGACTGGACAAATTAAAGTTGGTTGTTTGAAGCCTTAGGCTGTTCTTTAACATTATGATACAGCACCGACATTGATTGTCCATTAAATTCCTCTGTCTGGGTCTGAAATTATCTATATGTTTTATTAGTTTTTTTTTGTAAAATTTGTATCTTAGCATTCATATTAAATGACTTGTTTAGTGATAAAACAAAAATGATAAAACTGATAATGTTTGTAATGTACATTACATAAACCTCATCTAAATTAGCTTTTCCCTTATTTAAATATTCTGTTTTCAAACCTTCCAGCCTATTATTATACAGGGGCTATAATCCCTCCAATGTAATAGTATTTCCAATTTTTAATGTGGGAATTCTCTCTCTCTCTCTCTCTCTCTCTCTCTCTCTCTCTCTCTCTAACTAATTCCCCTCTTTAAGATTTCACAATTGTCTCCCCAAATCTACTGAAGAAAACAGTGGTGCTTATGGCTGTGTAGCATGTCTGATTGGATAACACACGCATTGTACAGCCTCGCTGAGGATAGATGTAGCTCCCAGCATGTAACCATGAGCTAAGAGTGGCATCCTTCGAGAAGGGGTGTAGGGAAAGCCCATCACCCTGGGTGGGGAGGGAGAGCCAGCTGTTTGAAAAACACACATGGGGGTGTGTAGAAGTAGTAGGTATGGTGGTAGATGTCTGAAAGCAGAGCTAGCTGATCTTGGGCAGTTTTGTCACATTTGGAGCCCTGGTACCTTTGTAGTTTGGGGCCTGTGGAGTTTGCTTCAGAGAGGCTGCAACAACAACAACATCCCAAACTCACTTAAAGGCTTAGGGAAAAAGAGACAAGAACATGGCCAGCTGGGCAGTGACCCTGATGGGAGTCCATAATATAGTTCCAGCCTGTGCCATTAGCTGCAAAGCCACAGACATATGTCTTTTTGTGAATTTGTGTCTTAAAGTTCAGTGCCAAAATCTAACACAAATTCTAATTGGTCTCATTAATAAAATTTCTCAGTCAGTTATTAGGGAGTGAAAGCTGAAGATGAGAGATGAAGTAGCAATCCAAAACTACAACTGCCACCTTAACTCCTTAACTCCTCAACTTCAAAGCCAAAAAGACATTGAGCTACTGTTTCTTTCCACCTATATTGCTCTCTCCACCCAGATACCTAACTTCCTGTCTGTCTATACAGACTCCAGACCTCTGTGCTTAGCTAGTGGCTAGTTCTATCCTCTTGATCTTCAGGCAAGCTTTATATGTTAGAGTATAAACAAGATATTACCACAGACAATGAAGATTGACAGTGACAAACTTCCATCTATTTTCCTGAAAATGTTATATGATTACTTTTTTACTTATGGTGATAGACATTCAATGTGAGATTTGTACCAAATTATCTTTATTCATTCATTCATGAGCATCTAGGTTGGTTATAGTTCCTGGTTAATGTGCATAGTACAGCAATAAGCATGAATGTGAAAACATATCTGTGTTGTGCCTACTTAGAGTCCATTGAGTATACTTAGAAGTACAGCTCAGCCTATATTTGCATCTTTAGTTTGATGAGGTATCACCATACTTATTTGGCTAGTGGTTATGTCAGTTTGTATTTCCATCAAATGTATATTGAAAGTTTTCTTATACAGTATTTGTTCTTATCATTTATGGTTTAATTACAATTTTCTGACTGAAGTTTGATGAAGTATCAATGTAGTTTAAATTTACATTTCACTGATGACAGAGGTATTGAAAATGTTTTGAAATATATATATATATATATATGAAAATTATGTGGTGTATATTTAGTTCCCTGGCTTCTTTACTGAGAAGATGGCTTCTAAATTTTTGGTATTTAATTTTTATAATTTTGTATATATTCTATATACTAATCCCTTATTTAAAATATACTTCATAATAGGTTTTATATTTTGTTAGTTATCTGTTCATTATGTTTATAGTTTCCTTTGATATTCAGAAGCATTTAAGTGCATGTAGTACTATAAGTCAGGTTTGTTATTTTCCATCCTATTTGAGTCCTTTTCAAAAATTTTTTGCCTATGTTTATATTTGAAAGTTGATATTTTATACTTTTGTTTTTTTCCAGCCATTTCAATATTTCAAATACTATTTTAAAATATTTGATTAATATTTAAATGCTTCTTGTATATTATTAAAAATGTGAATCTAGTTTTTTTTGCTCTTTAAATAAATATCCAGATTTATCCAGCATGTCAAATTTTCCTCAAAGCCCTTCCTTAGCTGTAGATAATTGTTGGCTGCTAATAGAGAGAGAATAAATCTCCTCCACAGATGTGCTCCTAAGCAGTTCATGTAATACTAAGTGTTCATCCTTAAGAAGATATACTTACAAAGGTTGTATATTTGTGTGAAGTTATGAGAGAGTGTGGAGGGCACTGTGGAAGAGAGAGTTGTGTGGAGATTTTGTAAGTAGAGTTCACATGTGTAAGATTCTCAAGAATTAATAAATGTAAAATATGAATAGAAAAACTTACTATTTATATCTTTCTCAAGAGGGAAAGAATACATGGAATGTCATTCCTAAGACACATGTATTCTTGATTGCTATGCTCTTCTTATTAAGCTGTGATTGATGTATTGGTTACTGATGGTCTTCATAAGACATTAGAATAATAGGAATACTGATGCTCAATATTTAGTTTAAACATATTCATTCATAACCTTATTTGATATCACTAAATCAGGGGCGACTTCCATGAACCACTTATATGACTAAGTGACAGCTGTAATTTCCTGCCCTTTATTGGCAAATGAGTTTATCATTCCAATTTACTATAGATCACCAAATCCCATAGTAGAGAAGACAAGGAAACGAAAATCTCTATGCAATCACTGGAGAGGGACATAACTAATTTTTGTTAATCAATTCATAGAAGTAAATTATCTACTTGTAAGACAGAGGTAATAAAATGACAGTTGGTTCAATGTATGGAAAATATAATGAAAAATTGAACATTTATAGTCTCAGATGTGATATTATTCATATGTCACTTTAACTCTGTTTTGTATATTACATGGTGGTGTTATCAAATACATATTATAATAGCAAAGTTAGATCCAAGTATTTAGCAGAAGTTCTAGCAAGAATATACCAATGTTTCTTTAAGTAAAGATGCCAATTTTCTATCAAGAATCTCATTAAAACTTTTGAATTGCAGTACTATTTTAGTTAGGGTTTCTTTTGCTGTGATAAAACACTATAATTAAAAGCAACTTGTGTAGGAAAGGGATTATTTCTCTTATAGTTCTACCTAACAGTCCATCATCAAACAAAGTGAGGGCAGGAACTTGGAGGTAGGGACTCATGCAGAAGGCCTGGAGAAACACTGCCTTATTTGTTTGCTTTCCATGGCTTGTTCTTCTCCTTTACAGTACAACCCAGAACCAATAGACCAGGGATAGTACCATAAACCAAGGCCTAGCCACTCCCAAACAATCACTAATTAAGAAAATATAGAATAGGCTTTCTTACAGGTGAATCTTTTACACTCATTTTCTCAATTGTGGTGATCTCTTCTCATGTTTTGTGTCAAAAACAAGAAGAAATTTGTGTATCACTGGTTAAAGCTCAGTCAAAAGCTAGTCATTTGGACATTCCACGGTTTCAAAAGTTGTCTAAGGGGAATATATGAAACTTGCCTCATGAATAACTTCCACCACCATCCCCACAAAGTGATATATTTTATTGTGTGGACATTAGATCAAGAAATCCAATAGTTGGCTGATCACTATTCAACAAGTCATCCTAAATAATTGGTTGTGGAGTCAGTCCTTTATGATACATGCCTTCTTCCAAGTAATAATAGGTCTGCCAATTCTGTGAGCTGTCATATATAAACATATAAACATCCTTTCTCTTTCAGATTTCCTTTATTTATTAAACTTATTCCTTCTAAGTATATGGACCACTAGGAAAGGCTTCATTAGATAACATGTACTATATATTTTTATTCTTCTTTCTATTTATTTATTCTTCTTCTCTACTTCTTCTTCTCTTGACTGCAGTTTCCCCTCCCTCTACTCCTCCCAGTCCCTCCTTCCCACCTCCTCTTATACCTAGATCCACTCCTCTTCTGTTTCCCTTCAGAAAAAAAAGCAAGCTTCTTAGTGGTATCACCTGAAAAGGGCATTTCACAATACAAGAAAGTTAAGCACAAACTCTCATATCAAGGATGGACAAGACACCTAGAAGTTGGATAAGTGTTCTAATTCTAGGCAAATGAGTCAGAGACAACCCACTCCCACTGTTAGAGGTCCCACAAAATACTCAAGCTAAACAGCCACTTCGTGTATACAGAAGACTTACCTAGCACAGACACTTGGAGCACCTATGAGCCTTGCATAGTTGATTTTATGGGCTGTGTTCTCCTGGTAGGACTCTCTACTTTTACCCAAGAATACCAAGATTATTGCCTTCATTACTTCTATGTATGGTCACGATTATACGAGACTGAGGTAAAATACCATTGTCCATTTTCAGGTTGGTCAGGTGTACCAAACTCATCCATCTAAAAAAAATAAAGAATTTTTCTAATCTGTTAGTTGTTGATATAAAATACAAAAATTCCAGGGGTATATAAAGATTGAGAAATTGTAGGTGAAATATAGATAGTAGGCATCTTTAAAGGATGTTCTGGTGTCCCCTGTTTTTCTTTACCATGATCCTTTAGATCACTTCTACCATTAAATAAAAAACTTGGGAGAGCATTATGATTTGTCATTAATGGATTTGATGAGAGTTGGCTTAAATAATAAAACACAATTCTATTATCCATTCATATTGGTGATCAGAATGTCACATATTCTTGAACATAGATTTGTAGCATATTTTGGCTAATTTACTCCTTGACTATATTGCTAGGGGAATATTTTTCTTTTTGGATACAGCTAATTTTGCATCCTTGTTATTATTTTTTGCTTTGCTTTGTATAATTTAAATAATTTGAGAAGTGAAGACAACTTCAAATCAAATCAGTTATCTATTTTCATAGAAGTTCTTCAAATTTGTGTTCAGGAAATATCTCAGCCAGGAAATTTCTTTAACTTTTAAGCATAAGACCTGTGCTTTATCACCAGAATCCATACAAGAGTTATCAAGTTTCATTACATGTTTTTGTAATTTCAGCTCTGGGAAAGTGGAGGCAAATGGATAACTGGGGCTCATGGGCAAGCCAGTCTACACTAATTGATGGATTCCGACCAAAGAGAAATCCTCCTAAAATGGAGGTGTGTGGTATTCCTGAGGATGGCATTTGAAGTTTTCCTCAATAATTGTACACACATGAGTAATCAGAGGCATCTCTGTCCCACCCTGTCCTGTAGCCACTTCCAAATAATCACTTATAGTGTTATGTTAATTATTAATACTTGACCAATAGCTCAGCTTATTGCTAGATAACTATTACATTTAAATTAATCTATATTTTTATCTGTTTTTCCACATGGCTTAAGGCATATTACCTCATTTTCTACACATGCTACTTGTCATCAGCTAGCTGGTATCTCCCTTAACTCCATCTTCTTCTCCCCATCATTCTGTTTGGCTTTCCTGCCGAACCTTATCCTGCCTGGCTGTTGGTCACTCAGCTTTCTTATTATACCAATAAGAGCATAATTTACACAATGTACAAGAATATTCCACAGCATATATTTGCACAGCCTACTACCGCCAAACCATCAGTGCACACATACATACACATGCAAAATAATTGTATGAAAACATTCAATATGTCAATTTTTGAAGCAAGAAAACTGTTCCAAATTGAGTTCAAAAGTTCATATTTTCATCAATAAAGGCTTGTAGCAATTGTTCCATAGTGACTTTAATCACTTATATCTCAAGATTATAGCTGTTGTCCTTTTTCTAAAATTAACATACTACTTTAAACTTTTCTTACAGTTTTACTTAGTATACAATGGTATTTCATATTTTCTCAGGGTTTCTGAGTATTTTAAATTCCATCATGCTCATCAAAGAAAATAAAGTAAAAACTCCTTTAAAATAAGTGCCTATAGCATCAAACATCAATTTAGATTTATGTCTAAGGAACTCATTTGCCTAGAATACACATTTGTTATTAGCTGAACTTAGGCAGTTGTGCTTTGCAACAAATATTCATGAAGTCTATAATTTTTGATTAAATATATTCTAAATCATATGCTTAAAATGTGGGGCAGATGTGCTATAGAAATAAAGCAAATATGAGTATCATAATATATTATGTAAACAGACAATAATGTGTTAAAAAACATCTGCTGTGCAAAAGAAGAACAAAAAAAATACATAATACAACGTAATGTCTAGGAATTTAATTCAGGATGAAAGTGCCCAAAATGATTCTTTTGGAAGTTAGTTTTTGCTGTTGCTATCATCTTGAGGTATAATGAGATCTTTCCCTAATTATTGTATTTCATATCACATCCAAAACTCTTTCTCATTCAAATTGTGTTATGAGTTTTATTATAAGAATTTTTAAATAAGCTATTACACACAGTTAGTTGTAAAGTTATAAGAATTTTAATATGATACTATAGGTAGAGTCTCTCACTTTCTAGACTGATAATCTAGCATGGATAAAAACTTGCATTTGATTTGAAGCAACACATAAAATATAGAGGGTATGGCACAGGCTTTTAATCCCACGTCTTAAAAATATCAAGAGTGTATAGTCTTCATCACCTGTGTAGTAAATTTAAGGTAATCTGTAGTATTTGAGATCCAGTATCCAAAATATCAAAGAAATAAAATAAAAAGTAAAAATAAATAAATTAATAGAACAATTTTTCCTCTTATGCATATGTCCTGATTTAGAGTGTGTGTGTGTGTGTGTGTGTGTGTGAGAGAGAGAGAGAGAGAGAGAGAGAGAGAGAGAGAGAGAGAGAGATGGAGTGTATGCAGGATAGAGTTATCTAGGAGGAGGAACCTCAGTTGAGAAAATGCCTCTGTTTTATTTCCTGTAGACAAATCTGTAGGACGTATTTTTGATTGATGATTGATGTGTGTGGGCCCAGCTCTCTGTGGTGGGTGCTGCTCTTAGGCATGTGGTCCTGGATTGTATGGACAATCAGGCTGAATAAGCCACAGGTTACAAGCCAGTAAGCAGCACTCCAGGTTCTTGCCCTGAATTCCTGCACTGAGTACACTTCATCAAGCCATTAGCTGAAATAAACCATTGTAAACACCAAGTTGGTTTCTATGATGGTAGTTTAGCCTTATAGCAATGGAAACATAACTAAGGTAACATCTTAAAATCAATTCTACTTTCCCCAAATCATTTCTCCAGTAAAATCAGTATCCTCTAGCAACTTTATATATTTTTACCTCTAAACATCAGGAATATGAATGCCTTTATTACATTTCCAGGTAGAATATATTGTAGGGAGTCACCCTAGCCCCGCCCAATAGTCCTGGGGCAGGTACCAGGTGGATCCGGGGACTCGCCCAGAAGGGCGTGGTGAAGGAAAGCCGGGGTGACGTAAGGGAGCTTCTTAAGGGGCTGCACGTGGGGACCCTGGACCCCCTTTTGTTCTGGCCGCGCTGGCTGGGTTCTATAACCTAGCTCTGGCCTGTGTTTTACCTTGGTGTCTTCTGGGATAAAGAGACATTAATCCTACAATATATGGCTCTTTTTGATATGTAAAACATGATTTTTTTTTAGTCTTGTCAATTATATCTCTCATTTTAAAGGCAATAAGAGGTTACTCTGGAGCCATTTTGAGTTACCGTTACCATGGCATGGAAACACAGATTTAGGTTATCCCAAATACTATCTTCCAGTATGATGCAGTTTCATCAAGATTTTATAGTTTTCAGAACAAATAAAGACATAGATCAAGGCAAGTTTAAAATGAATTGGTGGGTACAGCAATTCATACAATACAATATAATGAGTTGGGGGATCTATTTTACAGGTCTAAGATGCTATCTGATAACATTCTTAGTTTTTGTATAGGTGGAAGCTAGTGATCTTTTAATTCAATAGATTCTAAAAGGTTTTCATTTATTACCACAAGATATTAGTTCTGATACAGAATGGGCCAAGGAATTGCTGTTCTAGAAGGGTGAAATTGGCCAAAACTTGTCTTCTGAACCTTAAAAAAATACACTCTCCACAGTAGTTAGATTGCATTCAGTCCAATGGTCTACTTCTAGAAGTTTTTTTCTTGTTTACAGTTAGACACAGTGTCATTTCATGAATTTTAGTTCATAGTCTCATATTCAAATGTTTAGCAGATAATTTTTCCATGTTTCATTTTTATTTTAAATCGGTTTAATTTGGATTTTATAGAACATGAATGAAATATGTTAAATCCAGTAGTAATTTCTACAAAAATGCACATATGATGCCAGAATTCCTTAAAAGTAACTAGTATTATATTTTGTTTTGCATAAAATATGCATTAATATCAACTGCCACATGTTGGCCCAAACCATCTCTATGAGAAGAGACAACCCAAGTTGGTAATATAATTTGTTGTGAACATGAACAAACATGTTTTCTAGTTAAGTAGAAAATCTTTCTTAGACAAGCCCTTCAGCATTGGGTGTTTGTACTGCTGCTGCTCACTAACACTGCTGCTGAGCCTTGACTCTGAACTTCCACAGGCTATATTTCTTAAAAATAGCTATAAGATCAATCTCCTTTGACTATTAATAATTTTGTCAATTGGTACTTCCTATAACAAAATGTCTTTTGATTATGATATATTTATTTACTAACAGAGGAGTTCTTCTTTTGGATTTTTTTCAACATTTTTTATTTGAATTAGAAACAGGATTGATTTACATGACAATCCAAGTTCCTTTCTCCCTCCCGTCCTCCCCTACCACCAACCCCCCAACTAAAACCCTATCTATCACCTATCCTTTCTGCTCCCCCTGGATGATGAGGCCTTCCATAGGGTATCATCAGTGTCTATTGTATCCTTTGGGATAGGGCCTAGGACCACCCCCATGTGTGTTGGCCCAGAGAGTATTCCTCTATATGGAATGGGCTCCCAAAGTCCACACCTCTGCTAGGGATAAGTACTGAACTTCTACAGGAGGTCCCATAGATTTCTGAGATTTCCTCACAGAAACCCATGTTCCTGGGGTCTGGATCAGTCCCATGCTGGTATTCCAGCTATCAGTCTGGGGAGCAAGAGTTCCCCACTGTTTCAGCTGTTTCTGTGGGTTTCACTAGCCTGGTCTGGACCCCCTTTGCTCTTTACTTGTCCTTCTCTGAATCTGGGATTCAGTTCAGTTTGGTGATTAGTTGTGGGTTTCTGCTTCTACTTCCACCAGCTGTTGAATTAAGGCTATAGGATGGCATCTAAGTTAGTCATCAATCTCATTATCAGGGTAGGGCATTTAAGGCAGCCTCTCCTTTGTTGCTTAGATTGTTAGCTGGTGTCATCTTTGTAGATCTCCAGCCATTTCTCTAGTGCGTGATTTCTCTGTAAACCAAAATTGCCTCCCTCTATTATAATATATCCATTTATGTTATCATCTATTCAAACATTGTTGATTGATGGCAAGTATTATTTTCATTTCTCTTCTCCATAATGTTTATAAGTTTTCAGCATTTCAGTTTTGGTACAAATAAAACACAAAGTGGATTTCATCCTACTCAAGTTTGGTATTTAACTAAAAAGACTGTGAAATACTTGTTCCAATCAAATTCACTTTTCAGTTCCTCAAACTAAATGAAGATTTTTTTTCATTAAAATAGCCTGGGATTCCAGATGTGTTGCATGTCAGTTACCCAGCACAAAGGAACTAAACCATGAAGATTTCTGTGAATTGAAATAAAACCTGGACTACATAGTGAGTGAGTATCCTGTTTGGCATTTTAGGTCAACTTGACATAAGCTAGTGTTATCTGGGAAGAGGAACATCAAATGAAAAAATGTCTCATACTGAATAGCTATATGTAGAAGATGAAACTAGATGCTTAGTGTTCACCCAGCACAGATTCATTTTCATGTAGGTCAAAGCCTTCACCATAACTAATGTGATACCCTGAACCTTTTTGTCGGAAGTAGAGGAAGCTTGAGTTATGGAAGTCCTGATTGAATGTGTATTTTTGACACGCCACTGTAGGGGAAGCTGTAACCACACTACTTAGCAGCTGGCTACAGGTGTGTCTGACCATGCCCGGCGTGGTCAGGGTAAGGTAGAATGAGAGGTGGTCAGGTGGCTGGGCACTTTCAGTTTCCTTTTCGTCTTGCTGTAAGACTGCTGCCAAGCCTGCTGGCTAGGTCTCTCTGTAAGTAAGGATTTTCCCTATTAAATACCCTTGTATCTCTATCTGGCTCTGTATTGATAATTTCCCACTTTACCCCACATTAGGAACCCCAATGAATCAGCCACATCCAAATGATAAAGTTTTCCATGAGATAGTTTCAGGACAATGACAAAGCCTTCCTCGTGTCTAAATATGACATGTTGATGAAAATGAGCATGAAAATCTTGCTGCTGGGACTCAACCCCCATGGGGTCTCTGTGAGTTGTTTTCCAGCATAACCACAGGTACCACCTGTTTTCCTTGCCTCACCCACTAGTATCAACATCCTGTTATGAACCTTTTTTGTTTTATAACATTATGCCTTGCCCCCATCCCCTTCTTGCTTTGTTGGCCATGGGCAGGGATTGTGGTTTCCTTGTTTATGATAGGGCATGGGAGTGCATTCTGCTGGCAGGTGATGTTTTCCATCTCCCCTTGTATATAAGCTGCTGGCTGCAATAAACCGATGGCATTCCCTTGTACTGAATGACCAGAGTTGTGTCCTTCTTAATTCAGAGACTCTGGCCTGGTTCTGTTCTTCAGTTGCTGGTGTTTGAGCTGGTGACAATTGGAGGTCCCACTGAGATCCAGGAAAGCAGAAGCATCCTGAAAGACTGCTCCTAAACATTGTGGCCACAAGACAAGTAGTTGAGCATTGGGGTTGACAGTGCCGAATCGAAAGTAAGTAGGGCTACTATCGGTAAATGACTGTCAGAATGGGGATTTCAAGTTCCTAGTTACTTTTGCAGGACCAACTCACTCAGTTATTGAAACAGCAAGAAAAAGAAACAGGAGAAAATAGAGTAGCCGGATGTGGTGTCACACGCCTTTAATCCCAGCACTTGGGAGACAGAGGCAAGCAGATCTCTGTGACTTCAAGGCCAGCCTGGTCTACAGAGTGAATTCAAGGGCAGTCAAAGTTACACAGAGAAATCCTGTCTCATCAAAGGAAAACATAAAAGTAAAAGAAATAGAGTAATGAAAAAGCCACCTAAAGATGGAAAATACACAGAGTCTGGATACTATATGCTACATTGTTGTCTTTAAATTGTTTGATTGCTGAGGAAAGAGCTATACCTGCTACAATACATTTGATTATCAAAGCTGCTAAATTAGTGCAACTTAAACATTTTAAAAATGCTTTCACATCAAAATTGAAGTCTAAGGACAGGCTACTTAGAGAAACATTTGTTACTTGTGTTTTTACAGAAAATGAAAAGCTGTGGATTCCTTCCAGACAAATACCGTTTGATCAAGCAAAACCCCCTGAAGGAGTGGCCCAACTGATCCTACATATAAAACAGCTGAGACGATGGAGCCTTGCAGACTACAAAAACAATGACGTGACCAGATTTCTATGTTTTATCATGATCCCCATTGTATGGGTATTGCCCCCAACCAGCTGGAAGCAGTTTGGAAAGAATGATGCCCAAATTCCCAAATATTGTTTATTTGATATGGGATTGAATCTAAGACAGGTGCTATCTATAAAACAAAGAAGGGGCGATGTTGGGACCCAGCCCCCATGGGGTCTTTGTGAGTTGTTTTCCAGCATAACCACCTCGAGTTGTGTCCTTCTTAATCCAGAGACTCTTGCCTGGTTTGGTTCTTCGGGTTCTGGTGCTGGCACTGGTGACATCTTGCAACTTCAGCTTCCTCTACTCAGATGTTAACAGCTGGAGACTTCAGTCACATTCATGAAGTTTCTGGCTTTTTGTGGTAATTCACATGGCTCTCTGAGGGTGTACTCAACCCAACTCATCCCAGATTTTCATAAACCATGTCTGCCCTTTCTTTATTTTCTTGCCACCTCTACTCAGGGTTCCAGAACCAAGCTATGTGTGTCATAGCACATGACAGAGGAAAATATAAAAATAACACTTATAGGTATAGGAAAGGACATTTTGGACAGAACCCCAGTAGTGCTGCCATTAAATCTAACATGAAACAAAAACACTGTAGAGTATCAAAGAATGCCATTCTTAGGGTGAAGCAGCAGCCTTCAGAATGAGAAAAACATTTGATAACTATCCATGTGACATAGAATTACTATCTAGAATGTAAAAAATTCTCAAAAATGTAAACATCGAAAAAACTCAACTGAAAAATGCATCATGAAATTAAGCAGATTTCTCAAAAGACAAAATACAAACGGTTGAGAATTATATTTCATATGTTCAACTTCCTTAGCCTTCAGACAACTGCAAATTAAAAACTTTAACATTTCATTTTATCTCATTCAGAATGGCTAAGATTTTTTTAAAAAATTACTACAATGATGACATGGCAGTGCAAACTGGTACAACCACTATATGAGTATGGAGTTACACAAAAATCTACACAAGCAGCTATACCACTCTAAGACACAAATGCAAAAGACTATATTACAGAGAAATCTGTTATTCCATTACTACTCTTTTCATAATATTCAGGAAATTAAAACAGCCTAGTTGTCCACCAGTTGATGAATGAATAATGAAAATATGGTATATTCACATATTGACAATATTATTTATCTATTAAGAGAAATGAAATTGTAAAATTTATAGATCAAATGATAGAACAGGAAAATATCTTCCTCATTGATGCATGCTACACCAAAATAGACAAATAGCATGTGTTTTCTCTCATTTATGATATTAGCTCAAAATTTTCATATATTTTTGTTCCATTTGGAATGTACATAGAGGCCAGTAAATTGATATATGGTGGGAAGGTTAATCATCCAAGAAGTGGAATACAGATAGTTATATACAAAGGGATCATGGAATAATGGAATAAGAAATATTAAATAGTGTGGGAGATGGGGAGGCACAGAATAGGAGGGAATGTGGGGAGGATAATCAACACTAAAACCCTTCTGTAAAAGTCATGTGAAAAACTAATACTTCAGTAATTTTCTATAATATTAACATGGGAAAAGGATTTTAAATGGAGTTACCATCAAATGGGGGAGTAATACCCACAGTAGATACCATAGGCTAAAAAATACAAAGCTCAGTGCCTGAAATGCCTTTTCTCAGTTGTTGTTGGCAAATGAGGTACCAGGGACTTCCCAAATTACAAGATATTGCCATTGCTTTTGGTTTCCTTCCAGAACATGGTAAAGCCCAATACTAAAGATACCATACACTTTATTCACAGAACACAGAGAAATCAATCTGATACTCTCTTAGAAGATTCATCTCTACTGGCTTAAAATTGCTGTAAGGTGCCATGTATACTCCTGGAGGAATAAGAAATAATCATTCATCTTCCACAGGTATGAACCCTGGGAGCTACTATAATGACCATTCTGGCAATACATTCCCGATGTTACAATTGTCACACTATTGTCATGGAAGTAACAAACCATTTCCTTATTGGATTTAAGTCCTACTTCACAAGATAAAACCCATTCCTGACACCACCACTGTGGCCAAAAGATTTGTGCTTAGACAAGACATAATCAGCAGAGAAGGATATACCTTTTTGTTACTCTGATAAAAGAGCATAGTATTAAATTGACTCCTAATGTCTCATCATAGATTATTTTCATAGATTAGTGTAGTTCTCCAAACACATCAGAGAAACTTCTTTTTTTGCAGTAGGTGGAAATTGACACAGAGACCTTCACTTGGTCAAGCTGAGAATAAGAAACTTCAGAGTGCTCATCCCTAAATTGGACATCCATATCAACCCTTCCTGCCAATGCTTATGGATGATAGAAGACATGGGGGTAGAAAGAATGAAAAATTGAGCAATTTCATAAAGCAGTGATTTCTGGACACAGCAGGGATTCTGCATATATAAACTCAGTGGATGTGTTAGTATACGCAAGACCTTTCTTTGTTAAGTCTAAGAATAGATATCAGCATGAAGAGGGAAGATGGGCATGGAGAGGTAAAGCTTTTGGTAATTGATAACTGCTGGGAGAAGGGAGAGTTAATTTTATTTAAGTGTGTGACTCCTGTTAGATCAATCACCCAAGAGAATATGGGAAGCACAAATAAGACTCAGTGGGCTTAAGCAAAATGAGGACACAAAGTTGGGTAGTATGGAAGAAGGGTGGATCTGAGAGAACTCGGGGGAGATACATGAATATCATAAAATTGCAATACATCAAATTCTCCAAAAATCAATAAAAAGAGACCACAGTATGATTATCTTACAAATATTTCCTCACATATCATGTTGAATACTCATCCTTCATGTACAATATGGGTGTTGATTTACATAAAAATTTATATTTAAAATAACAGGAAATAACAGTAAAATTTGAAGTATGTTCCTGTCATTTATTATTGCATTCAATTTAAGGTTTAGCTAAATAAATAAATAAATAAATCACATTAAACACAAGTTCATTCTCAGGAACATTTTGCTTAAAAAAGGATCTTAGTATTATAAAAAGAAGATATAATCATCATAATAACATTGATTAGCTGCCATTTCAAGCAGCTAATCAAGTTATGCAACATTCATGAGGCTTGGCCAGGTGGGACAAAGGGTAAATTTGCTTGCTGTCAATCCTAGAGTCCTGAGTTCAGTCTATGGATTCCATGGTGGAAAGAAAGAAGGGACTCCCAAATGTTATCCTCTGACCTCAACCTACACACTGAGGTATGCATACATACGAATGCATAGGCACAGACATGCACACACACACACACACACACATATCCATACACTCCTAATTAATGTAATTGAAAATATTAAAACACACATGAACTTTAGAAATGGAAGTAATTCTCTGTAGTTTATTATCAGAGGAATATAAATGAATGTAATGAGCAGTAACATTGCAATATTCATTTAGAATATTTAACATTATATTGTCGAATTTGAAGCTTAAAGCCTGTATTTCCCATTTATTTTCACCCATGTTATGTATACAGGTCATGTTTATGCAAAAAGAAAAATCCTACAAATTATTTCAAATTACCAATTTTACCTTTTTTTCACCTCATCTCACCTAACTTTTATTTCACAATATACAGAACTCTCCTAGGTAACAATATAATGCGTGTATTTGTCTGTAGGTAGTATCATTCTTTTGTTTGTTTATGAACCATAGAGTATGAGACACTACTCTAGTTGCATTCTGCCAGTCTTCAAAAAATCTTTATAATGTATAAGACACTACAATGTTATCTGATAAGTCTACTCTTGCTGATGAACCCGTCCTTATTAATGATTTTTGCATTATTGAGAGTTTCAAATGTTACTGTTAAATGTTTAATATATTAAGGAGCCATAGAATTGAGCATTTAGAGCTGGGCCTGTCAGTACTGTAATGTAATCACAACAATCAGGAAAACTGAGGCAGAGTTATTTCAAGTACAAGACCTGTCTGGGCAGCAGAAAGAGTTCAAATTCATTCTGCAAAACTTACCCACACCCTGTCTTAAAATGAAATATCATAAAGGAGACAGCCACATAGAGTAGTGTTCAAGCACTTTGCCTAATATCAAGCACTAGTATTTAAAAAATTAATAAAAGTAGCAATAACAATGATGGGGTAAAGAATACATAAGAAATTGGTTATTCAGTCATCCTTTATTATTGTTTTTTGTAGCAAGATTGATATCAGAAAGTTCCTTTACAGGGGACCATTAAAGAGGAAAAAGAAGTCTTAAGATGGGTTGGGAAGAAGGGAAAAAAAGAAAGTGATGCAAAGTGAAAATACAGGTGACAGAAAAAGAAAGAGAACTCGGGCATTTTGAGTGAAGGGAAGACCAGCATAGGTGGGAGTGGATTGGCAAAGGGAATGAGGAAGAAATGTCACAGATACATTTACATATGCCTCCGCAGTGCTGGGATTCCAGCTACATGTCACATGTGTCTCCAATAAAAAACAAAGAAAACAAAACAAAACAAAATGTGAGTTCTTGGGGATCAAACTCAGATCTGCATGCTTGTGTGACAACAGACATTTCACTAATTGAACTAACAGATCCAAATCCCCAGCCTAAAGTTTTACAAATTTGGTCATTCCTTCCTGAGTCTGGAGGGTATTTCAATTTTTACATATGCATAACTGAGAACTTGTTCTCTTAAAGAATATTTAATTCTTTGTAAATGTCAGTGTCATTGTTACTGGGTTTGTCAAATTGTAGAAGTTCATTAAGCTATACTATTCAAAACTGGGGAAAAATGAAACAAACAAAGGGAAATTAAATCTTAAACACTTTTACAGAGTTTAGTTTTCCTCAAGAAAGAAAGGAAGAATTTTCTTAGAAATTCATTCAACATAATTTAATGTTGTAATACTATTTACACAGTTACAGGAAAAAAGATTTATGCTTCATGATGACCCTAAATAAAATCTATCATGCCTGTATCATTATTCAGATTAGATTTGATTATTTACTCGTATTTTGGTTTGAATTTGAAAGTTCCTCCTTCTCCTTCCCTCACTCTCCCTCCCTCCTTCCTTCCTTCCAAATGATGTCACTGTTTCATAGATGGTGAAACTTTTATGACATGGGTATAGGCAAGCAGAGGATCAGTCTTTTAATCACTGCCAGCTCTGCTCCAAGTCCTGCTTTCTGCTTTGTAGTCTGGCGTGTGTTCTTACTGCCAGAGAGCCACTCTCTATTGCTTTCCTTGTCATGACATACCTACCAAACATTCTGAAATAAGGAAAAACAAACCTTTATTCCATACATTTGTTTTATCGAGTGCTATGACATAGTGAGAAAAGTGCCTAATACAATTCCTATTAGAGTAGTTGTTGAAGTAACTACTTAATCAGAGCCAACAAATCACAACTGTTTCTAACTAGAGGCCAGCATTTATATAAAAATTATGCCATTTTTCTTTCCTTCTCCCTTCTGCTAACATGATTCATCCCCATTTCCCCAGGAGATTCAAGCACTTAAATACCATTTATTAAAAATATTGATCAAATTGGCACATAACCCAAACATGAGTTTTCAATGGTTTGAAAGTAAATAAGTCCAGAAAAGAAAAGTCTCCTTCAGGCATTCTTAATTTTGCATGGACTGAGTCAGAGGAAGTGATGGTATTTGTTAAATGAGGATTTATCTCTTTCAAGGGCTGTATATTGGATTCATCTGTGTCCTTTTGATATTTCCTGGCTATTGATTGCAAAGAAAGAAACCAGAGTCTCCTGTATTCTATTTCAGTGTCCTTCCATTTATTTGTGCTGTGTGAAGAGTCCTTGGAGAGAAGGTCCAGATTGCAATAAGGAAATTGCATTTTCTGGGTACAGATAAAATGGACCCACTGAAGCACTCCCGTGAACTCTAGTGGTTGTGATAGGCCTTGAATATGATTAGCCAGATTGCAATGAGATATGTATGGTCCATGGAGGTGACCTACTCAGTTAAAGTAGACAAGATTATCATCTTTAAAGGACAAAATGCACTAAAAATAGAGTTGAATTAAGTGTAGAACTACACTATTCTAGAAATTGCCTTAGCAGCACTAAATATAAGAATCAAAAGAAAAAGTTTTACAAAATAACTTGACTTGCTTATATTTTCTCTGGCATAGTTTATTTAGAATTTTTGTTTTCTCTGTAGTCTTAATATATATTAAACTATAGTCCAGTTAATTATATGTTCACATTATTTTCATGAAAATGTTTGAGATTCCCTTTTACACCTGTCAGAATTGCTAAGATCATTAACACAAGTGACAGTTCATCGGGTTAAGGATGTGTTACTTGTAACCATGTGCCAAATCAAAACACTTTACTTTTGACAAAGCTTTTCTTGAAAGACAGCAAGCAATCAAAGGAAATGAAAAGCACTAGACAAGTAGTAACAGAGAAAGTTCTGTAATAATCAAAACTAAAATGCCTTTTGGGATGTTTAGCTAAAATTTAGTTGAAGAAAGGGAGAAAAATGGCCATTGTATGTATTTTGAGATGCATATTAGAAGGGATCTGAGAGATAGTCTTGTAAAAGCCAATAATTTCACACAGGAGGAAATAAAAAGCTATTGAGTAACATTGCTTTGTTGAGATATTCATAGAAAGAATTTGCAAATCTATAATTTTTACCTTAATGCTCTACCAGCACACTTTGTATTTACTCTAAGTCACCTGTGCTATTGTCACATTTTCTAATGTGATTTATGGGAAAGAAAATTATCTGAGAAAACTAAGATTTTAATCTCAGCCAAGTATGTATATTAAATTACTTTCCCATCTCTTACTTCTGTCTTCCACATACATGTATACATATATATGTCACCCTCATATATCTGTACATACAGATACATATATTATTCTCCCAATCAAATTACTATTTCTAATATTCTATGCCAAGGAAAATGGTAGGTGCTCTAACCCCTTCTCATACACTGTTTTAATAAAGTATTAGGTAATGGTTTCTCCAAAGGGCTATTAATGTCTATATCACTAGTAGTCACCTAAGGAATTCCAAGCAAGAATATAGTCAACATACTGTACAGTTGAACAAATTATTAATATATTTTTATACATGAAAGGAAGTGAATCTGTGTGTGGGGGATAAGTACATGCATGACTGTATCATAGTATGAAAATAAACACTGCATTACTATCATCATAAACTGGAGGTAGGCAACTTTGTCTATATCATTTATTAAAAGGCACATTGTAGCCGGGAGTTGGTGTTGCACGCCTTTAATCCCAGCACTCGGGAGGCAGAGGCAGGTGGATCTCTGTGAGTTCAAGGCCAGCCTGGTCTCCAGAGCGAGTGCCAGGATAGGCTCCAAAGCTACACAGAGAAACTCTGTCTCGAAAAACCAAAAAAAAAAAAAAAAATAGGCACATTGTACCCTAACTTCTTGGAGGCTAGTTTTACTCACTGTTATAAGGAAAATATTTTATTTTCCCATAACATTTTATAGCAATTTATATTGTCTTGTGTTATTCATTCTGTGTTATATAATAGATACACCCATTGTCCATGACTTTTTAAAAATCTTTAGTATTTTATTTTTCTCAATAAACTACTGGCAAATCGAATCCAAGAACACATCAGAAAAATCATCAACCATGATCAAGTAGGCTTCATCCCAGGGATGCAGGGATGGTTCAACATATGAAAATTCATAAATGTAATCCCACATATAAAAAACCTTTAGGATTAACTCGGGTTTCTAATATAATTGTGGAGTTGGAACTATTTTAATTTGAATATTCAAAGTAAGAGTTGGATATCAGTCCCAACTAATACATCTATAATAGAAATATTTATCTGTATGGCTCAGAGATATATTGCAGAAGGGGAGAAAAAAAGACTGCAAGGCCCAGAAGAACAGGAATTTTTCTCTGAGACTGTGTCTCCTAGAATTGTCAAAAACTATACACAAGATGTCTTATGGAAACAGCTGCTTAATCATAACCTGAAAAAGATGATAGCAATAAATGTGCTGTCACGGATAGGAGAAAGTCCATGAGCTCTTAACCCCAAATGAAGTACTACAGGCAACCAAGAAATATTGAGAATATAAAACACTGTCTTCAGCCTCTCTCTCCACTTCTGCCCTCTCTGTCTCTTTGCCTTTTTGCTCCCCTCCCCTTTTCCCTTTCTAATAAAACTTTTCACTTTTAAAAAAAATCAGTCTTCCCTAGGGAAGAGTGGAGCAATTTGTTATCTAACACCAAATGACCAGCCAAGAAAATTATATATATATATATATAATATATATATATATATATATATATAAGCAGAGAAGGTTTGATTTATGTATGAAGGAGTATACATATATCAAAGAAAAAGAGGCCATGAATTTGAGAGAGAAAAAAGAAAGGTTTTGTAGGGTGGGCAAGGAAGGTAGAACTGATGTAATTATATTAATCACAAAGAATAAAAATATTCTAAAATTTATGTGTAAATATGAATATTATTTTAATGATCAAAAGAAAATATAATGTGAAGAATATATGAATGCAAGTTCCCTAGAATAATAAAAATAATTTAAAAACCAAAGTAAATAAAATAAAAGTTAGAACACAGATTGTAAAAATGTATAAGAGGTATTAGGATACTGTACTCTCCACTTTCTATAACCTAATCAGAATGGACTTGATATGATCCATGATGATTACAATGTATAATATAATAAAAAGATAAATTATAAGTTAGTGGGTCAAAGAACTGATGGTGCAGGAGGCCCTTATATCTATCTACACTAAATGACTATTGGATAGAAGTTTGGAGGAATGTGTCTTTGTTTAATTATTTAACAGCTTATCCTTGTATTTTCCCTGAGTTGCTTTATAGAAGAACAAGAAAGGAAGTAAAAATCAAAAAGTTTCAGAATGTTTAGTCTTAAAGTTATAACTCGCTTTCTGCTGTGGCAGTTTTCTCAAAGCAGATAATTAGGCTAGTTCCTTTGCAAAGGATGGTAATAGATTCTACCTCTCATTACAACAGGTGAAGAGTTACATTATACAGGCTGTAGAAGCAGAAAGAGGACATATGCAAAAATACTTGAAATCAGCAAGACAAGTTCTTCCTGATAATGTGACTGAAAGAAGGATGTTTTGTATGTTCATATTAAAAAAGATGCTATGGATAGTAACAAAAGTCAATCTAATAAATTAGAACTTATTTAACTCCACTGTAACCACAGCCATGGCAAAGACACTGGACACTGAAATATGTCACTTATGAAACTTAAGCACATGGAGAAAGTTAAGATGAGAGATTCAGATGACTAGGGGAACACTGAGCAAATAGAAACTAATGTTTCTAAGCAGAATAAAGGACCATCAGTAAACATTAATTATTGCCTATATCTTAATTATATGCAATTTATCATTTTATCTAATTTTACTGTAACTAAACATAGATGAACGGTATTATATTTTTACTATAAAACATGAGGAAAACTAAAGTTTAAACTCTGATGAATTTACAACTCTATATGTGTTCACATATGTATTAATATATGTATTAAAGTAATTTTAGTCACTGTATCAAACCATGGTCTAAATAATCAAAGAATTTTAAAACCATAAGATAAAGTAAGTTTCACAGAATTTTTCATGGAACAAAAGAACTTGATAAATATACAACTGGTGCTCCAGAAGATGTAACAATATATCATACCTTTGTGTGTGGGGACCAAAAATAAACTTCCTTCTCACAGCGTTGGAGACTTGGAAATCAAATTGATGTGCTAGCAGATTTCATGTCTTATGAGGGCATAATTTCCTGTAGATGGAAAACTATTAACTTGTTCTTATAAGGCAAAAGTTATAAACTTTTAAGGGGTACACTTTGTAAGTTAAGTAGCTAGTCCTAATTATGAGAGGTCAACCTTCATGAATTAATTATCCATCAAGGCCTCTACTTCTAAAATTAATTTGAGTGTTACAATTTCAACACATAATCTTGGGATAAATGCAAGTACCAGGCAACACTATGCTCGCTTTGGTCAAAAAAAGCCATGTATTTCTCAAATATAAATTGTCTTTCTGACATTCCACTAGTGTCCCAAATTTTCACTTGTCCTAGCTTCAACCCTGAAATCGTGTCTTATCTTACTAAAAATATAGATAATACAGATGGTATGCTACATAATGAAGAAAAGTATTCCCCACTTTGTAAACCTATGGAATTAAACATAGTATGTGCTTCTGAAATATAATAGTGGGAAAACATACTAGACACTTGTATTTTAAAGGGTTTAAGGGGAAGGTCTAAATAAATAGCTGTCCAATAAGGGAAACATATTATGCATCTACTTTCTCTACACACTGAGGTAAAGGCAGACCCCAGCATTCCAGACACACTAGGGAAATAACATTGCTCCCATAGACTTTCACTAATGCCATGGTTGGGATAGATTTGGCCACTAATTTATCTCCATCAGAGACTTCAGTTGTGTCCTCATAGATCAACCTGGGCTTGACTGAAATGCCAGTGGCTTTCCTGGTCCAAGGTTAAAAAGGTCAGCTCACACAACTCTTATAGATATTGCTTTGATGGGCTCAGAAGTAACATTACTTCTGACTCATGATGTAAGTGACAGTGCTTGTCATTTTTGAATTAACCCCTAATATCATTTTTCATGTCCAGTACCACTTCCATTTGATGACAGATTTCTGCTTATCATGTGGGCAATTGGACACATATTTGGAGTGCTCATATGCACACATATTTTGTGATTTACAATATGAACAGGGGGAGAGTTTTTCACATATTTATATTCTGTTCCTGTTTGGATGGCAGTTTGTATTTAAATAATTTGTCTTCTCTCATATTTTACTCATAGCAGCCAAGAGAAATGAAACCACACATTTGATACATAAACATTTCCTCAAACACATCCAATTTCATTGCTCATGAGCTCCACCTTCCAGAAAACATTGTATCACTCTAACCTCAGCCAAGTAAGAAAAGTCCTTTTTGTTTGACTAAATAACACGTTTCTCATTTCCATAAGAGACTGCATCGGGGTGGCTTATGACTCTCAGTCTTTAATAATTGTGTTTGACTACCACATAGATGTTCTCTAAGACATTAGAGATTTTGTCCATAGTTCTTATTTTCTTCTGAAATCTCAAAGGAACAACCTTTTAAAATCTTTCCATATTAATGTGGACTTCCTACAATGAGCACCTGGAAAGTCTGCTTGCTGTTACATATTACACAGTTCCAACGCCATGGTGACTTCTGAAGTATTAGTTACAACAAACACCCTCACTTCCTTTATATCTGTTTTGTCTTAATTTATCATATATTACAGGCCAGCAAGTCAAACACAAAAGTATTAACACATTGAAAGCCTAATAGAGGATGGATTCTTTATAGAAATCAATTTTAATGAGAAAAAAGAGATGGGCTCTCTTTGTAGGATTTTTACTTTCTAAAAGCCTCGTTCCTAACTAGAGGGTTCTATCCTCATGAGCTAATACACATACTATCATATCATCTGCAAATAGTGAAGGTTTGACCTCTTTCATCCCAGGTTCTATATTCTTGATCTCCTTTTGTTGTCTTATTGTGCTAGGTAGAACTTTGAGTACTATATTGAGTAGATATGTGGAGAGTGGACAGTCTTGTCCTGTTCCTGATTTTGGTGGGAAATCTTTGAGTTTCTCTCACTTTAGTTTGATGTTGGCTGTTGGCTTGCTGTATATTGCCTTTATTGTATTTAGGTATCTACAAGGTCATTGAAAAAGTTGTTAATTATTTCTCCAGAATATTATTCTTAAAAGTTAGCTTTACTTAGAAATTTGTGGTTTGTATGTTTCTGTGCGTCTGATATGACTGGATATATTAGAGTTTCAGCAGGAAAAATATTACATTTGATCGAAGACCATTTTATAATGTTTATTTTGTCTATTCCATAAACTTGTCTCTGAGTTAAACATCCCCAAATAAAGGCATATTTATAAGTCTCAAACTTAGTGTTGCAGTTTAGAAAGTATTCAGCTCACTGAAAAATATTAATATGTAAATGTTTTTAGAAAGTTCACAGGTT
The DNA here is from genome assembly GCF_003668045.3 of Cricetulus griseus. NCBI lineage: Eukaryota > Metazoa > Chordata > Mammalia > Rodentia > Cricetidae > Cricetulus > Cricetulus griseus. The sequence goes on from NC_048604.1 coordinate 56,816,937, forward strand.
TCTTAATGTTTGAAAAATTAATCATGATTTTCTAAATTAAAACACTTAAATTTAGAAATATGTAATTTCTAGACTTTGACCTTTCCTAATGTACTTCTTATAACATTAATTTTTATAGTAATTTAAAAGTTTTAAGAATAAGTGAATAGTTACCCTACAATGACCTCACTTACTTTCAACACCCTAGGAAGCAAGTTATTAGGTTTTGCAGATACGAATAAATCAAAAATATTCAAATTATTTTTCACTAGATATTTCCATATACTACTGTACTGTCACATATCATAAGCCTGATTATTAGTCCCTGTCCTCAGTAGCTCTAAATTTAAATAGTAGTAAAGAAATGATTGAACATTAATGTTTGCTTTATTGCCCACCTTTTTTGACATAATTACTGAATGTTTTTTTTCAAAATATGGTATTTTTCATACATGACTATATATGAATAGTAAAAAATCTATACTACACTATTTAAAGAAATAATTCTACTTTACTTTTCTTCTGTCTCTATTAAATAATATTCAGTAATGTTTTTCTATGCTTTTTAAAAAATTTTCCTTTTCACAGGCAAAAAATTTCATCGAACTTCAAAAATCATAAAATATTTGGTCAATATTTTTTAAAGATATATATAAGCCCATATGGTGTTTCATTGAGGGCTTCCCCTACTAAATGGAAGAAAGGTAAAGCATAACAAATTTATAGCAATTGAGCTTTAATATTTCCTATGTCATTATTTAATTAATATAAAACTGTCTATCTTTTTATTTTCTGAAGACATCATTTTTATATTTCCAATAAGTTGTTTAGGGTTCTTAGCCTCACAAATAAAATAATTCAAGAATTGACTCAAATAGACACTCAATGGAGATTTTGTTATATTTTCATAATAAAAATCCATGGTATGTCATCTGTAAATCTCAATAGCTCCCAAAAGAAGGAGAATGGAGAAGATTTAGGAATGATATTCATGCCAATTAAGTTGTGTTGTCATAGAGGTCAGCCATATGTTAGGCATATAGTCACTTAGTAAGGAGAGAAACTTTAAATAAATGTTGAAAGTGATAGGGAATCATAAGAGCTACAAAGTAGAAAAACAAAATTTATATTTTTCTGACTAATTAAAAAAACAGGCAGACTAAAAAAGCTGAAAATGACTGTGGTGGGAGAATAAGAATTCTGTGGGAAAAAGGTGAATCATTCCTTTAAAGGACTAATTATTCCTCCTATTTTTTTTAACTTATTGAGCTGTGGTTCCTTGTTCAAATCATTAACCTGACCCACTGGATTATCTCTTATAGTAGGAAACAATGACTTATCTCCAACTAGCAACAGTGTCCTATCATCATTCCTATAAGAATTTCATGGTGATACATTAAATAATTGTGTTTAATGACAGTATAACTTCATCAAATCTTAATACTGATTGTGTCTATTTGTATTTTAGTGTGAGAATCAATGGTAAATTAGTCCTTGATGTACTGTGATGGCTATTATTTATTGCCAGCTCGACTAGATTTGGAATCATCTAAATCCAAACTACTATCACTTTCTGTGTGAGATTTTCTTTCTTTTTTTGACTTTATTGGGCCAGAAACTGTCCAGGTTAGGTTTTCTCTGCTTCACTCATCTAAAATATTTGAGTAAAGCTTGACTCGAACGTAGTGGGCTACTTAATGCAGGACAGGGAATATCAACACAACACCATGTTTCTTGATCATAGTCTTACTGTGTAAAACTGCATGTATCTGAAAATCTTTTGTGTGATATTTTCTTGATAAGACTATTTGAAATTAAACTAATGGCTTTAAAGCAGTGTACAACTTTTCTGGTAGCAGCTACAATAAAAATTACAGGAATCAACAAGCAATGCACATAGCTAATTCTCAATTTGAATTCCATAATAAAAAGAAAAGGAATGAAAGAATAGAGTCAAAAACAGGATCAATCCATTTGTAGAATCTAAAAAGCACACCTTAACATCTAAAGGGTAGACATCACCTAAGGGTAAAAGGATGAAAAAGTATTTTCCAAGCAAATGGACCTAAAAAACAACCTGGGATAGACCTTATATTATCTGAAAAAATAGACCTCAAACCAAAACAACCACATAAAAGAAAAGGAAGGCTATTACATACTCATCAAAGGAAAAAAATCTGTCAAGAAGCCATTTTGATTCTTTTCTCTTTTTGTTTTTTCAGACAGGGTTTGTCTGTGTAACAGCTCTGGATGTTCTGGAGCTCATTCTATAGGCCAGACTGGTCTTGAAATCAGAGAAATCTTCCTGGCTCTGCCTTCCAAAAGCTGGGAATAAAGGCATGTGTCACCATCACCAATGGACATTTGAATTCTTAACATTTATGATTCAAACACTAGGACACCCAAGTTTGTAAAAAAAAACAATGGTATGGCTTAAATCATATACTGAGCCTCACAAACTGATGGTGGGAGACTTTAATATCCCACTCTAGCCAAAAGAAAAATAAGCCAAACAGAAACTTTACAGAGTAATTGTGGAGCTAACTAACATTATAAATCAAATGGACCTAGCAGAACATTTCACCTAAACATTAATGAATACACCTTCTTCTCAACAGCTCATAGATCTTTCTGAAAAACTGATCACATACTTGGACAAAAGATAAAAGACAATTGAAATAACATCCTCAGTCCTATTGTACCACCACTGATTAAAGCTGGATATCAGTAATAACAGAATGCTTACAAACTCATGGAAACTGATTAACTCACTATTAAATGGAAAATAGTTAAAGACAAAAATTAAGAAAGAAATGAAATACTTTCTACAATTGATTTAAAAATGAAAACAACATATAACAACTTTGGGGTACAAGGAAGGTTATTCTAGAAGGAAAATTCTAGGCACTGAGTCCCTAAGTAAACAAATAAACAAACACACAAAAACAAAACTACAGAGTTTGCATGGTACAATTTAACAGCACACCTGAAAGGTTGGGGAAAAAGAAGCAATAGTAGTCAAAAGTGGATAGCAAGAAATAAACTCAGGGCTGAAATCAAAAAAATATAAATAAGCAAAAACAATACAAAAATTCAATGAAATTGTTCTTTGAGAGAATCAAAAAGATTGGTAAACTGTTAGCCAAATTATCTAAAAGATAGAGAATATCCAAATCAAGAAAAACATAGATGAAAAGGGGGACATTTCAAGAGACACTGAGGAATCTATTAATTACTTTTCGCCCTCTCACTATATTATCCTAGAACAAACTATCATTTCCATGCCTATTTAATTCACCGTAGAACACTGTAAATTAATGGAAAACTAAAAAGATGTTAAAATGTTCAATTGCCAATATTAGTGAATTAATTATAATTACATTGTTGATTTTAATTATGCCAAAGTGATAAAATGCTCTCAAGGTAATAGAGGTTCTGGTATGCTGAAAAATCAAGGATTTGAACCTGGCAAATATTTCTACTTATATCTTAAATACTACAGAATAGAGATGTTCTACAAAATATGGTCAAAAGCAAACTGAACAGTTTATGGAAGTTCATATTAGCTACTTAACAAAATCATATACAAGAGAAAATCCTAAATCAATTTCAAATGCTATATATTTGATTATATTTTGGTTTCAGTAAGTAGTAGATAGATATATTTTGCATAATCTTCCAAAGCATGAAAACAGCATTTATAGAGACTTATCTCATGGAGATTAAATCCTTTTTCATTGCAAGGCTTTTATAACAGTGTCACAACCTTGCCTTGAACATCGGGAGATTGCAGTTTAATATATAACATCCAATACTATAGGAGAAAGTGAGTAATAAAATGTAGGCCTCATAAACTCTGACTATGAACCTGGACTGCATCTTAATATGAACTCTCTACTTTCAGTGTCATTAAATCTGACATACCAAATTTTATTCTCTTTAGCCGTGTTGTTAGGATGACTGGCCACAAAGTATGAACCATATGTGGAGAATGCTTCACCTTAATACTGTTCTTTCCTTGCTTCAATTAACTTTAATACTTACCCTGTTTCAATTAACTGTGTAACATCTGTTAGTAAAGTCTTAGTATTAATGCAGAACATTATTTCAAGAAAGTAAAACACATTCTAAATGTATAGTATCATGCAGGTTTATTGCTTTACTTACACAATATAAATGGATTGGGAACAAGAATTACAGAATATAATAAACAAGACAAACACTACAAATCATCATTTTTGTCTCTTCTTTCTCTGTATATAGCCATTTCTTCTTTGCTTGCTTAATATCAGCACTATTTGTACAGAACTGTAATCAATAGCCCAAAGTAAAATATTCTAATTTAACTATCACTGTAAGATAAATGTATTACTTGATTTATTAGCCTATAATATAACTACAAGTGGTCTTGTGGTCTTATTCTATATGTCTTCATAGATCACCTTTGGAAAATAATTTCCATTTGAATAGAAAAGTAATAGTAAGATCATTTCTGGGTATCCAATTTCTGAATATTAATACAATATCTGGTATTATGCAATCCATTCTGATGCAGTCAAAGGAAGAAAAACCCACCAAGGTACTCCTAAAATGCCTTCTACAACCATTTATTTTAGAAACATTCTTATCTATGAAAAAGTAAACATATACTGATAATTTAAGCAATAATATTATTTTAATCATTACTTATGCCAGATTTTGTTTCACTGATAGGCAACCACAGGTCTAGAATATTGCAAGTACTTATTTCTCAGTCCTGAAACTTTAGGTTACTCCTTATTTATTGAGATATTCTCATCATGATTTGAACTCAGCTGAAGACTAGGACATAAATATTTGATGTTTTTTTCTGTTGGGATCCATAAAATTGTCTTGAATTGATCTTGACACAGAGTACAAAACTATCCTTACTCTTCCAAGTTTAAAGTCATAAGACCTAAAGTTTTCAGGCGTGGTTACTGTAGCATGTTTGGTCTTGGTCATGGTTGTCTTATCTAAATAACAAGAAACTTGGTCTAAGGTGTGGTTACTCTTAACACTCAAGGCCAGATAATGAGTGATTTAGTCTAAGGCATGGTTAATAAATGTTTGGGGAATTAAAGAAGAAAATTTATTTCCTTGTTATATCATGATTATAGAAGTCTCTTTGCCATTTTCTCCTTTTCCATTTGGGTATATTAGAATATTGAAGAATAAACTTGGGGAGTTCAGTATTCACTGGATTGCCTTCCAGATTCTATTCTGTGTCTCTTTCTTTTCTTTGGTATCTTTACCTGCTGTTTCCCAATCCACACTCCCCCTCTCAGGTACAAATGAGGTAAGCTGGCTGAATCAGACTGTAGTCCCACAAAGTCAGGCCAATACAATCATCTAATTTGGAGACCCCGAGTGCATTATTATCCATTACTGGGCACACTTGATCCGATAGAACTACTGGACTCTCATGTGAAAATCAGTGATGAACATATGTTTGCATATTTATGACATGTCTGTCTGCATACCACTGAAAAAATAAATTATATCCTTAAACCAAACATTACAGAAATATATCCTTCTTACTGCAGAGAGAAAAGATACAAGTGAGTATATTTATGCCTTAATGTGACTTACAAAATCTACTATTACTATAGAGCCCTCATCCACTAATTGATGGAACCAGACACAGAGATCCACAATTTAGAACCAGGCAAAGCTCTTGGAATCCAGTGGAACAGTGGGAGTGGGTTATATATGAGCAAGTGAGGTCAAAATCAGGAAGGAGAAATCTATAGAAACAGCTGAATCAAGCTTGTGGAAACCCATGAACTCTAGACCTGTAACTGTGCAGATTTCAAGGGACTGATCTAGGCCCTCTGTATGTGGGAGACAGTTGTAAAGCTTGAAGTAGTTGAAAGGCCCCTGGCAGGAGGACCATGATACAAACCTAGTATTTGAGCTAGCATATTTTAGCCCATTAATTAAGATGTGATGACATAGTCAGTGGCAGTGGAACCACGGTATTATCCCAGTACATGAGCTAACTTTTTGGATCCCACTTCCCATGATGGGATGCCATGCTCAATCTTAATACATGGGAGAAAGACCTGGCCTCGCCCCAACCTATTGTGCCAGACTATGCTGACTCCTCATGGGAGCTCTCATCCATGAGGAGGAATGGACTCGGGATGGGCTAGGAGGGAGTTCAGGGAGGGGTGAGGGGATTGGAGGAGGCAAGAGGGGGTGGAAGGAGGGGTAGAACTGTTGTTGAAATGTAAAATAAAAAAATTAAAACATGGAAAAAATTTTGATTCTGAATTTACTATGGCATGTCATCAATCATTTCATTTTAATTTTATGCTTATAATATATAAGTATAATTTAGAAGACTTTTTAATATATTTCATAGAAAATGTATCAATAAACCTCATGTTAAATAAATCAATAATAGTATTAATCAATATAAGAAACTAAGAAATATAAGACTGATGGATGAAATTAAACTCTAATAAGATGTTAAAAAATTAACAGTGTTGATGGAAATGAGAATTTGTAGGCATGCTAGAAGCAATTTAAGTAACTAAATATTGAAATTTGTACAGAATGAGAAACTAAACTGAGTATTTCTCACCTAAAAACCTTAGGTAGTTTATATCAGGGAAAGCTGAATGAGAAGAGAACTTTTTTTTCTTAAATTTACTGATGCCTGTGTTAATTATTGAAAACAATTATATTATAAACTCTTATCAAATGAATTTATTATCAATAATTTAAAATTATATTTGTTTTTTCTTCTTTACCCTATTTTTGATCTCAAGAAGGTAGTTTGTAATACAGACATAAATCTACTATTAGATATTTCCCAATTGCAAATTTGCTATTGTTTGAGTATTGCTTTCAATCTTACAATTTACACATAGATCAGAAAATCCACCTTTTGTAGGAGCAAACATCACTGCTTCATACTTAATACAACTTTATGGAGTTGCTGCAATTAAATATTTTCCCTCCTCCATCATTACCTGATAATCTCTTGAATCATAAAATGAATGCCATGAAGACTTATGTTATGAATTCCGATAACTTGTTGAAGCAGCAAAGAAATGGTTTTAAATAATTTTCTATCACTGTGACCAACTTACTTGACGTATATCAATTAAAGGATAATTTATTTTTGCTCAGGATTTAAGATGATTCAGTCTACCATGACAAGAAGGCATGGTAGAAAAATACTAATTCACATTATGTCATTAAGCAGAGAGAAGAGACTGCTAATTCCTGGCTTTCTTCTTTCCTTTTGTGTATGTTTCCAGCCAATATGCTAGTGTGGGTCTTTTCTCCTCAGCTGATTGTCTTGAAATGTTTTCAAAGTAATATCCATAAGTTTGTTTCAGTCACCTTTAGTACTGTAAAAGTAGTCAAATTGAAAATGAACACTATCAATTACTGGAACATTATAAAATTCAAATGCTATTTTACTATAATATGGGAATAATGAAAAATCCGTAAGAATCCAAACTGATAAAAATTGATGACTGTTGGTATAATAGTGAATGTAAAATGAATAGTAGTTACCATTTTCATTAATGGTAACTGAAATAGCTGTCTCTCAAACCCATCACTATAGGAAAGCCAGAAATATCTTCTAATTTCACATTAATACTCATGTAGTTAAGAAAAATGAGCACACTTGTAAGTAAATAAGAGATACGCAGAGTACTTTTCTTTTGACTGCAGTGAAAGATATACTCTAATCAGGAACCAGAAAGTAAGTTTGGATAAGAAAAAATTATAAAGTTTTATAGTATTTCATATTGAGCATTCATTACTTTTGAAGTGTTGATGATTTATGAAGCATGAAAAATAATTTCAACTTCAAAGAAATACAGTGCCTAGATATGGGATCATGTAATGGTTAGGTTTTGTGTACTTGATACAAAGAATAGTCACCTGAATGGGTAGAACCTCAGTTAAAGAACTGTCTTCAACAGGATGACCTGTGTGCATTTCTCTGGAGAACTTTCATGATTAATGATTGATATGGGAGGACCCAGGCCACTCTGGGCAGCCCCCCTCCCCTAGCGAAGGATCCCAGCTTGTATAAAAATGTAAGCTAGACAACAAGCTCATAATTTGCTTTCCTCCAGGGTCTCTGCTTCAGTTCTTGCTTACCAGTTACTGCTTTGAGTTCCTGTCTTGGATTCACTTGGTGTTGGACTGTATGTAACCTGTAAGCTGAAATAAACTCTTACTCCTTAAGTTGTTTCCAGTCATAATCTATCACTGTAACAGAAAGCAAATTAGTACAGTGTGCATTCTAGATACCAAAATCAAAGGGAATAAGAACATATGGATTGCATAAAATAACGTAAAATGAGGTGATAATAATCTTGGTTCATGAAAGTGTTGTAACAGACATGTGAAAAGTAACATGAAGGTTCAAAAATATTTCTAATGAGCTGGGCATTGGTGGCACACGCCTTTAATCCCAGCACTCGGGAGGCAGAGGCAGGAGGATCTCTGTGAATTCGAGACCAACCTGGTCTAAAGAGCTAGCTCCAGGAGAGCCTCCAAAGCCACAGAGAAACCCTGTCTCGAAAAAACCAAAAAGAAAAAAAGAAAAAAGAAAAAAATATTTCTAATGTAGACCAAATTTATGTGAATCTCAATTTAAGGATCTCAATATTATCATACCATTTCATGCTGAGATATGCTAATGGTGCACAGGTACCCCATAAAGGAAATTTAAATAAAGTATTAAACCTATGGAATATGGGATTTATTTAGATATGAAGACTTTTAACAGTTGGAAATAGTGAACATCTAACCATCTTTATTTGAGAATATACTAGTAAATATTTACATAGATTTTATAATCAATAGAGCTTGTAAAATACTCCTTTCCAATAGCTACATCACAATAATTTGACTAGGCAGCATTTAGAGAAAGTCAATTTTAGAATTAGGACAAGATTATCTCCACTAAAAAATGTACTAAAACCAATAGTAAGCAAAAAAGTTAATATAACTGGAATATTACTAAGAGGAAAGCATAGTTTTCTCATCATAAATGAACACAAAAGTCTCCTGACAGCATATCGAATTAGAATATTAATAATAGTAATTAATAAATATTGAACAATTAAATAATGCTTCTGCTGGTCAATATTTATTTATATTGGTTTGCCAGACTAGTTGAAATTATGTGGTATTTTCAATTGTAAATAGCTGAGGAACATACCAGATGAGAAATGAGTGTCCAGGTAATTTAAATTCTTTTACATGAAATGAAAAGGTTATTTGAATTATATTTTTGATACAATAAAAACATGTCAGATCATAATGCAGGCATTGAAGAACAAAGTAATTATGATGTGTAGCATGGCTAGAGTTAGTTTTCACTTTTGTTTACATGTGTTTTTAAGGTGTTAATTATTAGGTATACACACTTTATATTTGCATGTTGTTTGTGTGGAATAAATAAGAGCTCAATTTCAGTTTTTTAGATATGTGAGTTAAAGTTTCAAATAATCACTTATTGAAGTTATTATTAATTTACCATTGTCACAATGTCAATTTTATCACTACAAAGAATATTTTCTAAATAAAAATTATATTACATATAAACATATACATATATTTTGTAACAGCATTTGATAATTTTCTAAAGTATAAGTAGTAATAATTAAATGAGCATTTAAATTATAAGTGAAGATAAATGAAATTATGTAAAATAAAATAATATTAAGTACATTAGTGTTTTACAATCTTCATGTATTAAACATAAATAATATAAGCAAATCAATTATAAGTATTGGAAAAATTCACATTTTAAGGCATCTGAAGATACTCATAATTTAATTTGTGGTTTATGATTTCTCAATGGGTTATCTGAGGTAATTTTGTAGAAAGCATAAAGAGAACTTGATGAACATGTAAGGCTGTGGGAATTCACAAGGAACTCAATCTCTGGTACAATAAATTGAACATAAATGGACATGAGCAATAACAGTTTTATGGAGTACTTAAACAACATTAAAACAAAAAGTTCTTATCTGAAATTTGGAAATTTTCACTAAGGTACCAATATGGAGAATAGTTTGCAATGTCTTAAGGATGAAGTAAGAATGAACAGAGATAATAAAAGGATACAGAATAGTGGAATAACATATGAAATATTATAAAGCTAAGCTGTGGATAATTTAGCATTTAAGTGAATACATGAAAGGAATATGAACAAATTAGAGAAAATTATTTTTCAACTTGCATGATGCATGGAGAATTGTGTCAGTTACCCATACACACATTATTGAAGGTGCAGCAAGTCTTATGGAGAAAGGACAAATGAATACAGTGTTTGTTTAAAACCGTGAAATCTCTTTGGGTTTTAAAAAATGTATCTATTATCCAACAAATTGATGGATTTCTTAGGAAGGTTATCATAGCTGAAGAGATATATTTGAAAGTTGATAAAACTTAATGTGATGTTTCAGTCCATAGCTGTTTGTAACATTATGCATATGGTTTGTATGCAATGATAACACAGTGTGAATCATAAGGGAACTTAAAGGACTATCAATATTTAGTATAAGACTAAGCAAAAAGGAGCCCATATTGAAGTAATATATGGAATGCTCTCAGATATTAGAGAGAGGAAATAGGAATGCCCTTGAAACCAAGGGGAGAAACAATCTTCCTTGTAAGAAGTACTAACAACATAAAATAATATAGAACGGTAGGAGAAGAAATGGAACAGGATGGGCTTGATAAAATGTCATTAAGAGTTTGACATAACTCAAAAAGAGAATGATATTTATTTTGTAATTTTTAGTTGTATCATTCATTGATTCCTGGATGCACACTCCAGGATATAGTGCCTTATAATAGGTCCTAAAATCTCAATTATTCTCATAATTGCAACTAAATTTCTTTCCAACAACTATAATAATTACTGATATAGTTATAATAAATTCTTGGTTGAAACACTTAGTGGTGATTAAGCCATTGAGTTAAAGTGTTGGTAGATAGTTCACATTTTACTATTACCTCACCCTTCCAGGGAAACAGAAACGTTATGGGATGGATAGGGTGTTAGTTGGGGGGGCAGGGGAGGAGGGGAGGGAGAGGGACCTGGGATTGACATGCAAAATAATTTTCTTTCTAATTAAAAAATAAAAGAAAAAAGAATATATATATATATATATATATATATATATATATATATATATGAAGATGCCTTCCATTATTCATTTACTTCATATTGGATAGGACTAAATATTCTGAACCAAATAAAATGACAAATATAACTTGGTTTTGGTATTATATAAAGTGGAATGTTAGAAACTATGCTATGGAAATATTGAATCTCAAAGAAAGAAGTAAGTAGGATAATTTAACTTTAATTGTAGGAGCTTGCACTTAAGTTAATGCTTTGTAAAAAATTTCATACCTGACCCACAGTTTCTTACAGCTTATATCAGTTGAATTACAGTGTGGAAATCTCTGTCTATGTGACTATGTGACACCATGGTCTTTGAATTGCATAAGCACAAAGGGAAATTTCCAACCAAGTTACAGAAATGAAAGCTAACAGGTAGTTGTTCAAACAATCATTCCTTAGCAAACAGGATCAGTGGTTTGACCATGTAGCTGTGTAATCATTTCCTACAAGTTTTTGCCTTTCCCAGATGAGAGGAATGGCTTTAACAAGCTAGTAGAATTTATCACACTTAATTATTACAGAAGCAACAATTTGACTTAGTCTATTCCCACAAATCCTATTGTTTTCAGTTAAGAATTGCTATAAGGCTTTTCACAGTACAGAGTACTGATTCAATTTTGTGCTAAGATGTGTATGTTTTTTCCTACATATGGATTTCAAATAAAAGAACAATTTGAGCACTTTATATTGTTTGAAAATCTATATATTACTCAACATTTGATACAATAATATGGCATAAATTTCAGGTCTGTTATTATAATGATTTATTATTATACTTCAAATATAAATATAATTAGCAAAATGAATATAAAATAAAAGAGTGGAATCAAATTATCACTTTGGAATTTATGTTTAATTATTTCATCTTTCCCTTACTTCATCTAATATTTCAACATTAGAGAAGGAATGATGCATGTAACTCAGCAGAATATTTTGTGGACACTATACTTAACTTCTTGACAGTTGTTTTGAGGACACGGTTTATCAAATCCGAAAGATCTATGACTGTGCCTTAGAAAGTAATATCACTTCCAAATCCTGACTAGTGAGTTGAATGGAATAACTAACTGCAATACTGGGTACTAACAGTGCAAACAAGTATAATGATAAATGACAATAATTATTGAATTGCATATATAGTAAAAGCACTGAAATTATATACCTAGTATCAGAAGCATAGCATCTTTCAGAAATGTTTGCTAGTTATTGACTATGTTTCTTAACAGAGTTTTCATTTATTTTATAACTAGTATTTTACCAAGTCCAAATTTTATGAGATTGCTCAATTCAATACAAATAGATGAGTTTTGAAATGGTAAATATAGATTTCTAACAGCTCCATCAACTGAAAATTTTTTTATAGAATGTCACAGAAAAGATTATGTCTTGTCCTTAAAAATTAGTAAAAATGGCATGGGATTTATGGTTCATCCATGCTTTATCTAATTCTTAGTTCTTCTGCCTACAACCTTATTTTACATACATAGAGTCTTTCTATCTTAATAATTTATAAAAAAATTGAGTAATTGTAACACCTGCATCATATATTGCCAGTCAAATTATGTGGACTAATAATAATGAATATCAACAAAAAGGTCTATAATTTATATTAAGATCAATATATATTAAGAATTTTCTACTTCTCAAGTCCCCATTCTTCTCACTATACATGTTTTCAGATATCCTAGTACATACATCCTTGTGCTTTTTCATCCTTGAGAAAATAAATCAGTGAAGGAGAAGATTAGCATGAGATGATATTGGTGGTATGGTTTTAAAATGCTATAAAATGTACTCGTAATTTATACCTTAACATAGATGTAGAGTGATGAATATCCTTATCCATCCAAGTGATCAGTAGCTTCTTACTGAAGCTTTGATGCTATTCTGTTAGAATCTGCCCTAGATACGTACATGTTCTCATTATGAATTCCATATACTGATACACCCTAATGACATAGGATTTATGATGCAGACTGTGAGACAGTTCATGTAAGGGATTACTATAAGTAAGTATTAATATTGTTACCTCAGGTGCTTATTTAGTGACTGAAATAGAAATAAATTTTCCTCCATTCTGGAGATAAAATAAGGTACAATAACATTAAGTAAAGGTAGCTCAACACATCCCTTTGTTTACAGCATCAGAAAAAAAATGCTTATATAATTAAATTTGGTTCTTTGCTACAACTCATAGTAACCTCCAATGTGACTCACTGTGACACAGTACAACTTCCACAATGAGATTTTTCTTTTATCTCTTTTATTTTCCTCTTAAAATTTATTTTATTTTATTTTATTTTGGTGGGCAGGGTACATGGACTGAGGGAAGATAGAAAGTGACAGGGATATGAATGGGATCAAGATGCATGATGTGAAAGGTACAATGAATAAATAAAAAAGAATGTTTTAAAAAGATGTGCACATTTCTCTATGAAATATTTTCTTTTACATTACACACTATCCATTGATTTTAGAGGCAAGATCTCTCTATGCAAACCTATTTAGATCCCCCAATGCTAAGAGTGTAGTCAAATGTCACTATGGACAACAGTATTTGTCTGTAATTTTGGACACTTTTATACAATAACTATACTTACTATAAATGCTCTACCAAATATTTCTAATATCCTGGGTACTTCAGAACTTGTGTGTACTTGATCCCCTGTCTCTTGTGTATATGCTAATCTATTTTGCCCTTCTTACATTTTAAATTTGGGTGCTGAAATCATATATGTTATCAAATAATCAGTGAAAAAGTTAAGTTAAACCTAGCTATGTTGTTGACATTATTTCTACTGGACTTTCAGGTCTAATACCTATGCTTACTTTCATTTACTGTGGTTGAAGTTTAGTCACAAGGCATAATCATGTACTTAGATCGTTATAATAAAATGACCATAGCTTCTAGGAATATCAGTGGATAATGACCATAGTATGGAAGTAGATCTATGAATTGAAAGAAAGTTGCATATATTCCTAAGTTAAGTATTTTAAGAATTATAAGCAATCCTCGTTCACCTAGATAGATCTTAAATGCAATAGTATGAACCAATTTAAATTAAGAAACAAAGGAATATTTGATGCAGATAAGTAGAAAAATCATTGTGAACATACAGTTAGAAATTGGGATAGTAGAGTTTAAGAAAATTGTTAGTGTAGCTTCAAGAAGCTAGAAGAAAAGGGCAATGAATCCTCCATATGTTTCAGATGGTATATTCTTACTATCATGTTGTCTTTAGCCCATTAATGATGATCCTAGACTTTAAGAGGAAGCAAAAACTGCACGCATAGACACACACACACACACTATATATATTTCTCTCTCCCTCAGAGAGAGGGAGAGAGAAAGTTTCAGTTCAATATACCTCAAAGTCATGTGGATTCAGCTTCGCAAATTTCTTGCTATTGCCTTGGCATTGTCAAATTTCTATCTGCCTGTTCACCCATTCATCCATCCAGATCTATTGTTCATCATTTCAATTGACAGTGATCTTGACCTTGGCTTCACCTCATTGCTGCAGCTCAACTCTGACTCAAAGTCCAGCAGCAATAACAGCTTTTCAACCTATTCTATCGGTATGTTCCCCGAGTTTTCCCATCCCTCATATACTTCTCATTTTTCTCAATTTCCTGCATTTGGTCTCATAGCTCTCTTAGAAACTCTGTGCCTCTTTAGCCCTTTGTAGCCATCCTATAACCCACTTATAGCATGCATACATATAATTATATGGTGATAAGCATGAATATATTTTTATATGGTTTTTAATGTGTAATATTGGCAACAAAATTGAATGAAGTGAACTAGTTTGTGCCTTATCCAGGCTTTCATGGCAAGAAGGGCTATCTGGCAAATTGCTGTCAAGCAAACCACTGTACCTTGTGAGCTAACAGTTAATCAGTCAATTCTGACATCATGAATTTATGTAATTCATTTGGATAATATATATTCATCTAAATGTATTCATCTATGTTTCATATATGGTACACTAATGACAGATACTTATTATCTCCTACACAAGACATTTCAAATTTCAAAGGAGAGATTTTATCACATCCCCCATTATTTTGTCTAATACTAATTTTCATATTCAAGAACAATTACCAAAGACATAAAAGATAAGCTAAAAGCTAATTGTGAGGAAGTAGCCTATCCTCAAAGACCTTCAAGTCTGCTAATTTATAACTATTTAGCAAGTTGTAAATTGTGATTTCCTTTATTTAAAGTCTATTAACTTATGTGTTAATTTAATATAAAAATGCCCTGAAAGCAACACACAACTCAAGTCTTTGACAAAGGATCTTCCTATAGTTCCCTAGCCATATTGCCATGCAAAATTAAAAATCAGAACTCCATAATTTTCTATTCCACCAAAGTACATGAGCTTTGCAATGCTACTAATATCCTAGGTCTAGCTCAAGTAGCAAAGTCCTAGAGTCAACAAACAAAATAGATGTTGATAGTACGCAGCAGTCTTCCTTCCCAACTCAAAATTCTTGTGATTCCAGTTCTTGGATTCTGGCTGTTTTACATTAATCTACAGCTAATGTCTTACGGTGTTTCTTCCCTCTTCTCTTAGTCTTTTTGTGTCCTTAACTTGATCAAATTGAAGAATGGTTTTCTTTCTTTTTGAAATAAACTTTGATGGTTCCCCCATGGAAGGCCTCACCATCCTTGGGGAGAGTGTGGGTAGGGGGGTTGGTAGGGGGCATGAGAGTATGGGAGGGAGAGGGAACAGGGGTACTGACATGTAAAATGATTGTTTCTACATTAAAAGAAAAAATAACCACAAAAATAAAGAAAGTCACAATTATTAGTTTATATAGGTAGGACTATAACCTTCTCTCACATACTCAAATTTCAAACCCATACTTCATGCAAAACTTATTCTCTACATTATGGTAGCCCCAAATCTTAACCCATGCCAATGTCAACTCTAGGCAAAAAATCTCATTTGATATCAAATCTCATTATTTAACTTATAATACAAATCTTATTAATATTTATGAGCCTCTGGATATAATCTACCCTGAGTCAAATTTCCTCTACCTAAATGAAACAAGAAAGCTACTAGTGGTCTTTACCTCTTTTCTCTTTCCTTTCCCCTCTCTCCCCTTTTTAACTCACTCAAAAAAAAAAAAAAAAAGAAAGAAAGAAAGGAAGAAAGCTACTAGTGTACTTTCCAAGGCTGATAATGCATGTTCCCATTCCAAAAGGGAAACATTAGAAGGGTTAAATCATTCACTGGCTTCAAGTGACTCTTTTATTAAGCACTAAGTAAATGTCTTTCAAGTCCGCAAAAATAGTCTTTTCTTACTTGATGTCTGTTCAGTCAGATGTTCTTCTGGGATGAGGGATTGTAATGGATTCTCATCAATGCACTGCATCCAATGATGCTGATGGACTTTGTTTGTTACCAATAATTATTGCAATTCTATTACCATAAACAACTACAATTTCCATATGTTTATTCTCAATAAAGCCTTTACTCAAACACCATTTATTTACATTTCTAACGGTTAATTGCCAAAACATATTTCTGAAAGTTGTATCTGATTTATTATTTATCTAAAACTGAACACTTAGATTTGTTTTCTCATTGTTAACCTATAGATTTAAAACATCTAGCACTTACAGGTGAATCTTATGGAAGCATATTTATACCAACAATTCATTAAAGTATTCCTAGGGTGTATAAAATTTACCTGTTGAACCAATTTTACACTTTATTTAAACTAACAATGTTGAGTATTTGAAAGTATTATATAAACAAATAATTTAGTCACCTTTCAAAAAGGATAATTTCTGAACTTCTTTTTGTGATGAAACATTAAATTTCAATTTTTTCATCCCCATGACATTGTAGTAAAATTTGTGTTCAATTAGTTTAGAAAAAATCCAAATACACTGTAGGTATGACCTACTGTTTTCGATATAACAATTTATTTTCCACATTTCTTTTACATGAATCCTATACTCTTTTAGGGAATCTAATTCTTTCTGATTACATATATGTAAATATACACATGTAATTTGTACCTGTATTAATATAAAATCTGTCAACCAAATGATATATTTCCTGTATATCTAACATGAAACCCTTCCCTTAGTGTTCATTAGATTCCTGCAGTAATGAAGTTCATAGCTCATAAGCTTTACTGTAAGGCGATAATAATGGACACATCATATACTTGTCTTCTCTGTGCTCAAAGGGTTCAGCAGTAACACTAATGAGATGCTTCTTCAAATAGCTCCTACCTTTTTCATGGAAAGGTGTTTTATAATATGCACAACAATAACTTTTGTTTTAATTTCAATTTATCAAAAGCTGTTAAACTTATGCAGTTATCCAGCCAATAACTTTGGGCTTTCAACTAACTTCTTTTACGTATAACAGTAGAAAGTTTTTTTAAAGCAATTATCTCTTCTTACTAGGCATTCTTGCGACCTAAAATAATTTTATTTTATTTTATTTTCCAAGGATAGTTTTCTGTACTTCAGCCTATGAGTGTAATTAATGATGCTGGATTTGTTTTTACAGATATCTATGTTAGGAAGAAATAGAAGTTAAAATTTCTTGGAATCTGTCGAGTGGAGGGTTGAATGCTGACTTATCACAATAGAACTTAGGTTGATTCAGATACAGTGAACTTCTTGGTATTTTCTTATTTCATTATCTTTTTAGTGTATTTAAAAACATTTAAAAGTAACTACAACTGTTTTAAAAATCACTTATAAGTTTTGTTAATTAACTAATTTTCATCAGATTCTAATAATGATTCACAGCATGCATTTGCCACTATTTTCCTAACTTTTATAAAGACAGACTGATATTTTTTTCTGTGTCAAGACTCAGTGTGAGGATAAATTATTTTGCTGTTCTGTTTTTAGACAGCTAAAGGCTGGTAAGCATGTCTGTCCATGGGGATCACCTGGAAACATAACCACTGATTATGCCCTGTGTCCCCACTAATTTGTGCTGAGCATGGCTTAGGTCTGTCATATTACAAAAGTTCTGTACGTGACTAAAATATGCAGCCCTTGACACTCAAGTGAGTTTGAGAGTCATCAGCACCATCTTTACCTGTGCTTATCAGAAAGATATTAAAGATACGCTTCAAAATTCTGCATCAGAGCCACACACCCAAAGGGTGGGATTCATAGGACCAATGCTATTGCATCCTTCCTCCATTAATCAAATTTTCCTTATGAATGAAATACCTTCAATAACTTAGAAGGAAGAAAGGTTTATTTTAACCATGATTTTAAAGGGGAAGGCTGAGATTCTACATTCCAACTGAGGCAGATGTATCACAAAACTTTAAATCTCCCTGTAAGCTATATCATGTGACCTAAAACCACACAGTAGGCCTGGACTTCAAAGATGTCTCTCAACATCAGCAATTTGGGAACTAAGCCTTTAACCACAGGCTTTTGAAGAGCATTTCAGATCCAAATCAGGACACATATGAACTCCAAAACTCTCATTCTTTCAAAGTTATCTAGAATTCTCCTACAAAATGAGAGACCTAAGCCATACTGTATTCTCCAACTCCACAGTTCTAATTACATAAACCTAAGCAAATATAATACTGAAAAAGTTAATAAAGATTCTATTCCAAATCCAAAAAGGCAAAACATTTCAGGTTTAAGATCAGAAATACATTTTATTTTCAGATTAAAAAGTTTAAGTCATACACATATTTTCATAAGTCAATAGTAAACAGATTAATATAAAAGTAGGATAACTAATGATTCATGAATTGGGAAATTTCATCTCTATATGACATACTTCAAATATCATGCACAGTAGTTTTTTAAAAATTAATTTCAAATTTGTTCAAAAAGAGATAGATCTGTTTTACTAATTCACAGTTTCTATTAGTCTTATGAAGATTAAAGAAAAAATTAAAAAATAGAATTCAATCATTTATATTGTTTACACATTTAGTCATCTATAATCAAGAAAATATACATTTGCCTCCTATATATGCTGATAACTGTCTTCCCACCAAATTTTATAGGCTGCTATCTTTCTAAAATGTAACAAATATCTTCATTTGAACTGTTAGAAATGCAACAAAATGAAATGATTTTTTCTTCACCAGCTAGTTTAAAATACCGAGGCTCAGAGAGGTGAGAAAACCTGCAATGCATATATGGTGCCAGATGTTAGAGCCGTGATTGGCCTCCCCGGCTGCCAGATGACAAATACTTCACATCCTTTTCCTTTGGGATTCTAAACTCCTGTGTTGGTGTGATTATTCTCTTCTTGCTCCTGATGTCTTTAAGGAAATCTGAGAATCAGAAAGTTTCAGTTTTCTGTTGTAATGTCACAATTCTCTTAACTGGCAGAAATGATTGGAGTGCAGATTATTTATTTAAAAACTCTATAGTCATGATTGTATATTTCACATGTTGAATGCATTGGTAATAAGAAGTTTTAAAGAACTTCTCCTCTTATTCTGACATCATCTTCCATAGATTTGTGTGTTCTAACAGCTGTGAATTCACATATGCAACTAACCTGCTATGTCTGAAAATATGTTTTTTTTTCTGTAGTCTTCTATGGCCTCAAACTTTTACAAACTTTCTGTAGACATTTCCTTTAATTACGCCCTTTGAGGTGTAATGGACTGGACCATCATACTGACTACCAAAAAAGAAATAAAAAACAAAACAAATAAAAAAATCCCTTCCTTTAGTGAATACGTATGTTCATGATCCTTTGAAAAACCAAAGGATACAACAAAAAGATTTTTTTAGTCAAGTATAGATGTGAAAATTAGCCAACTCAGCAGACAGTACAAACTTGTAAGCAATACATTCATTTATGTGTTTTCCTAAGTATATATGTACATTAGAATTGTGCAGTTTAAACAAGTCATGGAAGCTCTCACTTACAACCCTAGCACCGAAGAAGCTGAGGCAGGAGGATTACTGCAAATTCAAGGCCAGTCTGAACTTCATTGTGAGTTTAAGGCCAGCAAAGGTTGCAGAGTAAAACCTTGTCCTACAAAAAGACCACATCAAATATAAATAGATAGTAGTTTTACTTTGAGGTCCTTCTTTCTTGTATGTTTGCTCAAAAATCAAAGTGGTGATTGCTGTCATTTGATCATCTTTTAGTTAATAAGTCCATGTAACCACCAGTCCAAGTCACCTTAAAATGAGTTCTCAGTGATTTATTATTATTATTGTTATAATTATTATTATTTACAATCAGATAATGGCAATTCCAGCCAAAAACCTGGAAAGCTTGTCTGTCGTCATGAATGCTAAGGAGAGTCTTTTGTTTGTACCTACTCTCAAAGCCAAGGCTGAAGAGGCAATCTCTTACTTTTTTCCTTCTGTGAGAGAAGACCAGCATGCCTGACTAGATTTTTCAGGTTTATGATGTTACAAAATCCATACACATTCAGAGGAAACGAGAAATTGAATTTTGTATTGTAATACCGAGGAACCACATGTGGTAAAATTCTCTCTAGCAGTATGCAGCAAAAAATGTCAGTACAGTCGATCCTTGCCATGCTAGAAGAAACCAGCAGGGCTCAGCTCCTAATCAAACACAGGATCAGAGGGGCAGATAACTTTACAGATTGTTCTGTTGCTACTATGTTTTGGATAGCACATTTTTTATTTTTGCATTCTTTCATGACTTCAGAGTATCCATGTATGTACATACATGGGATAATGTTGAACTCTTTATTAACAAATGTGCTTTGCCCAGTATAAGGCTAATAATTCTTAAACTGAGAGCCAAAGCCAAATTTGAACATATTAAAACTAGCCTAAGCTAGGCTGTAACATTTGATAATGATGGGTAAATTAAATATATTTTTGATATGCTGCATTTTTAACTTTTGCTTATGAAGATATTACTCCATTGTAAGTTCAAGTCTCAGTATATCTCAGTATATTCTTCCATTGTAACCTGAGGTTCTAAATGGTTCTGGCTTAAAGGTAAAGTATTTCAGTTCAACACGAGGAAAAATAGTTCTGTTCAGAGAATAGATATGTTAATTAGATTTATTCAACTAGTTCACTAATAGATCAATGTTATAGTATCACTTTTTATAGCCAAATACAACTAATACAATTTGGAAATATCTAATAATTATATGGACAAACAAAGAGACAAATTCTTAATGTGAGCAAGCCCTAAATATTTTGTCTTCCATATATATAGCTATAGAATTGTCATATATATATATATATTATATATATAATATATATATGTCTCATATATATATTGTCTCATACACACACACATATATATACATATATATATATATATATATATATATATATATATATAGAGAGAGAGAGAGAGAGAGAGAGACCCTATTAAGTTAGAGTATGTTTCTTCTGTTTTTAGATTCTTGGTGATTACTTAAAAAATCTTATTTAGTTTATGAGTATATGTGTTTGCTTGAATTTACATATGTGCACTACATGTATACAATACAAACAGAGATTAGAAGATAGCATAAGATCCTTTGGACTAGGTTCTAAAAGTCAGTTGTATGTTTCCTTGTGTGTGCTTGTAATTCCACATGGGTCTTCTGCAAGAGAAGTAAGTGCACTCAACTGTCAAGACATCTCTATAGCCTCGTTCTTCATGGCTTTTTATCATGGAGGGATACTGATTACTAAAGGCTTCTTCTGTTTCTATTGCAATGATCATTCAATTTCTTTCCTTATGTTACATGTTTTATTACACTGACTTATCTGTATTTGTTAAACTAAACTTCTGCATCCAGGGTAAAACCATATTGTTCCTAGTATAGGATCTTCTAAATTTGTTTTTATATAATTAAATTATAATTATATTTATTCTACCTTCCCTCTCTTCCTTACTACCTCTAATGTATCTGCCCATCCACAACATTCAGGGCCTCTGCCTCTTTAACCATTGTTATTACCTGTCTCTTACATGTATTGTGTGTGTGTGTGTGTGTGTGTGTGTGTGTGTGTGTGTGTGTGTGTGTGTGTTTTAGGGATGATCACTTTTTATCGGATAATTGTTCAGGGGTCTAGAAGATGAATTCTCCCTCTGATAGTCATTAATGGCATGTATCTGTTCATCTAGGGGTGGTGTCTTTTGTTATTTCCCTCATTTACATTGATGTCAACTTTTGTTGTAAATGCTCAGGTCTTGTATTAGCCAACATGCTAAGATATTATGGGTATGGCTTCCCTGTCATATCTAGAAAACACAGTCTCAAAACAAATACCCTGGCCTTTTTTTGTAATCATTCTGACCCATCTTCTGTAGTGATGGTCTCTGAGACTAAGATTCATGAATTGTGTTGTAGAACATACAGAGTGACCTAGCATACCATCTTTAATTTTTCTTTGCATAGTGACAATTCAGGGTTTTCTTTATGAAAAAAAGTGTATTTTATGCAAGGCAAGAGGTTTACTTCTGTGAATAGGCCAACTCACAGGAAGTGTAAAGATGAAAGAATCTGTTGGTGGGGAACACATGTTCATAATACACTATGGAACTCATTTGCAGATGTTATAGTTGAGACATTTATAAGTATGTACATGAGGGAAATTGGTGTAAACATTTCTTTCTTCAGTATCAGGAAAATATTGGCTCCATAGAATGAGTTTGATAGTATGTTCTCCTTCCCTATTTTCTGTAACAACTTGAAAAATGTTGGTTTTAGCTGCTTTAAAGTTTTGGAGAATTTATATTTACATTGGTTAAGTTTTCCTTTCATTTTTGTTTGATTCTAGAGATTCACACATTTGCTCCTTAACTTTTTCAATGATTCACTTGTCATTCAAAAATGTATCATTCAGTTTCTGAGTATTTATGTCATTGACACAGCATTCCTTTTCATTTATTTCCAGGCTCTCCACTATGATCTGATAAGAAAAAAGAAGTTGTTTTTTTTTCCCTTTCTATTTGCTAAGCCCAGGTTTATGACCTATAATATGCCCTACATTAGTCAAAATTCTTTGCACTTCTATGAGTAATGAATATCTTACATGTGTTTTATTGAATAGTCTAGAGATGTTTGTTAAGTACATTTGAAGTGTGGTATAACTTCTTTATAAATTTTCATTTCGAATGATAAAATTTAAGATGATGATGATGTAATGAAGCTACTTACCATTATTGTATGAGGAATATTATGACTATTTGGTCGAATTCGAATTTGTTTTATGAATTCAGATCCCAGTATTTGCTAAATATGCCTTTAAAATTATTAGAACTTCTTGAAGGAAGAATTTTCCTTTTTATAAATATACAGTGATTTCATTCTCATCATCTGACTGCTTTTTGGATGACTTTTAGTGGACTACAGTCTATTGCAAGTTAAGACAACACAGTTACAGTTGAAAATGTTTCCAACAACAAATTATATTTTCATCAATTGTCCCCATGATACTTACTGTTTGTGTCTACCTCCTATATAGTTGTACCTTTCCTCTTAAGCACACCTTTCTCAAGTCTAAAGTAGTTTGTATAGCTAGAAAAGTGTGTACATCTGACTGGATGATACAGAAATTAATTCAATCAAATCTTTATGAGAACCATGTATATCTTTCTCTGCCAGAGAAAATTAGGAGTAAAATATGGTTTAGTCTATATAATCTTTTCATAAACTGTATACTACTATGTGTTTCTTCACCATGTTTAACAGATGAAAAACTGAAAAGAATAATGAAAAACATTCAGTTAAAATTATACCATTCAATAAATGACATAGTTGAAATTAGATACCAATTTGAGCTTTCAAATCATTATGCTAGTATGCCTTCTGTGAAATCTAACATTTAATAACAGGCAAGTCAACAAAAATACCACCATTTGCAAGGCTCTGTGCCTTTGGTTAACTTCACTAGATTTTTTTTTATCAATTTGTTTTTCTCTTATTTAAACTCATTTAAAAAGAATAAAGTATTAAACAATGAAAATGGCAGTTCTTATAAATCTTATTAAGAAACAGGTAGGCTTAATTTAGAAAGCATAAGTGAGCAGCAACTAAAAATGTAAAGACCTAGATAAAATCTAATTAAAATACTAAAAGGTGTGATGAACCTTATTTTATTTTTGAATTTGTAGCAATAAAAAATTACTAGGCTTTTTAATTTCCTTTTTTCCTAGATGAAATTAAATAAGTATTTAGGGAAACATTGGGCTAACTCTTTAGGGAAATAATTTACAAATGGGATTTTACTTCAAATTCAACTTTTGATTATCTATGCTTGGGTTTTCCTCATTGCAGGGTTGGGAAAACTGCTATACTGTGTGGGAAAACAGCTTGGATCCAGTTGGGTAAATTCTCATTTGTTTTTAATTCTCTAAGCCAATTTTGCTTCTCATTTATACATTGAATCTGAAGATGACCAGATGTCAGTTTTACATATCTCCCTTTGAGGATTGCACATGAAAATAGTCACTAAAGACTACAAAGAGGTTTATCCTGTATTCAAACATTGGTTACAGAGTCACGGCGATGGAAATTATGTGAGAAGGCTCCAGTGTATTTGCTTTCCCTGGCAGGGAGTTTACTATTTAATTTCCTGTCCAGGTCTGATGGTTAAAAATATCATTTGAAACAAATGTGCACACTCTCTAAATGCCTCCAACTACATGCCAAATCAGCTTCAATGTGTAGTGGGTCTTGAAGAATGTTTTTACCTTCTATAAAAAAGAACTGAAAGAAAATTAATTGAAAAAAGCAATTACATTTGTTTTAACATTAGTGTAACTATTTAAATCAAAATTTTAAAATTTTGAATATTGCGATTTGCAGGAATTACTATTTTCAAATATTTGACTACATATAGTAAATGCCGAGTCTTATCCATGGTGCCTTCCTGATGATGACATTATTTTCAAGAGACAGATATAATGAAGAAATAGAGGTACTATCTTCTGAGTGAAATCGTAATTTTATTACATGTATATATTTATTGGTTGTACATTCATGTATGTGCCCACAGACCTACTCATACAAGTAAGGAGGGTCATTATCAGTAGCAATAACACTAAGCTAATTCTATAAGAAAGGGCCAGGCTTTAAAGGATTAGGGAAAAATTTTCTTTCTTACTGAATAAGCTGCTAGGTTAAATCAGAGGACAACTTGTGGGGCTTTCGGTATTTCTCTCCATTATCCATGTGGGTCCCAGGGATCAAATACAAGTTATTTAGTGTACTATGAGGTTCTTTTATTAACAATTTATTTTTTATTATTAATTTATTCTTTGACAATTTCATACACATAATACTACTTTCTGCTCATAATCATGCCTCTACAAGCTCCAATCCTTTTTTCACCCCACCACCTACCCTGCCTTTTTCTTACTGAGTCCCTATCTCATTTTCTTGTTTTAATGTTTAGTTTTATTTTTATTTTGTCACCTACTAAATTAAGAAGGTGTACTTGTCATGGTGTAGGTATGGCACTACCCACTAGAAAACAGATCATTCAGTAGTCATTATGTCACTGAAGAAAATGATTTTCTTTCCATCAGAAGCCTTCATATTACAGTCACTTCATTGAATGGAACCCCATGAGCCCCTCCTGCATTGATGACTGAATATTCACTGATTTAGTCTTTTGTGGACCTTGTGCAGGCAACCACAACTGCTGTGAGATGATTCTAGAAGTGTTAGAAGGAAATCTGGGAGAGAAAAATCATAAACGATTTTTGCCAGCTTTACATCTTGAATGCTATAGCACCATTTTACAAGCAACAGGAGCTTCTTTGTTCAATATTCATTTGATTGTTAGGTGAATAACCAACTTATTCCTGATGGGATCTGAGGTCCAATCTATTAGAGCCAACTCATTCCTCTTAAGTATTGTAGATATGGTCAAAATTCCATAACCCAGGAGTGCATAAACATCAGGGGTTAACCTGTTACTATTGTCTTACTAGGTGGGAATGTTCTCAACATACCTCTTACATATTTACACTTATACCCATAGAGGGGTGCTACTCTCAGCCACAATTAAAGAAGTTTCTCTTTACAGCAAAAGGCAAGCAGTGGTTAAGACAGTGGTCCTAAGAATAATTTACCAATAAATATTAGCACTAAAGGTAACATGTTATAATTCTCCTAAAAATTTAATGGATATCATGAAAAAAGGTAGAAAAATGTAAAAGCCAATCAATATGGAAGTAGGCTATGAAGTGTTGTCTTGTGAGCATGGCATGGCAGGGACACTCATAAATAGACATTTTTAAAATGGTCAGTTAGGTGAGAAACTGAGGCCCAGGCATTATTGGTTGTAGAGCTATACATTGTTTTCATCCCAAAGTGTCTAATGGATAAGCAGCAGCACAGATAATTTTGAACATACACAGTATTTTTTTGTAACACACAAACATATCTGCAAAATTTGATCACCTCTACTGTAGATAATCATTGACATAGGTAACATTATATCGTATTGTCAAATTCATAGTGATATATCATATACATAAAAATTTCTCCCCAATTATGCATTTCAGTGTTTTAATCTTGGTTGTGCACATTAGAAAATACCACATGTGTTTTATTACAGCTGGTCAGCTGAAGTTTTGAAGAGGATAACAATGACCTCTTTGCCTTGATATATATTATTTACACACATATATAATGATACACTAAGCAAGTTTACTAATTAAAGTTTGACCATGAAAAATGATAAAATAGAAAGAGTATTAGAAATATTTCTATAACATAAACAACATGGTCAGTTAGGTGAGAAACAAAATAAAAATAAAACTAAACATTAAAACAAGAAAATGAGATAGGGACTCAGTAAGAAAAAGGCAGGGTAGGTGGTGGGGTGAAAAAAGGATTGGAGCTTGTAGAGGCATGATTATGAGCAGAAAGTAGTATTATGTGTATGTAGTATACTGTGTATGTTGAGATCTAAATGAGTAACTTTTGTGTTTTTGATCAACAGAGCCTTAGTAAGTACAAGGGAAAGATGACCTAATCTCCATATGACCATTTCTTTTCCTGAAAAGTCCTCAGCAAAGAAAGAACAAAATGAAATGAAGTAATGAAACCAAGAATGAAGAAGAAAGTAGAAAGAAAAAATAAAGAAGGAAGGAAGGAAGGAAGGAAGGAAGGAAGGAAGGAAGGAAGGAAGGAAGATCAAAAATTATTTTGAAACTTTTTGGCAAGCATCATTACTTTAGAGTACTAAATGAGAAACTGTAGTTTTTTAAAAAAAAATGTACATGCAAATTTTCAATGGAAAAATGTACAGTTATAAGGTAGCATAAATGTTTAATCATTAGTTTGGTTAATCCATATACCACCCAGGGATGTGCAAATAACCTATGTACTTCACTATGATAGTCTGTTTTTTAGCTCTGAGATCACAAAGGCACCTTCTGTTTTTGCCTATTGTTGATTTTGTAGCCAATCCAAACATAAACACATTTTTAGTTGTCAAAGAATGCATACCACATATGCTATTGATTCATGGGGTATCATAAAATAAAAGCTTAATTAGGTTTCTTCAAAAATATCTTTTCATTATTTATCCTAGAAGTCTTATTTGCTTCTTTATAAAATGTAAAATTTCACTCTGATATTTTCTCCATTTATTGGAAAATCCACACCATTTCATCGAATTACATTTCTATGTGGGATCTTTAAAATATCCAGGCCCTCGTTTCAGCATTTATGTAACTGAATGATTAGATTTTAATATTTGATGAAATACCCAGAGTTTATTTTTATGGTTATTGTAATTGAGTCTGTAACTTACCATGCATGCCTCATAATATTAGAGTTTTATAGATAAGTTAAAAAATAACATTGTTATTGGGTTTGATGACACATAAACTATGCACAAAGGACTCTTCTTCCCAACAGAATATTATTTTTAGTCCATTGTTAGCGCTAAGCTTTCAGCATCAATGCCCTAGACCCATGAAAAAGAAACAATTAGGTGGGTACAAAAGAATTCATAGTTGTTAGCCTTGGTTTTATAGAAGGTGTAGCATCAAAGGAAATATTGATGAAACCAGTGAATAGTAACTTTATTATGTCTCCAGACACAATAATGTTCATTAAGAAAGATGGAAAACAGATATACTTCCTTGAATATATACTTTTTGATGTTTTGGATGCAAACATAATTCTTATTCTTTTAAAATAATTATGCTTTAAATTTATTTGTATTGTGGTTTTTGGAAATGCAAGTAAAGTCAGAAGTATTACTTTTGAAAACTTTAAAGTATACTGTATAATATTTATAGTTGTTAGCATGTGGTATCATTAAATATCAAAGCATGAATTCTTTATATGTGGTATAATTAATATATATTATATGGCACTGGTATAAAATTTGTACCCTGACACACTAGAAGGGAAGTAAAACACAATGATTAATGGGTTAGATACAAACTTCATTTGTGTAACTTGAATTTATATTTCAGGTTTGTTACCTATATGACACAGTTTTGTCACATGTATGCAATGACTATAACCAAACTATGTAACCTTGAAGCCTTATTATACTATATGTAAATTAAAGGTTATCAAATTGCCTTTATGAAGGGGTCATGGCAGTCATGAAAATTAGATGATGATTGTGAAGCCATTATACAATTAAAAATAAACACCTAACTCAAAACAAGTTATTAATTCTGTTTTACAGTAAGTATTTCCACATCTGAAAGGGAAGATGGAAGGAGTGTGGGTCAGAATAAGCTTAAAGTTATGGTATATATTTGTAATTATTGCAGGAAAGATTATGTCAAATGAGATTGTCTATTTTCAACATTTAAAATATATACTTTAGTAGATACTTATTATCATTATGCATCAATTACAAAATTCTGAGCTGTCATTTTATTAAGCCACCATTGAGAATGACTGTAAAGGCTTCTCATGCATAGTAAACTTTATTACTTTTGTTTATTTTTAATACATCATGGATTCATTTTCCTCTCCCTCAGTTCATCCCTTTGACCAACTCTCACCTCACCTCCTCTCTCCACCAGCTCCACTCCTCTTTTGTATCCCTTATGAAAACAGCAGACCTCCCAGGAATATCCACTGAACAGGGCATAAAAAGATATAATAAATCTAGGCAGAAGCAACCCAGTAGGAGGAAAAGGGTGCCATGAGCAGGTGAAAGAGTCAAACACAACCATACTGCCACTGTCAAGGGTCCCATTAAACACCAATCTAACAATCATAATGTATATGTAGAGGACCTGTTGTAGATTCATGCAGGTGCTATGATTGTCATTTCAATCTCTGTGATCACCTCTGAACCTTATTTAGTTGAATTTGCTAGGTCATGTTCTCCTGGTATTCTTCAACCATCAGGTTCCTATATTTCTTCTTCCCCTTCTTCCTCAGAATTCCCAAAGAAAATTGGTATAATGAAGGTGGTCAATTTAGGCTCTCTCTCCACTTAATATTTGACCTTGGATCTCTACATCTGTTCCTATCAGTTGCCAGTAGTAGCCTCTTTGGTGAAGATTGGGAAATGTGATGGGAGGTGTCCTTCTGTATGTTGTGAACATATGCTTCTCTTATTGGTTGATGAATAAACTGTTTCAGGATAGACAGGCAAGAAGTAGCCACTCAGGAAAAACAGGTAAGGCTACCAAATTATGACAATTCTGGGAAGAGGGACATTGAGAGAGAGTTGTGGGAAAGGCACTATATAGCTACTGAAGAAGAAAATGACCTGGGCTTGACCAGTAAGCCAAGACCATGTGGAGATATACAGATTAATAGAAATTGGTTAGCAATTAAGAGAGAGCTAGCCAATAAGAAGCCTGAGCCATTGGCTAAACAGTTTATAATTAATATAAACCTCTCTGTGTTTATTTGGGATTAATGGATACAGGGCTGGGTAGAACAGAAACTTCAGTCTACAGATACGCACCAATCTATAAGTATATATGGATAACATTAGGATTCATTTTATTGATTTTTTCTATTATAATCTCTGTGCTATTCAGTATCGGGTTTCTAATCATTCAAGCCATGTCCAGCACGAGCTTTCTCTTTTGGTGTTGTCCTCAAATGTGATCCATCATTAGTATGCAACTCCAACATATTCTGTGCCTCCAATGTCCCAGTACATCTTTCAGGCAGGATAGATTATAGGTTGAAGGTTTTGTGACTGGGATGTTGTCCCAGTACCTCTGGAAGCCTTGCATGATTCCAGAGGATGTGCAGTACAGTCTCTGAGTCCACCATTATAGGAATCCTTGCTATGCTCACACTCAGAATCCTGAGAACTTCTACTGGACTGGGTTTCCACATCACACCACAAATACCCTCCAATTCCAGTCATCTCTCACAATATTCTCTCCCTCTACTCCTCCCTACCCATTCTCACCTGTTCTCATTCTCACCTACCACAGTTTATCCACAAAATCTATTTCTATTTCCTAAGAAGATCCAGGAGCATCACCTTGAACCCTCTGTGTTACCTAGTCTCTCTGGGTCTGTGGATTATAGTAGAGTTATCCTTTATTTAATAACTTATTGCCACTTATGAGTGAGTACATGTGTACATAGCATGTTTGTCTTTCTGACTCTGAGTTACCTCACTTAGGGTGATTTTTTTCTAGTCCCATCCATTTGCCTACCAGTTTCCTGATGCCACTGTCTTTACTAGTTAGGTAATGCTCAGTTGTGTAAATGCATCATATTTTCTTTATCCATTCTTTGTTTGAGGGGCATCTAGGTTGTTTCTGTGTTCTGGCTTTTACAAGTAAAGCTGCTATGCACATAGCTGAGCAAGCGTTCTTGTGGTATGTTTGAGCATCCTTTGAGTATATGCCCAAGAAGGCTACAGCTGGTACTTGAGGTATAGTGAGTCCCATGTTGCAGAAAATGGCTATATTAATTTCCAAAGTGACTGCAGAACTTAACACTTACACAAGCAGTGGAGCAGTGCTCTCCTTGCTTCACATACTCATGAGTATGAGCTGTCATTTTTTTATTGATCGTAGCTACTCTGACAAGTATAAGATTGAATCTCAAACTGGTTTTTCCCCTGGTGGCTTAACTACACTACCAGTGTCCATGCATATTACTATAAGTTCAGGTTGGCTGCATACCTGCTAAACTCCCCTATTATCTCAATTTCTAACATGTCTGCCCACTCTTCCCAGTCTCCTGCCCTCCCAATGGCTTTACCTCATCCTCTCAATTGGAGTGGAGACTTCCTGCTTTATCAGAAACCACATTGGCAGTCAGTAGTCCAGACCCCAACTTGAGTGGAGACTCCATGCTCAAACACTGGTCACACAGAAGAGAATACCAGAAAGGAAACAGAAGTGGAAAAAAAATTCATCCAACAAAGACAAGGTCAGTAATTGGCAGTTAGAACTATACCCATCCCAAACCCAGATTCCTAGACACCAGTGTAAACACACAATCCACAACACCAAGGCACGATGTCACCAGCAGAAAACAGCCAGCTTTCTTCAGTAATGCATAAATACTCTAACACAGCAGTACAATAAAAAGGCCTTAACTGGTTACAGAGGTACTTAAAGAGGAAATAAATAAATCCCTTAAAGAAATTCAGGAAAACACAAACAAATAGTTCAAGTGAATAAATTGAATAAATCCCTTAAAGAGAGCCAAGAAAAAAGAAAAACAGTTGAAAGAAATGAATAAAAGAGTACAAGACCTGAAAATGGACATAGAAGCAATTAAAATAACACAATCTGAAGTAATTTTGGAGGTGAAATATCTAGGTGAATGAACAGGAGATATAGAGTCAAGCATCACCAAGAGAATATGAGAGATGAACGAAGTAATTTTAGTCACAGAATATATGATAGAAGAAATAAATATATTGATCAAAGAAAATGTTAAATATAAAAATTTCCTTACTTAAAACATCCAGGAAATAAGAATATTATTAAATTCCAAAGCTTAAGAATACTTTGATTCCAGATCTATATTCAAGTTCATAGCACTGGTAGCCTTATTTCCTGGCACCATAAGCAGCCATTTTGCTCCTGCTGAAAATCATGAGCAGGCACCATGTTCTCCATCTACATGAGGGGGATACATCCCATGCATACCACCCTTGTGTGAAAGTGACAGAATTTCTGACTTCTGAAGTGGCTTTGGGTTCATTATTTTCATTTTTGAATGGTAACTATCATTGAAGCCAAATAGATCTATTGGCCTGCCCTACAAAATCTTAACATCTAACATCCTTACCTCATTTGTTCATATATATGTCCACTTTAGTCATGGTTGGCAATACTGCTTTGGAAAAACTCTCAGAAGCATTTTTGGCTTCCTATGTAATCCATAGATAAACAATGGATCGGCAAATACATACCCACAGAAATATCTTCAAATTGTAATTGTATGAAGCTAACTTAATGACCACAATATAAAGTAACTGTGATGAAGGAAATGGAAATTTTCCTTAAAACCCAGAGGCCCTATTGGTAACATATTCCAATCAAACATTCTTATTCCTTCTCAAAGCTAAATATTATTTCTACATCTCATGCTGGAAGTTAATTTTATAATCTGAGACATATGAATATAATATTATTATATTCATGCTTTTCATTTTGTTTACTTTTACTTTAATATTTTATGCATTTTCTATTCTGTTAACAGAAATTGACTACTCATTCTCATATATAAAGTGTATCATAGGTAAGTAATATACATGTTGTCAATTACAATATAGTATTGATTTGATATTGTATATTATTTTTAATGTACATACACACATTTATTCCTAAACAAATATTTCAGAGTCAAATTCTCTGGGTTTTTGCTATACATGTATTTATGATAGATCGAAAAACCATAGTTATCAATAATTATTACTGTTAATTTATATTTTATATTGATAAATGTTTTTCAAATCTAGATTTAACATATTTACACAACTGAGTTAAGAATTGTACTTGCTTCAAATCCAAACCAAAAAAATTACAGGTCTCTAGTAATAGCACTAAGTTTGAGCTATATTGACAGTTCTATGTAGCTTGGACTTTTACTTTCCTGTTTATAAAAAAAAGTTGAACAACTTTTCATGTTTTCATTGCCATCTAGATCTTTTCTATTGTGGGCGATCTGATGAAGACTGGTGTCAGATTCTTGAGTTTTTCTTTTGCTTGCTTGTGTATTTCTTCTTTTTTCCTCTTAAATAGATACTGTGTGTTTAAAAATATAATTGAATATATTTATATTATACTTCAAAATTCACTGAAATCAATGCTAAACTCTTAACCTCCAAGTCAAGAACTGCATACACCATGGTTGTAAAAAACTAGTGATCATGTTTTAGGTAACCAGAGGAACATGAGATTTGAAAGATTATATATATATATATATATATATATATATATATATATATATATATGGCTTAAATGTTATACTTTTTACATATTCATATATACTTTTACAGAAATAATAAGTATTTATGTAAAGAAATACAACATGACAGCAATCAATTTATATAATTATTACCCTTGAAAACCTTATTGTGAAGCAGCATTTATTTGCACTTTCAGAACTGGGTGTTAGAGAAAGGCATATCCCTCTATCTTATTTGCCTGCCATCCAATAAAATTAGTAAACTCAGAGTGTAGTGGAAGACCTTGTCTCAAAATTAAAGAGGAATCCAAGTGAGAAAAACACTTGGCGTTAACCTGTGACCTCTAAACTCATTAAATGTATGTGTGTGTTCTCCAGAATTCACCTGAATGTACATGTGCACATAAAAACCACACTTATACACAGACAAATACGATATGAAATTAATTATTAATTAATATATATTTAAATGTATCTTATGATTAATATACATTACATATAACATAAACATATTTTCTTAGACTGAATCAAGAGTAACCTAACAGACATAGGTTATATTGACAGAAAAATATATCTGTTTAGAAGATGTAATTGTATAATATCAGTATTTTTGTACTTACTACAGGTAATGATTTTTAGAAATTTTGGGGTTGATAATTTTCTTACGTTAATTTATGTCCTATTTCAATTATTCTCAAATAAATGTGTCTTTAAAATCAGGAAGTACAGAGACAGGATAAACTATGATAAAAATGTCCATATATATTAAAATTAATATGATAAATATGATGCTAAGAGTTAGATAATGGAAGATGAAGAATTTAAAGCCCAAAACTAGATGTAAGTTTTCCTTTTCCCAGTGTTTTTAAATGTGCAGTTTAAAACCTCACAAAGACGTAAATGCAGGCAAAACACAAATGAACATAGAACAAAATAAGTATATATTTTTTTAAAAGGCATGTGCTGTCAGGCCAGGTTTACATGAGAGTTTGTTTTAGTTGAAAATTTCTGGAATATATTAGGGTATACCTAGAGAGATCTCCTAGAACTGCATGATAAGGAATCTCAACTGACCATCTTTTGTAGCCAGGCAAGGCTTCCAGTGGTGGGACTGAGTTACATTGCATTGAGTTGCTGGCTGAAGACTTCCATGGAGATCGCTAAACAACCCATGCTTATAGATTCCAGGACAGACTGTCAATGTCTATAAACTGACAACATGGAACCCATCACCCAGGGCCACTTCCACACAGCTCATTGAACATAGAGTGGTTGAACTGATGCTGGCTTGGAGCTTTCATCACTATGTTCTGGTCTCTTTGGCACAAGAAGGTACTCTGCAGGCTATGAAAAGAGAAACATAGATAGCAACGCATTCACAAAACCCTTGACCTACCATCGGTCTTGCCTGCAAGATGTGCTGGGGCAATGATGCTGTAGAGCTTGTGAGAATGGTAAAACAAAGTTTAGTTTAGCTTGAGACCCATGCCAGTAAGGAAACCCATTCCCTTCACTGCTTGAATGGCCAGAAACTTGAGATTTATAGTCCAGAAACTTAGGATAGAACTATACAGAACTACTCTAAAATAATCAGTAAAACGATTCTTAATGATATTTTCCTATATTCATAGATCAGTGTCTTTTCTAGTCGACATCATATAGGCTTCTTCTAGCAACAGATGGGAGCAGATGCAGAGACCCATAGCCAGCCATTTTGCTGAGAGAATGACTAATTTGGAGATCTCCATCTTGTCTTTCCCTGGATATTGAGGAATCCTATGAAGGGAAGGGGACACTAAGGTCAGAGGGGATGGAGGACACCAGTAGAACATGGCCCACTGAATCAACTAAGCAGAGCTCAAATGGACTCATAAAGACTGAAGGAGCAAACAGGAGGCCTGCATGGGTCTGCTCCAGGTCATCTGCATATGTGTTCTAGATGTTAACTTGGTGTTTTGTGAGACTCTTCTCTGTTCATGAGACTCTTTTCCTCCTATTGGGTTGCTTTGATCACCCCAGATATGAGGGCTTTTGACTTGTCTTACTGTATCTTGTTTGTCCCATTTGCCTATTATCTTTAAGAGATCTGTTCTTTTTTGAAGAATAAACAGAGGGGGAATGGATCTGGGGAAGATGGGAGGTGGGAGCATGTGGCTGAAGGAGTAGAAGGAGGAGAATCTGTGGTTGGGATGTGTTGGATGAGAGAAGAACTCATTTTCAGTTAAAAAAAACACCTTGTGTAAAAAAATTCAAAACAATACCCTAACACTTCTAAAATTTTGAATAACAGCCATATTTTAAGGCTTATATAAATGACAAAATATTTGTAGTTACCATCATTCTTTTCATATAGTAAATATTCAAAGTTGGCTAATATCAGTGACTATAAACAGCAAAGCAACTCTGTAGGAATTTTCTCTTCTCCAAAGGCTTGGGAGAAATCACTCCGTAGGCATTTTTCTTTCCTCTTGAATAAACTGATGGGCTGCCTCCCATATTACTTTACAGATAGATAGAACCTACTGATTTGATTGTACAGAGAAACATAGACAATAATGATATAAATTATATCCAAGCATGTTTTCCAAATCTATAATGTCTCTATTTCTTTATCAGCCAATTAAATTCAGTGCTCTGCAGAAATATTGAGAGATAAGCATTAAAGATAGCAAGGCCTCTGGAACACTTAAACTTAAACAGAAATCTTGCCCCCTCTGTCTTCTTTATCCCCTTTATTTTTTACTTTTAACCCATATGACCTTAGATAAACATGCTTTTTAGGAAACAGTTTTCTTGTTTGCAAAATACAGAACTCATTAGCACGTAGGTGTGTCACCAGCATATTGTCAGAAAATAGAAATTTATGGATTCATCTTTCCAGAATGTTAGCATTTTTTGAATTACAAATAATTGACTAGGGTTGATGTCTTTGTTTACTACAGTTTTCGGAGTAGTCCTCCTTTCCATGATGCGGCGTCCACCCTTGACCAGCAAGAAAGACGCCACACCGAGGAATCTTCTTCAAACACAGTTTAATCGGGAACCTCTTTGCTTTTACAGTGTATAATGGCGGCGGCCCCGGGCCGAGGGAGACGGGGCCTGATATAGTCTACATCTACCAATCACCTAACCCTACGTGGCATGCCAGGATAGGTTGTCTCCAAGCAGAATTAAGAGGATACATGAATTTGCCTAATTTGGAGTTGTTTACCACAGGGAGCGCTCGCCGTCGGGCTGGCGGAGGGCGGAAACCGGCGCCATCTTTTGGGTGCGGTTTTCTGCAGCTCCCTACACCATGATAACCATGTAAGAAAAACATGCCTTCTTTCGTTTAAATATTAATTGGTAACATTATCTCTTAGATCACATATTATACACCATACAGTAAATATATATGTTTCCATATCTGTGAGAATATGTTTAGGTGTGTTTATTAGAAAGTGGGTATAAGAAACAGCTGACCTGAAGAACAAGGAGCTCTTGGTCCCCAAATTGATAGCGGGGATACCAGCATGGGACTGACCCAGACCTGGAACATGGGTTTCACTGAGGAGACATCGGAAATCTACGGGACCTCCTGTAGTAGTTCAGTACTTATCCCTAGCATAGTTGTCGACTTTGGGAGCCCATTCCACATAGAGGGTTTCTCCCTGAGCCAAGACACATGGGGGTGGGTCTAGGCCCTATCCCAAGGGATATGATAGACTTTGATGCCCCCCTATAGAAGGCCTCAACATCACTGGGGAGCAGAAAGGATATGTGATAGGTAGGGTTTTAGTTGGGGGGGTAGTAGGGGAGGAAGGGAGGGAGAGGGAACTGCGATTGATATGTAAAACAATCTTGTTTCTAATTCAAATAAAAAAGAGGAAAAGAAAAAGAAGTCAAACCCCCAAAGTAAAAAAAATAAAGTGGGTATAGAGTTGAAGAGGCCCTAGATGAGCTCAAAGATTTTCCAAAATACTGAGAAGTAAAATCTGGTGGGGAAAGTTAGCCTCTACAGGTATATCAAAATGAACTTAGTTAACAGGTTTTGATGAAGGCATTGCTGCTGCCATTGCTTTAGCATTGGACTGTAGGGTCAGACTTGATCTGCAGAAGCAAGTAATGGTGCAAGCTATAGAAGAAAAGGTCAATGAGCAGGGCCTGGTAGTATATAACTATAATCCCAGCTCTCTGGAAGCAGATGTAGGCACATCTCTGTGAATTGAAGGCAACCCAAGTCTACAAAGCAAGTTCAATGCTAGTCATAGCTACATAGTGAGACCCTGTCTCAAAACAAGACTAACAAAGATAAGGATGAAACAAATGGTTAGTGAAAGTCCAGATGAATACATGTGAGAATTGGTGTCCAGATAGCAATTTCAGCTGACAAAGTAAACAGTGGACACAAACCTAAGCTGAATCCCTTGGAATAGTTGAGAATCACACTATGTGAGCAGATAACAGTTTGGTTGGACTGTTGTATTACAGAGTTAGATGTCTTCATTTTTTAGAAGTTCAGGTGAGTAACTTATATCTATTCTTTTCCCAGTCTTATATGCCCTATAATTCTCAGCTCTGTATCTTTGGTTTTGATTTTAATATTCCAATTCAGTTTGATAAATTTATACTGTAGAACAATTTATTTTTATTTTTACATCAAAACAGCAGTCCACAGTTTCTCCTTCCTACTCTTTTCCCACTTTCCCCATTAAATGTTGTTCTTCCATTTCTCTTCAGTAAAGGACAGGATTGCAATGGATATCAACCAGCCATGGTATATCAAGTTGCAATAACACTACATACCACCCCTCCTATTAAGGCTAGATAAAACAACCCTGTAGGAGGAAAGGGTCCCCAAAGCTAGAAACAGAGTCTGTGACAGTCCAGGATCTCATTGTTAGGAGTCCCACAAGAAGATCAAGCTACACAACTGTAATATATATACAGAGGACAGAGGTCAGTCCCATGCAGCTCAGGGGAATCATGCCTACTTCTGAAATAGGTCACTTGTCATTGCTATGTGGGTGGTGCTGGAGACTTGGTGTTCCTTCATATGTCCATTTTGGTGCAGAGCTATCCTTCATCCTCAAAATGGAATGCTTATAAAGTGGAGTCACTTGGGGCTGGGTACAATCTGAAAACACATTGTTTTATGTAATATGGAGTAATTAAGGTCAGGGAATGGCAAGATCTGGATACATTCAGTAAATGATTTTTGAGTGAACAAAAGGACTCTTATTTCTAATAATAATCAAAAGATCTCAGAGGAAAAATCAGGGCTCTGACATCTCCAATATGCTAGACTGGGGCCCTGTCCCAATATACCAGTTAAGAGATAGGTAAGGCATAGAATTAATAGAGGTGATTAATTCAATGTGGAACAGATAAAGGTGCCAATGACCCTAAGTCCCTCTTCAAGATATTGACAAGAACTATAGATTGAAATAGAGGAAATATTGGGAGAACAGGCAAGAAAACAGTGCTGACCAAGCTATGCTCCCCTGATTCTCTCAGCTCTAGTCCTACAACAGGCCCAAAGTCATCCTTATTGTTGAGAATAGTCTATACTTCAGGATATAAGGGGTGTTCATCCCTGAGAAGTCCTGCTGTTTTAGGAACCTGAGGTGAATCAACATAAAAAGTTAAAGATAGTAACCTATCGGTGTGTCCTCCTCCAAAGTAAAGGAGACAGATACAACATTGGAATGAAGGTTTTAGGTTGTATTCTACTTTTATCTTACCTGCTGGGCCCAATAAGAAGTTGAGAATTTTAGGCAATAGCAGTTTCTACATGTGTATTTTATTATCATATTTCTTTTCAATAAAATAAGAGAAAGGATTTTACCCCAGGCTACAAGATTAAGGAAAACAAAAGAAAAATGACTGTTTTGTAAAGTATATTAATGAATCAATAAATGAAGAACAATAGAATCAATCAGCATAAGACAAAGGCTATGACAGATTTCTGATTATTCCTCTACACAACAGGAGTTGCCTTCTAATACAGAACCAAAGACAAGAAAAGGATCAAGGCATAAGAACACTGAAGGGAAGTACAAATTAGAATCAAACCAACAAACTACCTTTAATCCAGTATCCTGTTTTTTTTTTTTTTTCACCAGCAAAAAAGTGTGTTTAATGTCTTGAGTGAAGAGCAAATATTGAAGCCATTAAATGATACATCATTCCCTGTGGTAGCCTTACAATTAAGCAACTTGGATATTTAACTAGTATTTTTTATTTAAAATCAAAATTTAAAGTTCATATGGACAAAACTCAAAGGATGTAGGCATGTGTTTACTGTATGCAAAATTGCTAAAATATGTTAAATTGCTTCTTTTATACTTTGGTGCAAGAACAGAATTAGATATATCACCTTATCATTCCATACATTCTGCATACCATGTTTTGCAAAGTCAAACTTTCCACTAATATATTTCACATTTCTATGATACTTGCAATTCAGTTCGTTTTTTCTGTTAATTTGTTATGCTTTCAGAAAACTTTTGGGAAGAAATATGTATGTTGTAACAGCCTAAATCATGGAACAGACACTTCAAAGTTGCTTTTGCTAAAGATAATTGAGTTCTCATTTGGAAAAAGCAAAAAGCAGGATGAAAATCTTATTAACTTTGCCTTCACAATGATTCTTTCTCCTGTCTTTTGCCTGAAGGCACGGAAATAAGTTATTTTCCTTAACCATTTCTCTTGAATCACCTGGGATTACAGAACCCACAAAACACTGCAATATAGACTATACTCCAGGTAAGGACAGCTATCCATGAGGTGAGGTGGACTCTGAAGCAGAAGGGATAGTCTCCTTTTCCCTCAAACAGTATTTCTTCTTCTGAACACTTTTCCATGATCAAATTGACGACAGCTAGACTAGGACTGCTTAATTAAGCATACTCCTTACCCTTTCCCCAATCCTGACTCTTTTTAAACATATACCTCACATCTGTGCCTCAAAGACAGATGTGAAGTCAGTGAACCTCTGTATCCCTTTCTCTTCTCTGTGTGGCTGCTCTGAATAAATCTCCTTTCCCTGTTTTCACCATTAAATTTTTTTTTAATTAGAACATTGAAGACAAGTAGATGAACCTCACTTACGGGGGCTACCAGAGCCAGGCTTCTACACGAAAAACTGATTAAAATCAGAGTAAGACAAAGTTTTTTAAGAGATACTTTGTTACCATCCAATGAAACAATCATTAAGTAAAAATATTAATTTCTTTGACTCTATGCCTGATTGGAGTATGTTGAAGAATAGCTCCACCTGCTGGCAGTTGGTAGTGTCCTGAATTCATCTTGAGTTAAACATTTCATATTTGCTGTTTTCAAAGGATTTCTATGAAACAATAAATTATAGTGGAAAATATTTGACATGTGTGTGATTTTGATAAGT
This sequence comes from Cricetulus griseus, assembly GCF_003668045.3. Lineage (NCBI taxonomy): Eukaryota > Metazoa > Chordata > Mammalia > Rodentia > Cricetidae > Cricetulus > Cricetulus griseus. The sequence continues at coordinate 56,857,808 of NC_048604.1, forward strand.
TATGCATGATCTATTATAACTGGAGTCTTTGTCTTCTGTGTGACATACGTTACTTGTGTATTATGGGGCTATTGCTTTAGAAGTTTAAAGTGAAATAAAATCAGTTTCTGCAACAGATAAATGCATTTGAAAGGAAATGTTAGTGTGCGTGCAGTGTGGACATTTAAAGATAATGAAAAATCTGTCTAGGAAGGTAGCAATAAAGTATCTCAACAGTGTATTATATGTAAGTGACAATTACAATGCTGGTGGATCACTGATTTTAATTCTCTATCATGCCTTTCAAAGAGTAAATATACCATCATCATATCATAATACACATGGGTAGGTTAAGTCTGGCATGGGGGATATCCTGAAACAGCTATGACTAGCAAAGGAAAAGTCAATAGGAAAAAGGCTAAAATAGTTTAAAAGCAATTTGGCTAAAAGGTGGAAGATTACTTCAACCCAAAGTATTTCCATATAATTTGGCTGAAGTTGTGTACAAGGAAGGGAAAGCAGTTCCCCAAACTGTCTGTTTTATTCCTCCGAGTGATGCTGATCGTCTTCAGAAGATGTTGGAATGAGAGCAGCCGCGTTTGAACTGCATAAATGATTTTACTCATCTCAAGCAGCGTTTGGCACCGTCTTGTGAGAAAATAGACTCCCTGTCATCTGCAAGTGTGCTTCACAGCCGCATATGTTTGTTCGGAATAACATTTCACGACTCATGGCAGGGAGTAGGTGTCTAATTGTGATCCGGATTGGAATTTGCTAGAAGGAAAGCTCTCAGTCTTCACCCTCTCATAGCACAATTGGAAAAGGAGAGTGAGGGGTTTTCTCCAGAATGATTTTGCCACATCAGATGTTGACATCTTGGTACTTTCTCATAGCCTCCTGATTCTCCTTTAGATGCATGAATACTCTCTCTACTTAGATGCTGATTTTTCCCCTTCCTCCACTGTGTCTGTGCCTGCATACAAAAGGCTTTTCATTGGGGGGAGGGTGTGATTGCTAAAAGCTAGGTTCTTAAACAGCAGTGTTCCAGATTGGTGATTGGTGAGATGTCTATAAAAGGGTAATTCTTAACATTCCACGGAAACATTTTAAAAGGAATCTTTAGAGATGCAGAAGAGACAGCAGTGTGAACTGGAACAGATGGATGATAATCTCAACTTTCTTAATGACAGCAGACCAGTGTAGCTTTGGATCAAGAGAAGGGGCAATGTGGGAGAGTACAACACCACCCTGCTTTGCAACATGCTTCTTTGCCATTAACCCAGGATACCATAGGCCTTACACTCCTGTTCAACTCCAACTCCGTATGGGAAAAGCACAGATAAAAGGCACAGTCTTTCACAGTGCAAAGATGATCCCTTGTGTTCTGTATTCTTAAATATAGAATGAATGATAAAGTTTTCACCCTGTAGAGACATAAACCTTTACATTCCCTATTGAAATAACATGTGAATAGTCAGAATTTATGAAAGTAGCATACCAAATCAGTTGTGCTGTGCACTCTATAGACTTCAAAATGGTTTGTTTATCATTACGAAAGGATAGTGTTTCCTCAGACCATGAATTTGGACCACATACACATTTTTACATAGTAAAATCAGTGTGTAAATACAGTTGTCATATTTACTTCTTTCCAACCAATCATATGCATCTTATGTTATAGATGTGATGAATTAAAGTAACATTCTGATTTCATTGTGAGGAAATAATTATCCTTGGTTCAAATAACAAGTGATTTCTTTCCTGCTTCATTATTTCTGAGGTCTTAAATTAAGGCTATTGTTCTGATGATGAGATGTGATTTCCAAGTTGAGAATGTAGTGGGTTTTTTGTTGTTGTTTCTTTGACATAGATGTGTTGTAATCTGCATGATGGTTTTCATGAAAAATAATTATCATTGGCATCATCATTAGCATGAAAATCTATGAAAGTAAAAAATCAGAATGAAATAAGAGTATTACTTGCAAACATGCTAGCAAGACTGTGGAAACAAATCATGTTTTTCATAACTACAATAAAAATAGAAATAATGAATTCACAGTTTACAAAAATAGACATCTTCTGTGTTGATATCCAATTAACAGAAGAAGACAATTACTCAATTACAGGTATGTCATGATAAAAATTATCAAAAATTTAAATACACAACTTCATTGTAAATATTTCATGGTTAAAGGTTTATTTCTCATGTAATTAATTTAGACATGGCTACAAGTATATAAATCAAAATATTCTTTAAAATACACATGACTTGGTGTTTCCTTTGATACTGTCTATCAATTGACTGAGGTTTGTTGATTTAAGATGTTTCATTGCCTGTCATTATTTTGTTAAAAACACAACTTAATGAAATTTACCTTCTATTTTTACTAAATTTTAATACACAAAAATTATTTGATCATACGAAATTTAGTACCAATAATTTCCACACTATATTGCGTACCTGTAGTATAGACAGCTACATTTAATTTAGGCACAAACAAGTATACAAACAAATCTCCTGGGTACTGAATGTAATAACATTGGTATAATGAATTGCTATGAGCCTTGCTCCGAATGGGTTCAATGACCTGGGTTGGATATGTGAAGTCATTGAAAGGAAGAAAACTGACCACCTGTTTCAAATAAGTTTCTCAGGATAGCCTGAGCCAGTTTGTTTTGTTTTGCTTGTTTTTTTTTTTATCATTTTAACAGTTTGTATGAACAGTTTTACAATCATATTTACTTCCTTACATTTCCAATAATAATTACAATAATTGCTAGTTTGTTCCCTTACCTATTCCTATTTCTGTCCCGCAATTTTCTAACCAGTAACCATTACCTACTTAATCCATTGCTGTAATGTTAAGAGTATAAGCAGGGTTACAAGCAGCAAACATGCCTACAGATAGAACAGTGTGCCTAGTTGTCAGCATTTGCAGTTACAGCATCATGCAAAGTGAAAGACAATTTTAGCTCTAGTGGCTAATATTTACCTTTATTCGATTCAAAACTCTCACAATCAATTCAGTATCCAGGGCTGAATCAATTCATTCTTCATTCTAAATTACTCTATCTCATATGGGGAATATACCAGTTTTTCCCTATTATCTTGTAAATGACATGACTTAAAAGCTTACTCTTAGTAGTTGGCATTGCCCATCCTTTGCTCTCAAGGCCCCTTCCTCTCAGCTTCCTACAGTTTTGTCACAGTTATAGAAATGAGAGAATGTGGGTTTCTATGATTCTGCTTCTTTGCCTTTTCTTAGACTGTTTCTTTTATTCTTAGGCTCATATGGTTGGAATCATTCTTTCCTGGACAATTACGAAAATCTGTAATGTGTTGAACTACTGTGACTCTTTCAAACTAGTCACAAGATGTGTTTGAAAGGCTAAATCTTGTTCTTGAGAATCCTGAGTTTATGGACACACTTGAAACATCAAAGGCTTTAGAAGTTGAATCAGATCCACTGTATATTTTTTAACAAAATATCCTTTGACTGTCTGAAACGAAAAGTTCTCCTAGTGCAATAGCCATTTCATCTATGACTCTGAAAAAGTGAACCTCGAGGCAGTCAGCAATATGATTTGGGTAAGGAAAGCAAGGAGAGCAGTTAGCACATATGCTCATGGGGTCATGTCCAGAATTATACAGCGAACTATCCACCAGCTTTGCCAAAAACGGTTAAATTCTCCCATGCCTTGCCAAAAGGAGAGTTTGTTCATGCTATTCTCAGACCTTGTCCCCTGAAGAAGTCACATGGCTCCTGCTAGTGGAAATGTTAGAGGTCACAGTGCACAAATTAGTGACTACTATTGCCATGAAATAAACCCCCTCCATAGATAGGTTATATATAGGTAAGACACCTTCCAACAGAGTATAGAAGTATTTTATATTTTATTACTTCTTATACAAACTAGGTAATTCAACAACTTATTCTTTATTAATCTCAACAATGATGATGGCATTATAATGTCTTTATATTAATAACCTTCCATTATTGAGATAAATGATAAAATTCCTTATGTGAATACCTTCTAGCTGTAATGTTTGCTTAATTAATATAATCAATTTTAACACTAAGTGCTGGTTTCTCCAAACCCCTTTTAACATTATGATTAAGAATAGATTTTCATTCCTTGTATATTTTATATGCAAAATAATAATAAGAAATAGCAGTAATAACAGTAATAAACTGTATAGAGAAATTAATAAAATCTCAATATAATTACTCTCAGTGGTGACATTTATTTAAGATTTGTGTCAGAGATTCAACCTCTGTTTTGTTTTAAAATATAAAAAAATACTGAATTTGGGCACCATACAAACAATTATTTATATAAGTACTAACTTTATATCAAATAAGTATATGTTGATAAATTGTTTAGATTATGGTTTCATTTAAACATCAAAAAATATCAGAAATTAAATGTGGGAAACATGGCTCATGAGTGAAGTATTTGTTAATCAAGTATGAGGACCAGATTTCAGATTCTTGAACTCATGCAAAAAGTTGGGTGTGGCTGCTCACACCCAAAAACCCAGTCCTATGGAGAATAGCAAGGGTTTTCTGGACAGGCAGTATCGTCAAAAAAGTGGTCTCTAAGTGCAGAACCACCCTCTCTCAAAACATATGTTGCAGAACATGCAAATAATAAAGACACCTGATATTCACCACTGCCCTTATCATGCCCACATACATCAGTATAGAAACACACACACACACACACACACACACACACACACACACACACACACACTCACACACACAATGTAAACAATGAAAAACACTATCCCTCCCTGAAACTTCCTAAATTGGATGGAAACATTCAACAAAAGGCATGGGCGGTGGTGGCGAAAGCCTTTAATCCCAGCACTTAGGAGGCAGAGGCAGGTGGATCTCTGTGAGTTCGAGACCAGCCTGGTCTACAAGAGTTAGTTCCAGGACAGCCTCCAAAGCCACAGAGAGAGCCTGTCTCGAAAAACCAAAAAAACTCTAGCACTTATGATGTAGAGATCTTAGGATTACAAGTTGGCGGACAGATCTGGTGATAAGATACTGTGTCTGTAAAAACACAAACAAATAAATGAATATTGCCATTGATTATATACTAAATTCCAGTTATTACCTGATTTTAAATTATCTCAATGTATACCAATTAACAAACTTTTGAATTGCTATTTGCTAAACAATTAATATTTTATTTTGTATAACAAAATTTTATCGTTGTAATCATTTCTTTTTAGATTTGTGAATAAATTTGATCATATAAATTTTCCCTTTCATTTCCTCACTCCAAACCCTCCCATATAATCTTCCTTGCTGTCTTTCAAATTCATTTTAATTGCTGTTACATATGCATATGTATATACACAAACATGCGCACATATACACATATATACAGACTATGTTTTTGTTTCAATATTAGACAATTCAGTACTGGGTATGATATCTCGGAACATTGGAATCTATTAAAAGAAAAATATGCAAAATTTATCTCACACTGCTCCTTAAAAACAGGCAATGTGATTTAAGAATAAAAGAAATTGTATAAGCTGATAGTTTACATGTACTCCTACAAACTGGAATGACCCTACTATTGTTAATGTCTTTTTTATTGGTTTCAGGTGGGGGTTTCTCTCATCGTAGGACCGACCAACATGCTTTCTAACATAAGGCATAAAAATTATGATAATCTCTCTACCTGGACATGCTCAGTGCCCTGAAACAGAACTAAAATATAGTGGTGGTAGTTTTTTGGTGGTCACAATATCAAAAGAATATTGGAGGTAAACTCCAGATAGGCCAGCTCAGTGTTCCAAAAGGAGACTATAGAAAACAATTGGTCATTGCAGTCAAAATCTCTGCCTGCTCTTTTTCTGAAGAATATATTCTTGTTTCCTTGCTTGTTCTAATTAAACTCTTAACTATTTTAGTATGTCTTCCTGTCTGAATTCTTCGCATTAAGGAGCACAAGAATTGAGACTGCTGCTGGGGTTGAGACTGGAGGAAGCTGGATTTCTTCTGATAACATTGTCATAATTATATTTGCAGGGTATATAGGATTCTTCCTTGTCAAGGGACATTTCATTAACTTCAGATTTTTTTCAAATATTGAGAATGAATAGTAAAGTAGAGAAAATGGGGCAAAAAATAAAATGCTTAGAGTGTCGAATTAATAGCAAGTCTTTTCCTGAAAACAGAAGTTATTACAGCATTTGGAGAAATATGTGCCTTGATGGTAGACATAGACACTGATACATTAAAGTCAGGCCACTTTCACCTTTCCAACTTTGAATGAGAGACAAACATTGCAAGTAGGTTGTTGGGAATTTAACTACACCAGCTATTTGTCTTTCTTTTTTATATTTTTACTATTATTCACTAATAGATTTATTATTTTCCATCTTCACTACCTAAGTTTGTTTCCCTGTTATGTTAAGAAGCTGTCCTATTTTTTATTAAACTGAGCCAGCTATGGAAGTTTAAAATTGATGTTTTCTTTTACTTATTTGTGTTCAATTTCTGTACTCTGCAAAGTTACCCATGAGATATTTAAGAAGAAAAGATGCCAAAGAACTAATGTGTTTGCATATTTTAAATTCTGTGCAGGGATTAAAAATAAAACATATGATGTTGAGAATATTGATAACCAGTTTAAACAATTATAAATAATTGTGCATCATTATCTTTTATATTGAAAATGATTCCTTTGATTTTGGCCATATGGAACCAAACTGAACAGTTTCTTTTGGGAAATCTTCCCAACAGGTTATGCATATAATGTATGTAGACTCAGGTTTGTTTCTGAGGTAAATTCTACATAATTTGCTGTTTTAGGGTTATTTCATTCTTTTTCCCTCCAGTGTCACTTACTGTGAGTGATGCATGTTAACACAGCTTATCCATTTCACAGGAGGGGACTACAATATCCTCGTGATTAGGCATTGATAATAATATATGACTAAATGATGAAGAAAAATGGACGCCTCCTAAGGGAAATGAGCCTATTCTTTTCAGGATATCCACAATGTAATTAGAGGCATCAAGACTAAATGCAGGAAGTATTGGTCAGAGATACAAGCTGTTTTAACACTTACTTAGATGTTTACTAGTAATGCTTAATTGTAAGCTGCATTAAACCAAGTTCTAACATCTTCAGTCAAAGTTGTGTGCTTCCTGTTGCAGGTTTTCACAGAAATCCAACTCATCCAACTCACACAATACTCTGTTTTTTTTTTTTGTTTTTGTTTTGTTTTGTTTTGTTTTGTTTTGCTAATGAAAGCCATAATCTCTGACAAATTGTTGTGGAATACAGAAACACAATCCTATGGTCTATAAATTGAAAGAAAAAAATATACATTAAAAAAACACAATTTGAAAATTAGGTCAATAATAGAAGCAACTGGTATGGTATTTTAAAGTGAGAAACATTTCTTCAGAATGTTATTTTTCTTTCTTTTCTTTTTTTCTCCAACCTTGGAATCAAATATAGAGCCTTGCATTTATTGAGCAAGTGTTTTGCCATGGAGCTAATTCAACAACCCTAAGAATTTTGTTATTAAATTAAATAAAGAACATATATCTTTTTAAAATGTAAACATTAGAGACAAGTCAGTAAAGCTTGCAAATGCAACTAGTACCCCCAAGAAAATTGCACAACTACAGAATATCATCTTGTATACTGATCTTAAATATTTATAAATGTTTATCTTATCTTTTATGAAATACTAGGGAAATTTTGTATTGTGGTAAATGTTTAAACATATGTTTAAGAAATACAAATCAATGGTAAGATATAGCATTAGTTTCATTTTGACTTGCATTGGAAGAAGTGAATAGAAGTTCTCAATAACCAGTTATTTTATTCTTTTCATATAAGAAAAACACCCCTAAAACTAATTAGGGAACACTAGAATTATTTTGTGAATAATAATTTTGCTACATTTTTTCCTCTTTTGTTTTGAATAAAATAAGACATTTACCACTCTAGAATGTGAAAATCAGGGTTGTTACAATGTAAATCTCTAGGATTATATGAAGCAGCATGAGACATAGTTCTTCAGTTTTCAGCTATTGATCCAAATCAGTGCCTGTTTGAACATTGTCTTTGAAGCTTTATTTGTATACAATAAATATTTTACCTTTAGAGATAGGGTGTTTGTATATTTTGTCTATTTGGGGGATATCTTATGTATATAAATTCCTCATGCTGAGGACAATAAAGCCTTTCTGTCCTGAAATATATATAGTATTTATCAGACACCTTGTTGTATACATGCTCATGCATATATAATAAAAAGGTGCTTAAAAGATAGCATATGATCAATTCTTTGAGGATTAGAAAATAATGCACATATAAAGTTAACAAACTTAAATTTCTGTAGCTGAAATTTTCTGTCCGGCCAGGTTCCACAGCTGTTTAGTCCCAAATAAACACACAACGGCTTATATTAATTATAAACTTTTGACTGGTGACTTGGGCTTCTTATTGGCGAGCTCTCTCTTAATTATTAACCCATTTCTATTAATCTGTGTATCTCCATGTGGTTTTGGTTTACCAGAGTACTCCCAGAATTCCTACCTTCTCAGTAGCTACAAAGCATCTCATCCACTTTACCTACTACCTTCTATCCCTGTTAGATTTCCTGCCTGGCTAAATACTGCATGTCTATTGGCTGAAACAGCTTTATTCATCAACCAATAAGAGAAACATATATTCACAGCATATGGAAGGACATCCCCTATCAAATTTCTGTTTTTTTCTAAACAGTATATCTGAATAGGCTCCAATTCTAGAGGCAAAATGGCATGCACAACAGATTTGCGGTTATCCACGTTGTAAAACTTTTAAATTCTTCATAGAGGCTTTTAGCACACAATGAGAAAATTTGTAAATAAATGGGCATTAATTTCAGAGGAAACATGTATCTCTGTGACATGTATAAGTGAAATTTTTCCTGGTTACCAAACTATAATTCTAATAGGTAGGGATTCAACTCCAGAAATGAAATGATCATCATAAAGATAAACAAACCTAAGAAAATATGATTACTAAGGCTGCTGATCTACTAGAAGCATACATCTACGAATACTGGAAGTGTTTAAAATGAAAAGTTTACATCATTATTTTCTTGGCTCTTCTTTAAATTTCTTCTGTCTTACTCTTACTATAAATCTCTTTCTCTAGATTTAACTTCAAGAATAAAGAACTGATTCATGACCAGGTTCACAAAGATCAACTTCTAAGTAATTTTGAACACAAACCATGTAAGTATAGTTTAGGTGAAAATGAAAGAAAAACACAATATTGACATCTCCAAATTGCATCATTCCATATATTGCAAATAATATAATAAATAATTTGTAAATCAGTTTTACTTTCTTTTATATAAAGTAAAAATGAATGCAAATATTGGGATAAAGATAAATAAGTCTAACATTTTGGGAAAGCTCTTCTCAGGACCATCACTCTAAATATTTTACATTGGTTCTTTGAGAATTTTACACATGTATACAACTTACTTTGATCATACCCACTTTGCCATTTCTTCACTCCAACTTCCTCCAAGTTTCCTAACATGTTTCTCTCCTGACTTCAAAGACTCTTCTCTTTAAAATATTTTTATTAACACAGATTTCTTCATGTGGCTTCCTTTGGAGATTAATGAAAAATCTTAACAAAAACGTAGTACTTAAAACTTTACTTATTTTGAAATTTATGAGTGTAATATTAAAATTCTATGCATACAGTCATTTCATGAATTTAATGATGATTCAAATCACATGCTTATAAACATATGTAGATATTGCTACATTTACTATAAATTTTATATTTCTCAATATATACTATTTGAATTTATTATTAATATGTATCATAGTTCTGATGAAATAATTTTAACCCAGAACTGTGGCAGTCATAGTCAAAACAGTTTTCCCAGAAGGGCAACCAAGTATCTGTATCAAAATTAAAGGGAAAAAAGAGTACTAAATAATTCAGGTGGTTTATTTTAAAACACCATTCTAGTCATCTAGAAAACTTTCTCACAGTTTTCTGTATTTTTCTAATCCTTAAACAAGAGATCCTTAATGTCTGGAGATGATATATGAAAACTGAAAATTAGAGGTCAGTGTCACCAAGCCAAATTTATTATGATTTTCTATGTGATATTTTGAACTTCTTTTCCCTTCCCCTATTCTCTTTTGTATCTAGATATGTCAATATTTTCTCATTTCCAAGATATGTTAGCTGGAACAATATGACAAAAGAGGAAATTAACCTGAAGAAATGAAAGAATTGGGTTTTAAATTTGATTTAGATTGATTCTGTAATCAGGTTATTCATTATCAGGCATTACAATGTGATGCTTAACACTATTAAATTTTAAGTCAAATAAGCAATTACCTAATATTAGGGTCAAACCAATAGATGTAAAATTTTACAATCTGTCTTTTTCCCCTCTAAAATATATGCAATGCCAAGGAAAATTATAATGTTATTAGGATTAAATAAAATTAATATTGGCAATTCATAACTTCTTGTGTCCTCATGCGTTAATTATTACTATGGAAGATTTGTTTGCCACTACAATTAGATTGTACCTTGAGATCGAGTTGTGTTAAGGTTCCTAAACAATAGTTCTGGACATCTTACTCTTCAGGATTATTTGATGTGATCCAATAATACATTACACTAAATTACTACCATGAAGAAAATGGAATATTGACTTAGTATTTCATATACTCTTATAAGCTTTTGTAAAGCAGTATTGATTCATTTTCAGTGAGAAGGTCAGAAGATGTCCAAAAGAAGTAAGGGTAGAAGGTAGAGGCATTATGGTTATTTTTAAACACGTTTATATAAAAAAATACCACTGTATTTTCCTAACCTGTTGCTGCATAATAATGGTGACAATTTTTAAATCTTTTCCAAGCCTGGAGAGGATGACAGAGAAAAGTAGATAAAAAAGAGAACTTGAAATGTAAATCAATGTATCCAATATTGTACTTTATTCTTTTTTTCTGACATGCTAAATTAAAAAAAAAAGTGCTACAGGTATTTGTTAAAATATTTACTTTGTCAAATGTGCTAGCATAGCTGTACTTGTTACTACTCCAATCAAAATATATTTACTTTTGTCCCCTAAAAGAATTGCCATTTTCCCTTTCTAATTGTTCCACTGCATGAAAAGCTGTGAAGGAAAGATTAATATTCAGGCATCAAAAACACATATGTCACTTTAAATAGGGATTTTACCTGTGTTTTATGTACTTTATAATACAAAAAACAAGGTAACTATAACTAATATAGATTTCAGAGATAGTAGTTTATTTCATGAAGGCCAAATTCCTTTTGTTATTTATTTTTATTTTTTTCTTCATTAATTGTTTTTATTTAGAATACAAAATAGTGGATTTTATTATGACATCTTCAGCCATGTATGCTATTATTTTTCCATAAATCCTTATTCCTATCCCCCTGCTGTCTTTAGTTTTCCAAAATAATTCCTTGGTAACAGAGCTATGCAAGCTTTAAATAGATTCTTCTAATGTTTAAATATTTTTGGATTTTAAGAAAATTTAAAATAATTCTGATACAGTTTGGTTGGAGGCAAGGACAGAGAAATCAGGCACTAGGGAAATGTCTGGAGATCTACAAAGATGACACCAGCTAACTATCTCAGCAAAGGAGGAGAGGCTACCTTAAATGCCCTCCCCTGATTATGAGATTGATGACTGACTTATATGCCTTCATCCAGCAGCTAGTGGAAGTAGAAGCAGACATCCATAACTAATCACTGATCTGAACTGGAACCCAGATGTAGAGAAGGACCAGTGAAGAGCACAGAGGTCCAGACCACGCTGGTGAAACACACAGAAACAGCTGACCTGAACATCTGGGAACTCTTGATTTACACTTTTAAGGCAAAAACACTACCAGAAATTTTCTAGCCTTGATATAATAACTTTAGGCATTCTTCATTTTAAAATAAAGTAAACATAATTACACACATACACACACACACACACAATGAAGCAAAAGAAACTTTTTTAAGTTGTATAGCTCTATCCATGTCTAAGTTACTTTCAAATTACTAAAAGAGTTGTACAAATTTGTTTTTACTTTGACTCACAAATTGTAAATATTTTGCTTGAATCAGAATAATATTCTTCAACTAATGTCAATGTTTAATTTTCAATTATATTTCTGAAGGGATCTTAAAGGCTGTTTATACAGAAAAGAACAATCTAATTTCAAAATGTACATTTTGCATAGCATCATATCTATTGTAACATTAATTTCAAATTCATCTTCTATTTAGAAACAATCATTTTACATATAAATCCCCCACTCCTTCTTTCTACCATCCTCCCATGCATCCTACTAATCCCCCCCCAACAAACTCCACACCCACTGACCAAGGATGGTGAGGCCTTCCATGGGGGAAATTATCAAAGTATTTCACATCATTTGGGGGAAGATGTAGCCACTCCTCCATGTATCTGGGCTGAAATACTATCCCAAAATAGGGAATTGGCTCCAAAAGTCCATTTGTGAACTAGGGATAAATACTGGTTTCACTGTTAGAGATCCCATAGATTGCCCAGGTCTCCTAACTAGCACCCACATTCAGAGGGTTTAGATCAGTACAACGCTAGTTCCCCAGCTTTACAACTGGGGTCCATGTGCTCTCATTAGTTCAAGTCAGCTGGTTCTGTAGGTTTCTCCAACATGGTCTTGACTGCTTTGCTCATCCCTCCTCCCTCTCTACAACTGGATTTCAGGAGTATGGCTCAGTCCTTAGCTGTGGGTGCCTGCTCCTGCTTCAATGAGCTACTGGAAGAAGGCTGTTCAGGGGTCCAAGTTAGGTCCTCTGTTGGTTCCCCAGCTGTCAGACTTGGGGCCATGAGTTCCCACTTTCTCAGGTCAGCTGTTTCTGCAGGTTTTCACAGTGTAGTCTTAACCCCTTGTTGGTCACTCCTCCCTCTCTGAAACTGGATTCCAGGAAAGGGGTTAAGAACTCTGCTTCTGCTTCCATCAAATACTGGATGAAGGCTCTAGGATGGCATTTAGTGTAGTCATCATTCCCGTTATAAGAAAAGGCATTCAAGGTAGCCTCTCCACTATCGCTTAGGTTCCTAGTTGGGGTCATCCTTGTGGATGTCTGTACAATGCCCTAGTTTCAGATTTCTCTTTAAACCAATAGTGGCTCCCTCTATTGATGTGTCTTTTTTTCTTATTCTCATGGATTCTCTCCCCACTCAATCTTCCTGATGCCTCATGTTCTCCCCCTCAATCCTTTCCTCTCCTCTTTCTCGTAACTCTCTCTTCCCACCCCCATTCTCCAAATTTGTTTAGTGGCTCTTGTCTTTTCTGTTTCACCGGGGGACTGTGCATATCTCTCTTATGGTCTTCCTTGTTTCCTTGCTTCTCTGGAAGTATGGAATGTAGGCTGCTATTCATTTGCTCTATGTCTAATATCCATATGTAAGTGAGTACATACCGTGGTTGTCATTTTGTGATTGGGTAACCTCACTCAGGATGGTTTCTTCTAGTTCCATCCATTTGCCGGTGAATTTCAAGATTCTATTGTATTTCCCCCCTGAGTAGCACTCCATTATGTAAATGTACCACATTTTCTTTTTCCATTCTTTGGTTGAAGGGTATCTAGATTGCTTCCTGGTTCTAGTTTTAAAAACAACACTGCTAAGAACATAGTTGAACAGATGTCATTATTGTATGAATGTGCATCCTTTTAGTATAAGCTTACTAGTGGAATTGCTGGATCTTAAGGTAGACTGGTTACCATTTTTCTAAGGAACTGCCATACTTATTTCCAAAGTGGCTGTACAAGTCTGCACTCCCACCAGCAATGGAGAAGTGTTCCCCTTTGTCCACATGATCTCCAGCATAAACTGTCCTTGGTGTTTTTGATTTTAGCCATTCTAATGGGTGTGCCATGGTATCTCAGACTTCTTTTGATTTGCATTTCCCTGATGGCTAAGGATGTTGAGCAATTTCTTAAGTATCCTTCAGCCATTTTAGATTCCTCTATTAAGAATGCTCTGTTTAATTCTGTACCCCACTTTTATTTGAATTATTTGGTGATTTTGTGACTAGCTTCTTGAGTTCTTTGTATATTTGGAAAATCAGCCCTCTGTCTGATGTGGCGTTGGTGAAGATATTTTCCCATTCTGTGGGCTGTTGTTTTGTCTTGTTGACTGAGTCCTTTGCCTTACAGAAGCTTCTCAGATTTAGGAGGTCCCATTTATTTATTGTTGATCTCAGTGTCTGTGCTACTGGTGTCAGTTTCAGGAAGTAGTGTCCTGTACCAATTTGTTCAAGGGTACGTCCCACTTTTCCTTCTAGGAGGTTCAGTGTGACTGGATTTATGTTGAGGACTTTGATTCATTTGGACTTAAGTTTTGTGCATGGAGATAGGTATGGATCTATCTGTAGTCTTCTACATGTCAGCATCCAGTTATCCTAGCACCATTTGTTGAAGATGCTTTCTTTTTTTCCATTGTATAGTTTTATCTTCTTTGTCAAAGATCAGGTGTTCATAGTTGCATGGATTAATACCAGGGTCTTCAATTCGATTTCATTGGTTTACATGTCTGTTTTTGTGCCAATACCAATCTGTTTTCATTACTATAGCTCTATAGTACAGCTTGAAGTGAGGATGATGATGTATCTAGAAGTTACTTAATTTTACAGGGTGGTTTTGGCTATCCTGGATCTTTTGTTTTTCCATGTCAAGTTGAGTATTGTTCTTTCATGGCCTGTGAACAATTATGCTGCGATTTTGATACAGATCGCACTGAATCTATAGATGGCTTTTGGTAATATCGCCATTTTTTACTATGCTGATCCTACCTATCCAAGAGCATGGGAGATCTTTCCATTTTCTAGTATGTTGTTTAATTTCTTTCTTTAATGACTCAAAATTCTTGTCATACAGGTGAAGATATAAAGTTAGGCGGCTTAATTTTTAAAGGAAATTAACATATTCAGCAAGCTATTTTATTCATAAATATTTTCATAATATTGGTATTTGTGATTTAATTTCATATGAAATAATTTGATTTGCTATTGAAACTATATATTCATATTTAAAAAAATAGAAATTCTAACATTTTCATAGAAAAATGTTCTGTGCTTTTCATGGGTTTTCACGGTACATACTTTAAGTGATTCCATGCACTTTAATGAAAAAATATTTGAATGCTGCATAAAATATTGAAATCAATCATTCAATTATAGTCACAAACCTTAACAAAAGAACATTACTAGGTTATAAATGCACTTTGATAAAAAGAAACAAACTGTAGCAGATGTTCTGTTCAGCCACGAAAACAGCTCCCAAATCATAACATAGAGATTTATTATCAATTACGAATGCTCAGCAATAACTAATGCTTATGTCACTAGCTCTTTTAATTTATCTTAACCTGTTCTCTTCATCTACATTTTTCCTTGGGGCTTGTTGTGTTTCTTTCATTTTACTTGTTGTGCTCCATGTCTGTCTGTATAGCAACTGCCTTACTGCCTGTCCCTGTCCCTGTGTGTCTCACTCTTTTTCCTTTTCTGCTATCTGTAAGTAGGTGTGGCTACAGCTTTCCCTACACCTCTCCTTCTGCCTGAGCCTAATTTTTTTCCTCCTACTTAGTCTTTCTGCTCATCAGACCTGCCTGTCCCTCTACTGCCTATCTACTGGTTGTTCAGTTTTTTATTAGACAAATCATGTGCCTCATACAGACAAAGCAACGCATCTTTATATCATTAAACACATACACCATAAACAAATGTAACACCTTTATAAAGTTGAAGTAATATTCTGTAACATAAACAAATGTGACACATCTTTACATAGTTAATGTAATAGTCATCAACAATCAACTTTAAACAATTACACTAAGTTCTGCAGTTAGCTTCATTTTCATTATTATTTACTTATAAATTCAGAAAATTGCATGCAATTTATGCTGAGTGACATTAAAATGACTAACAATTTTTCTGCCATTGGAGACATGAAGTTACTCTGAAAGATAATTTGGGAACAACTAAATAAATCCCACTAGTAACTCTGATTTAAAGAAACATTTAGTGTGCTGAAGAGATAGCTCAGATATTTAACTTTCTGATGCTCTTGAAGATAATCAGAGTTATAATCTCAGTACTCAAGTCTAATGGTTCACATTTGCCTCTAACACCTGCTCAAGGGGGATACAAGGTGTTTGGCTTTCATGGTCACTTAGACTAATGTATACATACTCCCATAAAGACTCATGCACATACAGATAATTAAAATTCATAAAATAAATTATAGAAAAGCAAGGAAACTTTTAGCCAGTATTTAATTTTCAATGCCCTGTTGCAGGACGAAATGTTAAATCTGCACAAGAAAATCATTGCAACTGCTGAAAATTAGCATTTATGTAAGTGAGATTTATGCATATTAAATGCCATGCATTTGTATTATAGATGTTTTTCTCCAATAGGCTCATTCTCATGATATTTGATTTGAAATATGTTCTGTGGTACTGTGTTTGAATACATTTTCATAAAATGAAAAGTTAATTAATAATATTTAGGAGAAATAATGTAGATAAGATATGACAATGGAAAATCAGTTAATGCTGCAATGTGTCAGTAGCAGTATGATTTTTCAGAATAGGAAATACTTGAGCCTACAGTTTTATGTTTAAATCCTTTGTCATGTGCTATCATAATAAAGAAAAGTAATATTTTTAAGTGGTAAAGCAGTATATTTCATATGCAGGATATTAAGATATTGAGTATAATTGCTTCAACAGTCAAATGCAAATAATATTCATTCCTCATATAGTTAATATAACAAAGATAATACTGTAATTTGCATTATTGGAAATGCAGATGAGCATAATAAAAAATAAACATACTCTTATCAGAACCACTTGTTCCTGCTTGATTTGTTCTGAATTTCTGAACAGTTTGAAGGACACATGATCTAAATCAGGCCCTCTCTTAAATGCTTAAAGTTATCTAGCAGCCCTTTTGCATCCATAGTAGGAAATGAGGCAGAATTGTCCAATGAAGAGGTACAAAATTATTTTTATGTCTTATTGTTAGAATGGATAATTTAACCCACTACTTCTTTTTTCATGTTTTTTATTTAAATTAGAAACAATTTTGTTTTACATGTCAATCCCAGTTCCCTCTCCATCCCTTCCTAACCTGCCCCCCCCCCACCAAGCCCCATCCCATCCCCTTTATGTTGCCAAGGGTGGATGAGACCTTCCATGGGGGATCTTCCCAGTGTGTGGCATTAATTGGTGGACATAGGCCCTCCCACAAGTGTCTAGGTTGACAGAGTATGCCTCTATGTTGAATGGGCTCGCAAACGCCAATAGTAGGTATAAATACTGATCCACAACCAGAGGCCTCACAGACAGCCCAAGCCTTTAACTGGCACCCACATTAATGGGGTCTGGGTGGGTCCTATGCAGGTTTTCTAGCTACCAGTCTGGTGTCCATGAGCTCCCACTTGTTCAGATGAGCAGTTTCTGTGGGTTTCTCCAGCCTGGTCTTGACCTCTTTGCTCATCACTCCTCCATCTCTACAACTGGATTCTGGAATTCAGCACAGTGCTTACCTGTGGATCTCTGTTTCTGTTTCCCTCAGCTACTGGATGAATGTTCTATGATGGTATATGAGGTAGTCATCAATCTCAGATAAGGGGAGTGCATTTAAGGTAGCCTCTCCACTATTGCTTAGTAGGGGTCATCCTTGCAGATGTCTGGACATTTCGATAGTGCCAGATTTCTCCTTAAACCTGTATGTTCCTACATGTACTCCTCTCCCTTGCTCTTCTACCATTCTCTTTCTCCTAACTCCTCCTCCCTCCCCAATGCTCCCAATTTTCTCAGGAAATCTTGTCGCTTTCTCCTTCTCTGGGGGACCATGCATGTCTCTCTTAGGGTACTCCTCCCTTCCTAGTTCTCTGGTTGTGTGGATAGTAGGCTGGTAATCATTTGTTATATGTCTAGTATCCATATATGAGGGAGTACATACCATGTTTGTCTTTTTGTGAGTGGGTTAGCTCACATAGGATGGATTCTTCTACTTCCTTCCATTTGCCTGCAAATCTCAGGATTCTGTTTTTTCCTCTGAGTAGTACTCCATTGTGGAAATGTACCACATTTTTATTATCCATTTTTCAGTTGGGTTTCATTTAGGTTGCTTCTAGGTTCTGACTATTACAAATAATGCTGCTATGAACATAGTTGAATAGATGTCCTTGTGGTATATGCATCCTTTAATTATATGTCTAAGAGTGACATTCCTGGGTCTTGAGGTAGACTGATACCCATTTTCCTGAGAAACTACCATACTGAATTCTAAAGTGGCCTTACAAGTTTGCACTCCCACCAGCAGTGGAGGAGTGTTCCCCTTTCTCCATATTTTCTCAGGCATAAACTGTTCTTGATGTTTTTGATTTTAGCCATTCTGACAGGAGCAAGATGGTAGCTCAGAGTAGTTTTGATTTGCATTTCATTCATGATTAAGGATGTTGAGCACTTTCTGAAGTGTCTTTCAGTCATTTTGGATTCCTCTATTGAAAATTGTCCTGCCTCTGCCCCCTGAGTGCTGGGATTAAAGTCATGTGCCACCACCGCCCAGCTGAGAATTGTTTGTTTAGTTCTGTACACCAGTTTTTTTCTTTTCTTTTCTTTTTGGTTTTTCGAGACAGGGTTTCTCTTTGTAGCTTTGGAGCCTATCCTGGCACTTGCTCTGGAGACCAGGCTGGCCTCGAACTCACAGAGATCCACCTGCCTCTGTGTCCTGAGTGCTGGGATTAAAGGTGAGTGCCACCAATGCCTGTCCTGTACACCAGTTTTTAATTGGATTATTTGGTGTTTTGTTGAGTAGCTTCTTGACTTCTTTGTATATTTTGGAAATCAGTCCTCTGTCAGATGGTGGTTGGTGACTATGTTTTCCCATTCTCTGGGCTGCTGTTTTCTCTTGCTGACTGTGTTATTTGCCTTACAGAAGCTTCTCAGTTTCAGGAGGTTCCAATTATTAATTGTCAAACTCAGTGTCTGTGCTACTGGTGTTATGTTCAGGGAGTTTTCTCACACAAATAATGGGCTGAGACAGAAATCAGAGAAACATCATCCTTTATAATAGCCACTGACAACATAAAATATCTTGGGGTAATTCTATCCAAACAAGTGAAAGACATATATAACAGGAATTTTGTGTCTTTAAAGAAATAAATTAAAGAAGATACCAGAAAATTGAAATATCTTGTCAAAAACAATCTACAGATTCAGTGCAATCCCTATCAAAATACCAGTACAATTCTTGACAGATCTTAAAAGAACAATACTCAACTTTACATGGAAAAACAAAAGGTTAAGGATAGCCAAAACTACCCTGTATAATAAAGAAACTTCTAGAGGCATCATCAGACTGTCTTCAAGTTCTGTTATACAGCTATAGTCCTGAAAAGTTCTTGGTATTGGTACAAATATTGTAGACCAATGGAATCAAATTGAAAACCCTTATATTAACCCACACACCTATGAATATCGGAATTTTGACAAAGAAGCTAAAATTATACAATAGAAAAAAGAATGCATCTTCAACAAAGGATGCTGGCATAACTGGATAGTGGCATGTAGAATACTGGAGATAGATCTATATCTATCAGCATGCACAAAACTTAAGTCCAAATGGATTAAAGACCTCAACATAATTCTAGCCAAACTGAACTTATTAGAAGAGAAAGTGGGAGGTATCATTGAATGGCTTTGTATATGAAACCCACTATTCTTATTTGTTTATTATAAAGCACATTTTATCCTCATCAATATTCACTCTTATGTTGATGTCATTTTTCATTATTTGTATATAATGTTTTCAAGGTATAGGCTACTTCTTCCACTCTTGGTCATTTTATTGAGACATTTTAACTTCCATATTTTTGCCCTTCAAAAACAAGACTATATGTCAGCATCATTAGATCATATTTTGTAAATCATGGTTTCAAGAAACCTTATCTGATTACAAAATGAGAAAAATACACTGATTGAAAAGAAAAACAAGGGATAAATTCAAAGTTCTTTTATGTATCAAAGGAAATACTAAAGGTAATGATTATCACAAGTTACATCTAAACATTGTCAGCATTCTCATTTGTTTGATCATTCTTTAGAATCATAATAACATATTAATAATGATTGTGATGTGTTTTGCCAAATAGGAATCCAACATTTATTAATGCCATTAAGTTTATTAAGAGTGTCTTCATTGTCCTTGGTTTTTCTGACAATGCCAATTGAACTTTTACATCCCTGTAGGCATCATATGTGAGTACCTTAGACTTAGATTATTCATAACGAGTAAATCAAATAATTCCCTAGCATGTTAATAGCTTTAATTTGCTTCTTTTCCTCGAGGTCTAAAGATTTGTTAACTGTGCTGAGAATATAAAAATGAATATTATAAATTAGTTGCTGTCAGAAATGGTCAAAAAAAAGTGCTGATGCATAAAACAATGAGTTGTGAATGAAACTGAATACCTCTTGTTGTAGTTAACACTGTGAAAAGAATACCATATTTTACATGTTTGCTATGGATTATAGTAGAGAGAATGGCATGAGTGTGATGTGACCCTGAGTATATAGTTGTGATTATGACAATACATGTGTGCTCTTCCATACATGGTAATTCCCAAAATGGAAAGGAGAAAGATGCCTTGTAAATGAAGACAATAATTATGAGCATAAAACAGTCACAGTTACATTAATTTAAAATTGTATTATCATACAAAATATATCTCTATTGTTAAATTTTAATATTCATAAAATTGGGGTGAGATAATTTGTCAAAGACAATTACAAGCACTAGAAAATATTATTTTTACATTAGTTATGAAATCATGATTTGATTATATTCCTGCTAGATTTGGAAGTTGTTTATTCACTGAAGATTCCTTGATTCTGAGATTTATAACCTTAGTAGCTAATTTTAATATGGGAAATGAAGGGAAAATAAACATAATAAATGTAGATTACAAAATGATGAATAATTACCATCCTAAAATCTCTGGAGGATACTAAAAATTATTTTGAAATTATTGGAGGATAAAAAAAGTATTTTGAAAATCAATGTCAATATAATAGATTTTCATTGTTCTCAGTAACTAATAGTCCATCATATTCTGTCATGAAATTGTGTCTCCAACTTTTTTATTCTAAGCAAATAAACTGATATATTTTTGTCATCATAGTGGTAATACTCAGAAAGGAAAAACCAAAATATCCTGCTACCTTTTCTCCATTCCTCACTGAACCACTGCAGTTTCTGGAATATTAATGCCCATGATTTTCCCCCAGCCTTTGATTCATTCATTCAAAGGATTTCCAAGATGGATAATCTTCATTTGAGTTTAAAAAAACTAAAATATCAAGCTCTATACTCAATTTCATGATATTGTTTTCTTTACAGATCACTTTTTTCCAAAAAACTTTTGAAAAAATTATTTTTTACTTTTTATTAATACTAAAGTTCCATGTTTCTGCATCTATTTCAAACTGATATTGATTCAAAGTACAAAACACACACTTGATTTCAAACACTTAAGATACATTAAGAATTGGGAGGGAAAAGGATTGTATAGAGAAGAACAAAAGGGCAAAAGTGTGAGGGACTAAAATTATTGACATATATCATATGCATGGAAATACCATAGTGAAACACCTTACTTTATAAGTCAACATATTAAAAAGAAAAGAAGAATTTTAAATGTGAAAGAATAAAAGATTCATTTTGAGATAGGCTTTATATAACCAAGACTGGATTTGAACTTTCTATGTAAAGTACAATAAATTTATTATCTTTTCTAACTTTCCTAATACTGGTATTTTCAGTGTTTCCATGTTCTGTTACAATACCTTCCATATCTTATCAGCTTTTCATAAATATCTCTTTCAAGCGGCAGAAGGAGATCTTTTTGAGAGCAAGTTTTGAAAAGTTAATCTTAGTTCTCTAAGTCCTTTGTACAGTCTTTATTAAAAAAACATGCTGGTGATTAAATTTTAAAAATTATAATCACTAATTTACTAATCTAGTATTATTTCTAACAACAATCTACAAACATTTGTCCTAATACCTAGAGATAAATGTAGTCTTTGCTCACATAAAAAACCAAAACAAAAAATCCCCAAAACAACAAAAAAGAAAACAACAACAAATATATCCTTGAAACAGAACAAGGCCACTACAGAAAATCATACGCAACCAATACACAGAGCTATGGAATCTACTTCCATTGTAGACAACCACAAAACACATCCACAGCTAAGGCTCAGGGAACACTGAGGAAGAGGGGGAGGAAAGATTGTAGGTACCAAAGTACAGGGACATTGTTTTAAGATTATATCTTCTCATAACATCAGGATCTATAGTTATAAATTCTCACAAATGACTACCCAAATGTGATATGAACATGGAAGACACAAATTAAAATGTAAAACTGGTTGGATGGAAGACAATAAGGCCTAAACCTTATAAAACAATTATAAGCAACTGAGTAAAACTGGGTTGGGGAGATTTGGTCCACTCCAGGAAAGAGCACAACATTTTTTTTTTTTGGTGCCAAATAATCAGACTTGAGAACCTACATTCAAATAACATTGTGTGGACCCAACAGGTATATTTAGGAATATATATGTATATAAATATACATACATGCATGCAACCACAACTGATGAAAAAAAGAGGCCAATATGTGAAAGTCTTTATGGGTGGGTTTGAAGTGCAGAAATGGAAGGTAGAGATGTAATTGAAATGCATTCTCAACAACCACAAAAAATTATAAACAAAGTGTAACATAGAATAAATATTAGTTGACTTGAAATTAGTCTACTAAATATTCTTGAAAGATAGAACCCTCTCTTTCCCTTTGTATGAGTTTAAAGTGTACAGCACAGTTATAGGATATTTTTCGCTACTTCCAGGGATTAAAAAGTTGGAATTGGAACAGGACAGAAACAAGTACAAGGAGAGTTCAATTATATTGTAATTCTTTTATAGTTGTTCTTCTACAAGACAACATTTTCTCCTTAACATAGTCTTAATTATTTCTAGGGCCCCGAAGTAAATACCCACTACTCAATGCTCTGTCTCACCTTCCTTCCCTTCTTTTCTTTTCTTCACAACACTTATTATTACGTGTCATGATGTTCACTTAACTTATATCTCAAACTTTAGAATACAAGCTAAATACAGACATGGAATTTTGTCTATTCATTTAATTTTTATTAATACTTCATAAATCATTGTCTGGAAAATGAAGATAGTTTTTAAAGTGTCAATCAAAGATATATGCAACTATGTATGGGAATAACTTCTGTGATCTAACAGTGGTTTTATACATGGAAATTTATTTTTTACTTGCTTCAATAGTCTCAATATGTTCTCATTGATATTTTTCTTTAGTAAGCCAAACTTTTTAAAATTTTAATTACTATGAATAAAATGAATTTAATAACAAAGAACTAATGAGATCTGCATTATACCAAGATTTAAAGGTGGTACTTTATGTTTTAACTTATTCTTATTTTTACTAAGGTACTTAGACTTATAGAATTGTACCTTATGTACCCATTTATAATTTTAAATCTTAACTATTTAGAACTCTTAAACTTGTAGTATATGAACAGACATCCTAAGGTGTTGATATTTTATGCACCATTCCAAATTTTCAAACATCTAAGTTGATGCAGGTTAATATGTTTAGATAAAAATGAAGTAAACACAAATAATTATTCAACAAAATAAAATCATAAAATCTATTTTCAAATGTGTTTATCAACATGTCTTCAATACTTCATATGTCCATTACATATGATGGGCATACTTCATATGACCATCACATTTTAATGGTCAATACAAAAGGCTAAACATCTAGAAATTTCTAGTTTAAACTCTGAATCTTGATATCTATATAGTTTAACTCACTTCAAGTTTCACAAAGCAGTTTCTTGACATTTTGAATACCATGTCATCTCTTTACATTCAAAACATACCATATTGAACTCATAACTACTGGTCACATTCAACACCCTTCCACCTGTCAATATCAGCTACTTACTGTCATTCAAAATTTTCTGTTTTCCATGTGCCTTTCTTCATTTATTATCTGTAATTTTATTGTAAGGTTAAAAATAATGAGTTATAACTCAGGATTTTAGATCATAAATGGAAAATGTAGAGATAATTTTTCTTTCATCAAATAACAACATGCTGGTTACAAGCCATGTAGAAGGCAAAATACTTAGCACTAGTGATAAGCTTGTGAGAAAATACACATTTTCTATTTAATCATACTTTTTGTTTCTTTATAATACTCATTACAGCTATCAGATATAGATATAATATATGTGAGAGTATACACAGGTCTATCAGTGTTTTCTGTATATAAGTGAAAATGCATTTATTAGTTACTTTTAATGCTGTGAAGTGTCATTACCAAATACAACTTTCAGAAAAAAAAACTGAGCTATATTTCCAGAGGGTTAGAGTTCACATAGCAACTGGTGGCAGGAACAGCAATGGAAGAGATCATATTGTGTCTACACACAGGAACCAGAGAAAGGGAAACAAGAAGTGGAGTGAGTTCATAAACTTACTCAGCAAAGGGTGTTCTCCTAAGTTTCCATAGATACCTACATAGCACCACCAACTGGGAAGAAAATGTTTGAATACATGAGTCTAATGGAGACATGCCTCATTCAAATCAGTATAACATGTTTGTACTCTGTTTTATCTAGTAGCCTTGTATATAACTAATCACATTTACAGGTGTTAAAATCTCAGGATCTTATAAAAAGAACAGTTTGAACTTTTTCTGAATTCTACAAATCACTACATGTGCATTTGAGTGAAGGGAAGACGTATGACAAAGGACTAAGTTGATAAGTAAAGAATAAGTTAGGTAGACAACATAGCATATGAAAATTGAGAAAAGAGCATATTAAGATCAATGATAGTATTATATATTATTATATACATGAGGCTGCCATTTAGGGGAAGAAAAGGATATAGGACCCGGGTGGTTAAGGATCCTAGACAAAATTGTAAGCTATGCACATTTCTAAATGTATGAAGTTTTGGCTATAGAGGCATAAAACATTTATTTTAATGTAAAAATTAATTCAAAATGTAGAAATTGGTATAATGGGAAGTACTATAAGTAGACTAGAATACATGCGAAAAATTAAACTGTCCACAAAATGAAAATAAACAAAATAAGAAAATAATACATACACAATGCAAATAATAAAATGGCACACTTAAGTACTAACAAGTTACTAATGATCATAAAGTTGGGTGACTAAAATATACCAATTAGAAAAATAGATTGGCATAATGTATTTAAAAGTGCTTCCTACTCACTCGTTTTTAACAGAGTACTTTGAGAGTTTTACACAATAAAAATGAAAATATTATGACTGATAAGAATCAAGCAAGCCTTTGTGACTATGACATCCTGTATTTCATGCTGTGCTAATGAGGGACCTTTGATTTTTTCTAAAATAGTGACTGAACACATTTTTAACTGTGGACAAATTTCCCTTTAATTGCTGAGGAGTTTATAGAAGACAGAATAACAATAAACAATAAACATTTTGGGGAGGAGTTCAACATTACTAGAAAAATACCAAGCAAATCTACATAACAATTCTTGATCTAGTCAAGATGTCAGTAATTAAGGAAACAAACAGTTCTGCTAGGATTTGATACCTGGATCACTCAATGAAAATGCAAAACCTCTGACATCCTTGCATGTGCTATAGAACATACAAACCAGCACAAATGCTCTCTCTCTCTCTTTCATATAAGAATGATTAAAGAGAATATAAATAAGTAAAATAAAATTGAGGGAGGCTACAGCAAATGGTAATGAGTATATGAAGGACAGGGAACCTTTGTAAACCTCTAGTGGGAATGTAACTGTTACACTAGTTTTTTCAGGGTTTTAGGGAGGCCAGTTAGGGAACAGTATTTCTCTGGTCTGTGTAGAGGCCTAGTATTCAAATGTACAACAAACACAACAGAACTAACCCAATTACAGAGATCATTATTTGGCTAAGGTTCCTTTCTTTAAGATGGCAGACCCACCTTAATCCATGAAAAACAGATAGATGAAAATTTTTCCTTTTATTGAGATAGTTTACCTTCCAAGAAATACCACAACCACCGCCTATAGTAATGACATAGAGCTAAAGCTGTGTGGCTTCATAACTCAGTATGCTTTTTTAAATTTTTGAGGAAAGTGTAACTTTTTTTCTTTGTACCTCTGTTTTAAGCACAGTTTTCCTAATGCTTTGGGTTCCCTCTTTCTCCAAAATTTCCCCATCCCTCTGTGTGGCTGAATGAATCAACTTTGAAAGCTTTTTACTATTAATTTGGCTATTTAAGTTTGCTTCTCAGGGACAAATGGCCTAATTTGGCTTCTTTGCATATACATTGTGACTCTAAGCTTGGTGGTGAGTACAGATGTTACTTAAAAATATAGATACCCAGATACACTATTTCTTAGTATTCATTCAAAGAACTCCATAACAACCTATCATAAAGATACTGGCATATCAGTTTACTGTAGCAATATTCACTAGTAAATTAAGGAACCAACCAAGGTGTCTTAGGAAAATGAGTCATTTATGCAGACTTAAAAAAAACAATGGTTACATCATTTGTAATAAAATATATGTCACCAGAGACAATCATATTAAACAAATTAAGTCAGCCAGTCTCAGAAAGACAAAAAAAATGTGTTTTTCCTCATTTGTTGTACCTAGATTTTATATTCACATAAAATTATGTATGCATGTATTACATGGAGGCAGAAGTGAACTTGTCTGAAATAACAAGCAAGAAGACACAAGAAAAGTTTAGGGGGGAAACAGAGTTGAAGAACATGTTCCACATATACATATGTAAGTAATTTTTAAAAGTAAAATCCCATACTTCTAGTGAATAAAATGGCATTAATTAACAATAACTTATTCAATGACACATTAAAACAATTACAGAAATAAAAACAAAATCATAAAACACAGTTATGTAAAATGAGAAAATATAATTTTAACACAGGAAAATTGTGATTAATTATTGAGCAAACATGATTTTAAAATAATGAACTATGTTCTAAATATTCATGTTTATATACACAGGATTTAGTCTCAGCTTTAATCAGGGCACACCCTCTTTCTAGGAACAGTGTTAAATGCAGACTCATGGCTGCACAAGGAGCTGAGAATAAGTGCCCAGCCCTAAACAAGACATTTATACCACCATCTCTAAGACACAGGAAGCATTGCAAAAGAGAGAGAGGAAATAATGTAAAAGAAATGGAGAAGGGCTGTGGAACTGCATCTTTTGAGGAAGACACAGGAATTGCAAAGAGCAAATCATAGTACCTGAAGATTCATGTTTGGGCCTGCTTAAGAATGGGACTCTCAACAGTCAGGTATGAATGGAATATGAGCTCAGGGGCTTCATCTTTTTCCATTGACATACTTACCACTGATAGAATCAGGGAAAGCATTGTTTGTTTGTTTTTTGTCCTCTCATTGTGTATACTGGTGACTTTACCAAGCTACAATGGCCCGATCTAGTCCAATGCTCACAAAGAGGGCTCTTATTAAATTAAATGTTTTACAAAACAGACCTAAATAAAAATCATTAATCCATAAAAAACAAACCTGGTGGAATGTGAAGTGGTATTATTATATCATGGGTATAGGAGGGAGGTAAAAAATGATTGGGAGGAGAGTAATCATAATAATTACATTTATGTACAAAATTGTCAAAGAAAAACTACTCAATCACAAAACATCAAAAATGGGCAGACTACATGTTTTTTTCTTGTTTAAAAAATAAATTATATCCGTGGTTGCGAGCCAAGCCTTTAACACCTGAGCTATCCCTCCAGCCCATTCCCTATTGCAGCCCAGATACAGCAAGGAGGGTCTAAGCCCTACCCCAAAGGATATGAGGGACTTTGAAGGTCCCCCAGGGAGGTCCTCAGTATCCCTGGAGAGGAGTTGGGGGATGGGTTGGGGGGTTGGTGGGGAACATGGGATGATGGGAGGGCCAGTCAATGAGGGGATGGATATGTAAATATGACTGCCTCTAAAATAAAAAATTATATGTATTAAAAAGAAAAAAACAAGCTTAGAGATTTATACCACTCAATATTAGAACTTACTATAAAATTGTATTGGGGAAAAGAACAATAAATCGATACACAGAACAGAAAAAAATATAATTTAAAATCATACAATATTAGGTTATTAGATATGTGCAAATAATAAAATGAGCTCTACAAGCCAGCGATATCTATAATCTCACATAGCTATACAGCTTTGTGAATTCTCAAAACAATTAAAATATACTCAACTTAAAACTCTAATCAATACAACTTCATTAGTCATAATATTCATGTATATTATACCTCTATATTTACCTCATGATTTTTATTTATTTTTCTTTTATTGATAAACCTCATATCTTAACATCCACAATTATGGATACTGGATTTAGACTTGTGTCCAACTACATTCTACTTGCAGTTGATTTATATATAAAAGTATCCCTACTGATCATAGGCAGAAATAGTAATTTTCAAAAATGCATTTCAATGAAAAGGGACAAAAGCAACAGGTAAATGAAACAGCCAAGAAACAAGCAGAAAGTGCTTTAAAGGTGATAATTTACTGGTATCCTCTGATCTGTCTGATTAGTTGTCAAAAGCAAGCAATTTTGATAATAGTAAGTGATAGCAGATCCATAATATCTTCTAAAGAACAAGGAAGTCTGCCCTTCACCTAGACAAATCTGTGTGCAGGAAGGCATTTAATTGTGTCACAGAATTCAACAGTTTATTTGTGTTATATAAATGTTTAATTTACCAGAATTCCGACTGAGAATAATGTTCTTATTTGAACATAACATTTAACAAGGGAAACATTCCTTAGAAGCAGATTTAACAGCTCTTTCACTACTTAAATATAATTTTGTCATTGCAGTGATTCTTTGACACATACAGTGGAAGCAATAATTTTTATTTATAATGTGTTTCAGGTAAAAGACTGTTAAGTGATAGACAAAGCACCCCAAAATGAAAATTATTTTTATTCTTTTTAACATCTTGAACATAGAAAATGATATTCACTTACTGTGGAAATTTACAAAAGAAATCATTTGGAAGATAAAAAGCAAAGCAACATTTAGTGCCACTAATTCAGTGTTTTTAGCATTAACTTCTTAAGAAACTATTTATTGAGTGATAACTCATAGAAAGCAACACAACATTTCTCTGAGGCAGAAACCGCTAGCTTCTGGTCCAAAATCTATTATTCCTTCCTTACTTATTAATGGAACTCTATTTTTTGTCTGGTGGCAGAAAGTATGACTCAAGAATTTATTACTCCATGCTCCTTTTTGAGGGGGTGAAGCTGTTTTTTGATCCAATTGTGAACCAACCAGATAGAGGTATAAGTCCCTGGAGTCCTTTTATTCACAAGCAAAATGCCACTGGTTTTAAAGTTGAAAATTTGGGGCATTTGTTTTTCTCCATTTCCCTATTTCCTCCCTAGCACAAAGAGATAATTTATTCATAGAAAATATATTCTAGGTACAACTAAGAAAATCACACAATGAGGATGTTGGTTTCCAACAAACCTGGGTCCATCCTCAAGCAGTCCAATGACTCATGAACTATATTCATTTCAAGTTTCTTGGTAGACAATAAAACATTTTACTTCTTATGTCAAGATTGTTTGTTTAATGATTTCTTCTGTAAAGTCATTCCTAATTGGCTTTATTTCATTCTTACAACAAAACAAAACAAAAAAAAAAAAAAAAAAACTGCATCCTCAATAGTGCATTGCTATCCTGAAACTTCCCTTCTAGGTTTAATTAGAAACCTTAGACATTAGAGGAAGCACATTTGGCTTCTTTGCATTCTTTATCACAACAAGATAACAGAACAAAGACTGGCCAGAAAGCATCATTAAGTGTCAGTTCTTCAGGGGCAAAATGATGGAATAAACTCATGAACAGAGAAGTAATCCCTAAAATTGTCAGTCCTAAGAAACAATTATCAAAGAGCCTTACTATTTCAGTTTCTTCTAAAGCAAAATTTACACTGCTTCAGACAGATCTCCTTCGAATTTTATCTATTGCATTCTATTTATGTATTCACATAGTAACTGCACGAAAACACAAAATGCAATCAGGAACAATCTGCAAAATAAACTGTAATAAAACAGATACTAAAAATGAAAACCAAAATTCACAAGGCAAATAAATTACTATAAATGGTAAATTTGAAATTTTCAAAATGGTTTAAAATTATTCAATGGGAGAATCATGCAATTTCACATGAATTAAAATTGTAGATATTTTGTCGTTTTCATTATAATTCATAACCCCATTTGACTTAATGAAAAGGTATTGCAGCAAAAATTTATGCAGAAATGTTAGTATAAATTAGACAAGAGTTGAGACAAGTGATTTCTTCTGTAATTGTAAAATCTTGGCGATTTGACTTTATAAGTTGAATGTTATAATGTTTGTATGTATGTGCATTCACATACTATGTTTAGCATTTACAGTTTATACCAGAGGCCACTCAAGTGTATACTGATGAACTACCAATGGAAAAAATTCTTAAGATATGCATACAGTGATGGGGAAACTGCTTTCATTCCTTTCTTGGACATGTAATGACTCAGGACACCAATGCACTCACCAAACCAGAATGGGGGATATGAGTGGTAATTAAAGAATTTAAATAAAAAATTAGTATCAGCTATAATCAAATGAGCTATATCAAATTATAGTAGCAGCTATAATCAAATTTTAGCAGCTGTAGCTCTTTCCTTGGCAATCAAACAATATAAAGACAACAATATAGCATATAGTATCCAGAATCTCTGTGTATTTTCCATCTTTTTTCCTTTTTTATTTTAATTAGAAAGAAAATTATTTTACATGTCGATCCCAAGTCCCTCTCCCTCCCCTTCTCCCCTGCCTCCCAAACGAACATGCTAGTTATCCCATACCCTTTCTGCTCCCCAGGGAGGGAGAGGCCTTCCATAGGGGGTCTTCAAAGTCTGTCTTATTCTATGGAATAGGGCCTAGGCCAACCCCCTTGTGTCTAGGCTCAGGGAGTATCCCTCCAATTGGAATGAATGACACCCAAATTCTCAAATATTGTTCATTAATTTTGTTTTTGTTTAAATGTGGTTGGTTATAAATGGTACTGATCACAGCCAATCTGTTTTTAAAGGAAAAAGTGTAATAGGATATAGAAATGAGTATATTTCATTGGCATGTATTTCCATTTACTGATACAACTTTAAGGTCAATTTTGTGATATGTGAATTTCTCCTCTTGTTTAGGTATTGTGTTTATACAGATCTCTTAAAATGTAATGTATAATTAAATACAGATTATACGCTCACCTATAATAGTCAGAACTTATAATTAGGTTAGTTAGGTTTTTAGATACACAGAGATGTATTTGAGATGGAGAGACATTCTTCAAACCTTTCAAAGACCTACAGAATATTTAGCATTTAAATGGTTTATGATTCTTCATGGCAGTGAGACACAACTTCCTGCACACCAATTATATCTGAGAGGAAGATGGGAATCAAAGAAACTCGTTTTAGAGTTTGCTTTCAATTTGGCAGGATTAGCCATTTGGGCAAGAAACTATCTTGCCTAGACTGTTTGTTGCTGTATAAACTGGACATGCAGGAGTCACAGAAAAGTTACTGCAGAACTGGCAAAACAATACAGTCCTGAAGGGTTCCTGCTGAGATGGAGAAGTGTGCCAGACACACTGTGGCCTATAGGCTGAAGATGGATGCCCCAACATTACAGAGGAACTTCAGGTGACTGTCCAGGTAGTGAGATGTCTCTGTCAGTTCTAGAGTTTATATATTATCCTTCTGTTGTCTTTGATGGAGTTGAAGACAGAATTTTATGTTTATAATTTTCTTTAGTTATTATAAAAGATAAGTTACATATAAGACCTTAGACTCACAAAGATAGGATAGATGCTAGAATATTTTCTTTAAATCTTGCTAAATGTTAATGGACTATATATTGTAACTATATTTCTTACTTGATAACACTTTTGTTATATATTTTACTATGTTAATGTTAGCACCCTTCTTTTTATTTAGACAGAAAAAGGGAGATAAAGGGGGACTACTTCTGTGTATTTCTACCTTACTGGTTGTTGAATAAGGCACTGTTTGGCCAATGAGGCAACAAGTTGGGCAGAACTAGGTTTCAAGAAGGATTCTGGGAAATTTAGTAAAGAGATCCAGGCAGGAAGTGACATAGAAGGCAGACTCAGAATATATGCATGGACAAGAAGTAAACACTCTGTTGCCCTCCCACCTACTATCTTCTCTGGAACCGCCATGTGAGCCTGACAAGGCCACTGGCAACCTCGATCAGATAAGTCCTTATAAATATATATATTATTGCTATGGTTTATACTTAAAACAGGGAAGGCATATAAGGAATACTAGTCATTGGCCAAGCAGCATTTGAAACTAATATAAATTTCTGTGTGTTATTTGGGGCCCTAACATGGCAGGCAGAACTCGAGTAGCTGGGGAAAAACTTATTGTTACAGTGTGCCCTTGTTGAAGAAAGTGTTTCACTGGGTATGGACTTTGCCTTTTCATGGGACCAAGCCATTCGTAACACTTTTGTGGTCTCAAATAGTGCTCTAGGTTTTGCTTGCCTATTCCCATGCTCCTCACCATGATAGTCATGTAATTCAAACTTTTGAAAATGTAAGCGCCAAATATACTCTTTCTTCTATAAGTTCTCATTGTCTTTGTCATAGTATATCAATAGAAAGACAGAAGTTGGCACCTACAAGTGGAGGATTATTCTAACAGTCCTGAACATCCTGCTTTTTGAAAGAAGGTGGAAAACTTTGGGACTTCAGACTAGCAAAGATATTGAACTGTAAAGTAGGGCTTAATGAGCCATTCTATTAGGAGATTAGAGGACAGTAGAACTGAGGGCAACGAGGCCTGTGGAGGCAAGATCAAAGGTTTCAGAGGTGAAGGTTATTAAAAATGGCACGAGTAGCCATTCATGTAATATTTTGGCAAATAATATGGCTGCTTTTTGCCCTTGTCCTAAATATTTGTCAGAAGATACATTGAAATTTTGAATTAATTTATTTGGATGAGAATTGAAGGCAGCCTATATTGACTCTGTTGACTAGGTATTAGTCATTGCCCTTATGCACATCTACAATGAAAAGTGCAAATGAGGCAAGCAGAAATGTATAAATTGAAAATTGGAGACTCAAAAGAGCACCAAGAAATTTAATGTTGGAGCCATGGTTTGTGGTGAAATATGTAAGAAGTAGAATGAAGGGAGTGGTACACACTGTGTAAGACTCCCATCCTGTTATTGCTATAGTTTGTGAAAAGAAAAGGCCTAAGGAAATTTCTAGTCATGAGAACATCAATAATTAAACCTCATGCAAATGTAATTCAAAGAATTACATCTTTTGCTGGCTGCTAAATTTGGCAGCATAGGCCACCTACAGGGGTAAAGGGAATATGGATTCTTTCTTTGTGGTGAAGGAAATCCTCCAAGTCCAGGCATGTGTCAGCATTGTTCCTACATGGATACCCTTAGAAAATATTGCATGAAGTTCTGAAGGTAAACATTAGATTACGTTGGAGATCGCAAGATATTGAAGACAACGGAGGTATTGAATGTTTGTTTATATGGGGTTGAACTATCCTAGAGATAGAAGTGTGTTTCACTCAATAAAGATAGAATGGAAAAGCCATCTAACTCCTTTTATGTTGGACATAGAACTACTAGATTTGAAGGTTGCCCTGTTGGGTTTCAGTCTTACATTAGTCCAATATTTCCTCACTATGCCCCTGCTCTTCCCTTTTGGAAAGGTAAGTTATATTTTGTGCCATTCTCTGTTGGAAATATGTCATTTTCTTTTTCATTTTACAGGGGGTTACAGTTAAGAGACTGCCTTAAGTTTCAGAAGAACTTTAATACTGTGTTGAGACTGTGAAAGTCTATGAGGACTTTTGAAGTTGGACTTGTTTATTTTGCACCATAGCATGTCCATAAGCCTATTGGGGCCAGGGAGTGGAATGTAGTGCTTTGAATAACAATTACCCACAAATATTCATATGTATGAATATTTAATCCCCAGTTGGTAGAACTGTTTGGGAAGGATTAGAAGTTGTGGCCTTGATGTAAAAGATGTGTCATAAGTTGGGGGTTTGGGAATTTAAAAGTCCAAGCCATTCCCATTTAGTTCTCTGTGCCATGAGCTTGTGGAACACGATGTAAGTTCTCAGCTACTGTTCCAGCATCATGCCTGTCTGCTTGCTGCCATACTTGTTGTCCTTATGATCATAGACTGATTCTCCTTTACTGTAAGCACTAATAAGCTTTTTCATTTATAAGTAGTTTAATCTTAATTGTGGTAGCCTATCATACCATTAAAAAGTAAGACACATAACCACAGATTGGAAATTTCCTAGACATAGAATGTATTTCTTTCTCTGAGAAGGTTGTCAGCAACATGATGTGCAAGTATTCTCAGAATATTGTTTTCCACACAAGAAATGACAATCATGAAAGTGAGACCATCATAATGCTGACATGACACAAAAACCTTAACTCCTAATACCATCACATGGTTGACATCTTATGGCATAAATTTTGAGAGAAACCAAACATTTAAACAATAGAACTAACTAAAGAATTCAAAACCAAATCTACATCATAGCTTGTATCATAAAGTATATTGAAGTCTTTATACCAATTTTCATTGGACCAACAATTAGTAAGTAACTGTGAACTAAAACTGACTTTTATCAGAAATACGTGTGATGATTAATATTAATATATAATAAAACTTGAAAATACGATGAATTTTTGGAAACAAAGTTTGGCTATTATTTCTCTGTGGAATAATGTGCAACTTGAACTTTTATCTTACTTATTTTAATTCAAGATTACTTGTGTTTGTCACATTTACTTGTACACTACTAAAAAAAAATTAAAGAGCAAAATCATATACATGTAATAATATTGTTGCTTAGCAAAGCAATTATTTAGAAGTGAATTTCTATAAATCAACTTTCTTAGCTATAAAGTCTGCAGAATGTTCCCATATTGAGTTCTAGATATTGATATAATGTTTCCCTTTTCTTGTTTTGGGATATATAGATATATATTGCTATTTCAATTGCAATACCAAGCCACTCTATGCACTTATGGAAATTCATAAAAGTTACAATAGCATTCTTTCAGCTCATTTTGATACACAAATATTCTCCAAAGATATTGGATTTAGTGTTAAGTTTTAAGGCCATGGGTTGATAAATGCCAAACAATGCAGAATATTTGATATCATTCCTAAGACAATGTATTCAGTCTAATTGAGACTTAATTAAGAAGTCCACTTAAATGGGACATTTCCCAAGTTACTGAATTAATACTAATTAACAACAATGATCGTTGTTTAATTGTGATGGTAATTCTGCTTAATTGGGATGGTGGGTAGTGATTAAATGATACTCAAAAAGAAATATACCAGCTTGGTTTTAAGGCTAATTATACTTCGCTTCACCTTTAAAGACCTTTCTAAAAGTATTGCTAACTAAGAGCTAGAAAATAATTTAACTGACCCTTCCACTTTTCCCGATATCACAGAAAGTCTTTGCAGTTTATTAATTGACATCTTTTCAAGCACTGTATGATTGTTCTTTAGCAGTTAGTCTTGCCACAGTCCAACTTTAGCAAACTATACTCTTCAATGTATAGAAAAACCCTCTCAGTCTCTCTCAGTCTCTCAGACTCTCTCTCTCTCTCTCTCTCTCTCTCTCTCTCTCTCTCTCTCTCTCTCTCTCTCTCTCTCTCTCTCTCTGTGTGTGTGTGTGTGTGTGTGTGTGTGTGTGTGTGTGTGTGTGTAGGTGCATGCGCATGCACGAACAAGGATCCAGAAGCTAATGTACACAAGTAAAAAAGATGATGTTAAAACTTGTAAATTTTGTTATCTGTAGTCACATATACTTGTATTGCCACCACTTGAGAGACAGGCTGCAAAATTGCCACATGTTCAAAGCTAGCTGGTATAACACAGAGAACTCCTGTTAAAAAAATGAAGAAAGTTAGAAAGTTTACCTCAGTAAAATTGCCTCACAAATATTAGGGGAGGTACAGGTATACAACAATTAAAGATTAAAACAAAATATAAAATGTAATTTTTATTTAGTAGACATTAAATTGTTATAATAATTCAAAATGGAACAGATTATTATGATATAGTAATTACTCACTCAAAGGTGTATTTAAAAATTTAGTTTAAATGTAAATTATATATTGGAGAATAGTGTTGCCTGAAGGAAGTATAGAAGCTAATTCTGAGCATGAAGAAACAGTATGAAACCTATAATAAAGAGAACATATTGCAACAAACAAACAAACAAAAAACACTTTTGGGTGAGCATGGTACTGCTTTGGGCAAGCTAAGGCAGGTGGATTTCAAGTTCAGCCTGGATAACAAACTGAGTTCAAGGCCAGCGAACCCACCCCCCAAGAAAGTAAAATCAAAAAAATAAACAACCACACAAAACAACAGCAAACTAACTGAAAGACAAGGTAACAAGGATGTGCACCAAAGTTACTATCTGGAAGAACTTTAAAGAGATGCTGAATTTGACAAAAACATGTTTATCTGAGATTTTCACCCGGACATCTAGAGTCTATTGGGCAACCCAGGTAATAATTTGGGTCAATTTTAGGAAAAAAAATATTCTACAAGAAAGAATTTTATCTTAAAATAAGGTCTATTTCTTCACTACAGTCATATTTGCAGTCATGTAAGCCCTAGCCTTTGGGGACAGACCTGGTGATCATTCCAACAGCTATGTTTACACAAACACAAAAGGGTAAGATCTATTTCTCCTTATTCCAATTCATTCTTTCACTTCTGAGCTAAAGAATAAAGAACACCACAATGATTCTAGTGAAGAATTTTAATGCATGCCTGGTAGTATATTTTGAATTTGATAAACATTGGGATTCTTACTCAAAACTTACACTTTGTATATGTATATGATCACGGGAATACATGTCTGTAAATTGGCAGTTGCATTTACGTTCATGTAGAGTACAGAGGTTGATATCACAGTGTCTTCCTCTACTACACAAATGCTTATCTTTATCTATTGGAAACAGGGTATATATCTAAACAGCTCAGCAATTAGTTAGAGAAGCTGGTCAAGGGACAACAAAGCCTGGCTTCTTCTTCTTCTTCTTCTTCTTCTTCTTCTTCTTCTTCTTCTTCTTCTTCTTCTTCTTCTTCTTCTTCTTCTTTTTCTTCTTCTTCTTCTTTCTCACATGAGTGTTAGGGATCCACACTCATATTCTCATGCCTGTGCAGTCATCATTTTAACAATCCAGACATCTCTTCAAACTCCAAAAATTATTCTTAAATACAAAGAAAATAATTTCAGGTTTAATCTGGAGTTGATAACAGTTACTAGAGAAAGGAAATTACAACTTTTATTTCTTTTATTTATTGAATTTACTGTTAGATGCTAAAATCCCATTGCTTTGCACAAAAGTTATATCCAAATATGAAACATAATAATTTCAATAGAAACCTATGGATATTATATTAGGAAAGTATTACACTGTTGATACAGTGTAGAATTTCAACCATCCAACTCTAAGTATAAATATATTTGCAGCCTTTTATGAGACTAAAATGTTATTAAAATATCAACAAACCTCAGAGCCATTACATTACAATGTCATGTGGTGAAGTGAGTACATGACTTTGAACAAAATCATTTTACTGTAAAACTCTAGCTACCTAATTCTTATATTACTGTTATTTGAGAGTGTTTTTATCACAATAGCAGGCCTTCACTAGAACTCAACAGAGGTTACTTTTGGTGACAGACAAAATGAAATACTGTCAAGATGAGTTATATTGCCAGAAAGAAATTAAAGAGAAACAACTTATATTCAAACACCATTAAATCGGAAGCCTATGTCTTCTCCTGAGGCAAAGAAATTTTTGGTTTTATAATACAACACTAATTGGTAATATCCCCATGTGTCTAAGCTGTATTCACCAAATTGAGCCTCCCTGAAGGTCTATTATAACAACAAGTAATGTTAAACTATAGTGACAAATAGTTATTCCAATGTAAACTAAAAAAAAGAGATCTGGATATAAATACTTGGGAGACTCTTAAAACAGTGCAACTCTATCTCACACTGTACAATAGTATGTTTGTGTTGCACAAATTCTCTTAAGAAATTATGGAACATTCAGGTAGGAAATTAACTCTTTGAACTTGAAGGTATGCTTGAACTAAAAGCATCAATTGAGAGTTTCTTTGTTCATTATACTTTTTGAGACAGTGAAAGGACATAGAATTTGATCAAACACAATTTTCTGCCAAGGTTTATATTAATGTGGACCTAAATAAGCATGAGACCAAAGGGAGAGGTAAAGGGAAAAAAAGTAGCTTTTTGGAAACCACATGATTTTATGCACTGTGTTCATTTAGAAAAAGAACATTAAAATTGTGTGAATGAACCCCATTTTCTGTATCTATTCTTTGGATGAGGGGCATATAGGTTGCTGTTATGTTCTGGTTCTTACAAATAATGCTGCTATGAACATATTTGAACAAATGTCCGTTTTGGTTTTTTGAGGCAAGGATTCTCTGTGGCTTTGGAGGCTGTCCTAGAACTAGCTCACAGAAATATGCCAGCCTCTGTCTCCTGAGTGCTGGGATTAAAGGTGGGCACTACTGCCCGGCTCATATTTCCTTACTTTATGAATGTGCATCCTTTGGGTATGTGGCCAAGAGTGGAATTGTGGGATCTTGAGGTAGACATGTTCCCATTTTTCTGAGAAACTGCCATACTAATTTCCAAAGTGGCTGTACAAGTCAGCACTCCCACCAGCAATGGAGAATTGTTCCCCTTTTTCCACATCCACTCCAGCATAAACAGTCATTGGTGTTTTTTATTTTAGCCACTTTAAACTGAGTAAAATGGTATCTCAGAGTTGTTTTGATTTGCATTTCCCTGATGGCTAGGGATGTTGAGCAACTTCTTAAATGTCTTTCAGCCATTATAGATTCCTATATTGAGAATTCTCTATTTAGTTCTGTACCCCACTTTTTAATTAAATTATTTGGTGTTTTGATGACTAGCTTCTTGACTTCTTTGTATATTTGGAGATCAGCCCTCTGTCTGATAATGGGGTTGGTGAAGATCTTTTCCCATTCTGTGGGCTGCTGTTTTGTCTTGTGGACTGTGTCCTTTGCCTTATAGAACCTTGTCAGTTTTAGGAGATCCCATTTATTAATTGTTGATCTCAATGACTGTGCTACTGGTGTTATGGTCAGAAAGTACTCTCCTGTACCAGTTCATTTGAGGGTACTTCCTACTTTCCCTTCTAAGAGGTTCAGTGTGGCTATATTTATGTTGAGGTTTTTGATCCATTTGGACTTAAGTTTTGTGCATGGTGATAGATATGGATCTACCTGCAATATTCTATGTCCGCATCCATTTATGGCAGCACCATTTGTTGTAGATGCTTTTTTTTCCCCATTGTACAGTTTAACTTCTTGGTCAAAGATCAGGTGTTCATGGTTGTGTGGGTTAATATGAGGGTTTTCAATTTGATTCCATTGGTCTACCAGTCTTTTTTTTTTTGTGCCAATACCAAGCTGTTTTCATTACCATAGCTCTATAATTACAGATTGAAGTGAAGGATGGTGATGCTTCCTGATGCTCCTTTATTGTGCAGGGTTGTTTTGGCTATCCTAGGTCTTTTGATTTTCAATATAAAGATGAGTATTGTCCTTTTAAGGTCTTTGAAGAATTGTGCTGGGATTTTGATAGGGATTGCATTGAATCTGTAGAATACTTTTGGTAAGATTGCCATTTTTACTATGTTGATCCTACCTACCCAAGAGCATGGGTGATCTTACATTTTCTGAGATGTTTAATTTCTTTCTTTAATAACTCAAAGTTCTTGTCATACAGGTCTTTCATATGTTTAGTTTTAACAGCTGTTTTTTTTTTTAATAAACTGTCTTTGATTTTGTTTTTCCCCCTATTTTAAATTCAATAGAAGACTATGATTATTATATTATCAAAGAAAGTAATTGTGCTAATTTCTTTCATTATCATATTTTCATTCATATTTTGTTCTATTTTTTCTTTTACCCTTCTCTTTCCCCCTTCCCTCCTTTAACTTGTCCCTTTTTTCCTTATTAATACTCCACTTGTAGTTTCATTTATATTGTAATGTCTTTTCAGTTATTCTAATTTCTTCCTTTTATTTGTCTCTCCTCCACCCTCCAAGGCCCACTTCTAATTCTAAGACCTTCATCCCTCATATATATATATATATATATATATATATATATATATATATATATATACAAATTAAGATTTATCGTTTGCATATGAGAGAAAAAGACTGAGTTGTTATTTAAGTCTGGAGTATTTTCTTATAATAAAGATTTCATGTTTCATTTAATTTTTTTCCAAAACTGCCATATATTCTTTTTCTTTATGGGAAAATGGAATTTTATAATGTGTGTATGCCACATTTTTATCTACTTATCTGTTGATTTACATATAGTGTGGTTGTATTTTTTTAACCTCTTATGAATAGTGAAACAATGAAAATATATATGCAAACACCTCTTTTGTAGGTCTTAGAGTCTTTTGGTTACATACCCAAAAGTACTTTAGCTAAATCACATGATTTTCATAGATTTTGAGGAACACCAATGGAGATTCCACAGTGGTGGCCCTGGAATATAATCTCACTAGCAGTGAAAAAGAGTTCTTTCCTATACTATTGCCATTTTTTATGTTAATAATACTCATTGGAGTGAACTAATATCTCCAAGTACTTTTATGTTTTTTCTGTTATTACCTTTTTTGGACTCTGTCATGAATTCACATATAAACATATTGCATTTAAGTAATAAACATCTCACTCTCCCATATTCCAATTTAACTAGTACCTTATCCCTCATTTGAATTTGGTCATTTGTGTTTCCTCTTTGATGATTATTCAGTTCATTATTTGGACCTTAGTTTGGAGTTTGGAACATAGATTCAATTTTGTCCTTCTAATATATATATATATATATATATATATATATATTATAAATATACATATATATGTCAAAATTATTGTTATAAAATATCTTCTGTTCTGCATTATGTCTTAATTCTGCTGAGTGTTTCCTTACTATGTAGTTTCTATGATTAGAGCCCTTTTAAAAGAGTTGTTGCCTATGTCTATATCATCAAATACTTCTGTTTTTTTCTAACCAAAGTTTAAGGTCATAGAACCAAATCTGTGCTAATGTTTCATTTATATCTGCCATAATCATTATTTCTTGCCGCTGTATTTGGAATTGGCATCTGTTTAATTTTATAAAAACTTGAGGTACATTATGAAGTTAACTATTTGCAATTTCTTAGATATTTTAAAATGTAAACACAGCTACAATGCAATAGCTAATTGTGTTCCAGAAGTTTTGTCAGATTGTGCTATGATTTTTAATAAATTTTATTTAAATTAGAAATGATCTAATGAGAAGCTAGTAAACAAGGAGGACCCTAAGAGAGACATACATGGTCCCCTGGAGAAGGGGAAAGGGACAAGATCTCCTGAGCAAATTGGGAGCAAGGGAGGAGGAAGGACAGAGATAGGAGAATGAGAAGGGGAGAAGAGGAGGGGGAGGAGGACATGAGGGAGCAGAAAGGTTGAGTCAGGGTAAGAATAGAAGATAACAAGAAAGGAGATACCATAATAGAGGGAGACATTTTAGGTTTACAGAGAAATCAGGCACTAGGGAAAGGTCTGGTGTTATCTACAAAGATAACACCAACTAACTAAGCAACCATGGAGAGGCTAACTTAAATGCCCTCCCCTGATAATGAGATTGATGCTCAGTCTGGATCAGTCCCCAGGAACGTAGGTTTCAGTGAGGAGACCTCAAAAATCTACAGAACCTCCTATAGATAAGTTCAGTAATTATTGCTAGCATAGGTGTGGACTTTGGGTGCCCAATCCACATAGTCCCTGAGCCAAGACACACGGGGTGGGCCTAGGCCCTATCCCAAAGAATATGATAGACTCTGATGACCCCTATGGAAGGCCTCACCCTTCTTGGGGAGCAGAAAGGATATGTGATAGGTAGGATATTAGTTGGGGTGGGTGTGCTAGGGCAGAAGGGGAGGGAGTGGGAACTGGGATTGACATGTAAAAAAATCTTGATTTTAATTCAAATTAAAAAAGAATAAAAGGAAATGATCTTATTTTATATATCAATGCCAGTTCCCTCTCCTCTCAGTCCTTCCATGCCCCTCACCGACCCCCCCATTCCATCCCGAATCCACTCCCCAGGGAGGATGAGGCCTTCCATGAGGGATCATAAAAAAATCTGTTCAGTCATTTGGGGCAGAGCCTAGGCGCTTCTATCTGAATCTAGGCTAAGAGAATATACCTTCAAAGGGAATAGGCTCCTGTAGTCTTTTGTTCACAAATGATTCATTCTGGTTTCACTGCCAGAGGCCCCATAGACTGCCCAGGCCTCCTAGCTGATATCCATATTCAAGGTACCTGGTTTTGTCCTAAGTTGGGTCCCCAGCTGTCAGACTGTGGTCTGTGAGTTTCCACTTGCTCAGGTCAGCTGTTTCTGTGTTTTTTTCCCAACATGGTAATGACCCCTTTGTTCATCACTCCTCCCTCTCTACAACTGTATTCCAGGAGTTCGCCTCAGTGCTTAGCTGTGGACCCTAACTAGAAATCTAAGCAATAGTGGAGAGGCTACCTTAAATGCTCTTCCGCTATAATGAGAATGATAACTACCTTAAATGCCATCCTAGAACCTCCATTCAGTGCTATTATTTCTTAATCTGTTTTTGGTTTTGGTTTCATACTAGGAAACTTCTTTAAATTTTCTCACTGAGTGCAATATATATTACATATGCATATGTACACATGTACAGATTGCTAACTAGCTTGATAACCTTTATTCTTCCTTCAAAATGGACTACTTGCGTTTAGCCTCCAGGCAGTGATATCCCTGTAGTTTCTCTGGTTTATTTTGTTGTTTATATTTAGCTTTAATCTGTGATGTCTTGTTGGGGTACAAAGAGTTACATCCATTTTTAATTAGTTTTGTGGTCTTATTGTGACCAATTTTAGAAAAGTTTCAGTCATCTGCAGAAAACAATGTGTATTCCATACCTATTGAATTTTATAATATGTGGATATATTTACATTTTGTGGATTCATAATGGAAATTAGCCCTGAAATTTCTTTATTTTGGTAAACAATGCACATCAAAAGATGAAAACGTGCTATTGAAGTCTCCCAGGGTTATTATCAGAACCAACCTGACTCTTCCCATTTTTTAATGACTGATTAATGAAAGTAAAATAATCACTGAATTTCATTGCACAAACATTTACAATTGTTATTCCTTTTTGGTGAATTGTTCCCCTTAATATGTAATAGCCTTCTTTGTGTTTTCTGAATAGTTTTCCTCTAAACACTAGTTTATGAAGTATCAAAATTGTTTTTTATAGG
The DNA here is from genome assembly GCF_003668045.3 of Cricetulus griseus. NCBI lineage: Eukaryota > Metazoa > Chordata > Mammalia > Rodentia > Cricetidae > Cricetulus > Cricetulus griseus. Next base: position 56,901,528 of record NC_048604.1, read on the forward strand.
GTTCCATCTGCTTGTACGTTGATTTAAATTTACTGGTTGTTTATTGTCTTTAGTAGTGAAATATATTTTTAAACACAATAGACAAATGTATATTATTTTATTTTAATTCTGTAGCCTAGGGTATGTGTTTTAAAGGAAAAGTTTGGGTCCTGTGCATTTTAGAATTATTATTGGTACATGTCCCATGTTCCTATGTATTACTTCTTGTTGTTTAGTTGATTAGGTTGCATTTATAGGATGTTGGAAATGATGGAATCCTTCTAAGTTTTCTTTTCTTTATCTACTCCTCTTACAAAATGCATTCTTCCTTGAAATCTGCTGAATTAACCATCATTTTCATCCCCTATGTACAGTATTTCTTGAGTGTTTTAGTGTTGGATTGTGTGTTATAAATTGTCTTAGATTTTTCCTATTTGTTTAGGCTCTTATTTATATGTAATTTTAAAGGAAACCTGTTGGAATTAGCAAATTTGGTTGAGATCTACTTAATTCTAAAGAAATGGGTACATCATTCCATGAATATCTGGCTTTTGTTGTGAATTGAATGAGAACTGATGGCATTTTGATATTTCTTTTTGTAGGTGAGTTGGTGTTCTTCCATTATAGATTTTAAAGTTCTTTCATTGCCTTGTATTTTTGGTATGTGGATTATAATATTTTGTGTGGATGTTATTTTCTAGCCACGTCTTCATGACTTTTAGTACCTCTTATGTTTGGTTGTCTATTTCTTTATGCATGATTCTGCAATTTTCTGTTGTAATTTTACTGAATAAATTATCTATGACTTCAGACATTATCTCAGCATCGACCTTAGGCATTCTTAAGTTTGGTTCCTCCAAAATATCTTGTAATACCTGCAAGATTTGACTGCGTTCATTCTTTTTCATATGTATGCTTGAATATATTACTGTCTCTATGCTATCCTACATATGCCAAATTTGTGATGCATTGGTATTTTCTGTTGTGTTTTAATGTGCTTTTTAAGCTCCAGTATTTATTGATCTAGTATTTCTATTTGTTTCTTTTTTATAGTCTCAATTTGTTGGTTGATTATTTTATCCATGTTTTGGAATTTCTTCTCCAAGGCGCTGATGATTTGGTTTACTTTACTAACTTTCTTTTATTGGTTTTAAAATGTTTCCTCAACTTCATTCTCCTATTCATGTAAATAATCTATTTGATTACTTACTTAAAATTTAATACATTGAAATTTTTTTAAAATTTCTGCTATTATATTTTCTTTGGTTTCATAATTGGTTAATTTCTTATATGTTTTTATATCTTTGTTGTATTTGTGTGTGTGTGTGTGTGTGTGTGTGTGTGTGTGTGTGTGTGTGTGTGTGCCTATGTGTCTTTCTTTTTTCCTACATTTTTATTTAAATTAGAAACAAGATTCTTTTACATGTCAGTCCCAGTTCCCTCTACCTCCTCCCCTCCACTACCACCCACTACCACCCTTCCTATTCCATATCATTTCTGCTCTCCAGGGAGAGTGAGGTCTTCTATTGGGGGGGGGGTCTTCAGAGTCTGTCATATCTTTGGGGATAGGGCCTAGGCCCTCCCAGTATGTCTAGACTGAGGGAGTATCTCTCTATGTGAAATGGACTCCCAAAGTCCATTCCTATGCTCGGGATAAGTACTTATCTACTACAAGAGGCCCCATAGATTTCCAAGGCCTCCTCACTTACACCCACATTCATGAGGTCTGGATCAGATCCATACTGGTTTTCCAGTGACCAGTCTGGGGGGCCAAGAGCTCACACTTGTTCAGGTCAGCTGTTTCTGTGGGTTTCACCAGCCTGGTCTTGACCCCTTTGCTCATCAGTCCTCCTTCTCTGCAACTGGATTCCACTTCAGTTCAGTGTTTAGCTGTGGCTATCTGCTTCAACTTCCACCAGGATGAAAACTCTAGGATGGCATATACATTAGTCATCAATCTCATTATCAGGGGTGGGCATTTAAGGTAGCCTCTCTACTGTTGCTTAGATGGTTAGCTGGTGTCATCCTTGTTGGTGTCTGAATGTATCTCTAGTGACTGATTTCTACTTAAACCTATACTGGCTCCCTCTCTGGTGGCATCTTTTATTTTGATGTCCTCTATGTGTCCCCCTACACAAACTTCCTGCTCCTTTATGTCCTCATCAATCCTCCTCTTCTTCCCAGATCTTATGCATTTGTTAATTAATGTATCTTCCAATTTTATATGTACCTTTCCAGTTGTATTTTGCTTTATATGAATCCTTCACTTGATTTATGATTCGTATTGCCACTTGTGGCCAAGCTGATATCAGATGCTAATACCATAATGTGGCAGAAGTGTTGTGTTAAAATAAAGTAGAAGATGTTAGGGCAGTTCAAATACAGTTGCCTATGAGATTCACAGATTGTTATATGAGGGTCTTGGTTGTGAAAATTATAGTATATAGTTTGTTTTAGACCAAAGGATATAAATAATTATTAGTAAATTGAGTGGGTAATGGGAAAGGTGACAAACATGAAGTAATGTATAAATAAGTAGGAAAGTTGGTTAGAGGTGTGATTAATAATAAGGAAAACATAGGAATAGCAAATACAAAAAAGATAATCATAAAAATCAATTCATGTTAGACACAAGTGAAATGAAACAACTAAACAATGTAAATGTAAACATGCAAGTAAAAATGAAAATGTGGTAATATATACATAGCAATTTTCTTCAGCTATAAAGAAAATGAAGGTACTTAATTTTCAGTAATACATTGGGACTACAAAAATATTATATTAAGCAATATAACTCGGGCTAGAAAATGCAAATATCACAAGTTCTTTCTTATGTGGGGCTCCTAACTACTAATTTGTATATGTTAATTTATTTGAGAGTACATGAGGTTAGATGTCAGGAAAGTAGAAAAGGAGTCCAAGAGAGGGGCAACCAGGCTTTAAGGAAATGGGTGAGGAGGTTAATAGAACACATGAAATATTAAAGTTGAAAAATATTGCTGTGGCTAAAAGTGTACAAGCAGGGAGTGGGTGGCAGGGAGATAGAACAGAAGTGGCACCAGGGTGTTAAGGGGTCAATGAAAATTAAATATTCCTGTAAGTGAAGAAATCCATTATTTGCATGTTAATTGATTAAAATAGGATATATGTACAGTATACAAAAATTAAAAGCAAATAAAATTCAGTAAGATAAGTTACTATTTCTTTTGACTGTCATCAGTATGTCTTTTCCTTCCATTATTTTTGCAGTAGTAGCTACATGTAGCCAAGGTTTGCTATTCTCAACAACTCAGAAATGATGTTAGCATATCTTTCTTAGAGAAAAAGGCTTCCATATAGAAATCTACTTTCTGCCTCTGTTTTCCAGTCTAAGATGATCTGCCTGATAAGTGTAAATTTTTATCTGTTAGTTTAGATGACTGTTTGTATGTAAGACTCTCAGAAAAGCAAAACAGGAGAGCAAGGAAAGATATACCTTAATAGAGGGAGCCATTGTGGCTTTAAACAGAAACCTGGCACTAGGTAAATTTCCAAGAATACATGAGGATGATCCCAACTAAGAACCTAAGTGGAGAGGCTACCTTAAATGCTCTTCCCCTATAATGATACTGATGACTACCTTAAATGACATCACACACCCTTCTTCCAGTAGCTGATGGAAATACAAGCATAGATTCACAGCTAAGAACTGAGCTGAACTCCTGGAATCCATTTGTAGAGCGGGAGGAGTGATGAGTAAACAGGTTAAGACCATGCTGGGTAAACCAACAGAAACAGCTGACCTGAGCAAGTGGGAACTCACAGACCACAGACTGACATCTGGGGAACCAGCATAAGATGGAACCAGGCCTCTTGAATGTGGATGTCAGTTAGAAGGCCTGAGCAAATTATGGGGCCTCTGACAGTGGGACAAGTATTTATACCTAGTGCACAAATGTGCTTTGGGTGCCCATTCTCTATGGAGGGATACTTTCTCAGCCTAGATACACTGGGGCGGGGGAGAGGGCCTAGGTCCTTCTACTAATGATGTGACAGACATTGATGATCCCCCATGGGAGGCCTCACCCTCCCTTAGGAGTTGATGGGGATGGGGTGAAGGGATGGTGGGGAAAATAGGAGCACTTTAGGGAGAGGGATATGGGATTGGTATATAAAATAAGATTATTTTTAATTTAAATAAAAATTAACTTCAAACCATACTTTCAGAGAATGATGCTCTGAATAGTGAGCAATGGCCTGTCAGCTTGTGTTTAATGTTTTAAAATATATAGCATCTTCTTGGCCACTCCAATTGGAGAGAGAGTGCTGCATTCATCAGCATACATCTTAGGTTCCCATGTTGTCACTTCCTCACAGATTGGCAAGGATGAGTCCTTCCTAAGCTATTCATTCCTGGGTGCCAGGTAAGTATCTCACTCTCAGTCACTGTGTCACACTTCTGCCTTCATCTTCACAGCCTGGCGTTTCTGGCTGTCTTTCTGATTACAGTGTATCCAGCACTTGAACACATATTCACAACTAAGTCAGCATCCAGTCTCTGTTCTCGTGGCAATCTTGTGTCCAAAGAGAGAGAACATCCCAATGACAGCTACATGCGACACCATCATTGTGCAAGCAGCTCAATGTGGACAGGCAACAGTTGGTGACTACTTGCAAATGCTACTTTATGGAAGATAAATAATTTTGGTTTATTGTTTCCTTCTTCAGTGCTTTCACTGGCAGTTAGAGTCTAATATTTTCTACCTTGAATCTTCTCTTGAGTTGCATAGCTGTGTCTTCTAACCTGTCATCATACTCAGAAGTCATTTCATTCACTATTTGCAATTGAATTTGAATATGTCAAAACGTACACTATTTTTAGATAAAAAATTTCAGAGATATTTGAGCTTTGTAAATCTGAATGCACATTTTCCTCCCAAAATTGGAAACATTTCAATGTTTTTTTCCCTAAACCTCTTTGTCTCTCTCATTATTCTCTAAGGCTAATAAAGTGCAAAGTCTATCATTTGAAGATATTGTGCAAGTCATATAATTCTCTCTCTCTCTCTCTGTCTCTCTCTGTCTCTCTCTCTCTCTGTGTGTGTATGTGTGTGTGTGTGTATACTTGTGTGTATAGCTGTGTGCATTCCTCAAATGTCATTCATGTTTTCATTTTGTTTGGAATTACAATGCAACTCCAATTTTGGCTCAAGATATCTGTTTTCCTTCTCCTTTTGAACCCAACATATAACAAACCATGTTGCCAACCTTATCACTTTGGACCCAGCTACTTTAAATTCCTTTCCTTTTCTTCTGTGGTGGACTGGAACACTTGAAATGTGAATCAAAATAGTCTCCTCATAGATAAAATTATTGGTCAATAATATTTCTTATCAATGAGACAATTAATTGATAATGAGAAATGTTATTGTTTATTCAATTGTTTGTGATAGGCTTGATTATAGATTTTAAGAACCAGTTCGTGGAGGGAGGTGGAAGAGTTTGGACCAGAAACATAAAGAAGCTTTAGAATACTGTAAGAAGATTTGAATGCTATCCAGAAATGTTGATAGAATGATGATAGAAATGTTGATACATAAAGGCTTCATTTAAGAGCTTTCAGTGAAGAACAAAAAATTCACCAAAAATTAGAACAGATGCCATTTTCATATTCTGCTAAAGAATGTGACTGTTTTCTGCCCACATTCTCAACTTCACAGGAAACTGAATTTAAAAACTCTCAGATAAATTTTTACAGAGTCAGTAACAATATACAATATACAAGTCAGACTGTGACATAGTTGCTGCTCACTATATAGATCCAGTTTGAAAGAGAGAGAAAAACATTAAAAATGCAGTTCGGTGGGGAGAGAGCATAGACTCTGTTAAAGTTGTGGATGGTATTCAAAATGTGGAGACAAAACCCCTGAAATTATTAGAAAGATTAGTGATGTTAAGGAGAACAATGTACATTTCATTCTGAAACAATAGGATAATGGTAAGGCTGAAGGCTCCAAAGTGTAGAACTGAACACCCATTGGCAAAACATACATTTGGAAGAACATTGCCTTAAAAAGAATTCCTAAGCATCTCAGGATGGCAACAGTGATTTGTCCCATTATCCATATAGTTAATCCTACAGCAGGTTACTAGGTTAAAGAATTAACTGCCAAAGATTACAACCTGAGATTTTTTTCCCAGTAGCCATATGGTAGGAGTCCATGGTTACAAGTTACTTGTCCTCTGACTTCCTGAAACTGCTACACACATCCTTACACACACACACACACACACACACACACACACACACACACACACACACACACACAAGCTCATATATATTCCTTGAAATCTAGTAAGTAATACTTAACTTTGAAAAAAATCTCTCTTCATATGCTAGGGATAAATACTAATCTACTACCAGAGGCCCCATAGATTGCCGAGCCCTCCTCACCCATGTTCAAGGTGTCTGGATCAGTTCTATGCTGGTTTCCCAGCTATCAGTCTCAGATCCATGGCATAAAAGATAGTCATCAATCTCATGATAGGGGAAGGGCATTTAAGGTAGCCTCTCCACTATTGCTTAGATTATTAGTTGGTATCATCCTTGTAGATCTCCAGACATTTCCCTAGTGCCAGATTTCCATCTAAACTTCTAGTGGCTCCCTCTATTATGGTATGTCTTATTTTGGTCTCCTGTATTCTTCCCCCTGACTCATCCTTCCTGCTCCCTCATGTCCTCCTCTCCCCTCCTCTTCTCCCCTTCTCTTTCTCCTAGCTCCCTCTCCCTTCCCCCTAATGCTCCCAATTTGCTCAGCAGATCTTGTTCCTTCCCCTTTCTCCAGGGGACCATGTATGTCTCTCTTAGGGTCCTCCGAGAGACATATTCTCTCAGAATAGACACATGGGGGAGGGCCTAGGCCTGCTCCAAATGATATGACAGATTTAAGGATCCCCATGGAAGGCCTCATCATCCCTGGGGAGCAGAAAGGGGGTGGGATAGGAGGTTAGTGGCGGGCAGGGAGTGAGGGAAGTGAGAGGGGACTTGGATTTACATGTAAAATGATATTGCCTCTAATTTAAATTAAAAAATAGAAAAAAGTAAAAAATAAAGAAAAATCTTTCATATACATCACCCATCTTTCTTATTATAATCTGTAAGGATGCATATGATTATTACAATGTTGGATATTAAATACATGGCATTGAGCATGCAAGGCAAACGCTTTCACTGAGCTACTGTCACTTGTGAGATGAAGTACTACTTTTAAAGTGGGTGAGAATGGGTAGTCAGCTTATTTTCAAATAGTAGTGAAGTATGTATTTAGTATCTAACAAAATCATCTCTTTAGGTATATTCAGAAGTATTTTTGTATGAGTATATAATATGCATAATGATTCAGATACATACATTTACAGTCTGGATAAATGTTCTTCAAATATGGAAATACTAGTAAATTAGGTTGAAATTTTTATGTAACTTTCCCTTTGGCTTAGTCAGTAAGAAGTTTAGAAAGAAATGAGTTGAAAAATCTGAGAATCAGTGCACAAATATATGTATATCAAGGGCTATTTATCTTTGAGGTTGTTTTAAAATACAAAATGCGATAGTAGACATTACATTCTTTGGAAAAATACCAGATTCATTCAGGTAATATTGGTACTATTTGGGGTACTAGAGCATAAATTGAGTACCTCAAATGAAGTTTTAAATTGTATTTTATATTATCTTAATAAACTAAATACTTAACATTTTAAAGACATATTTATAGGTTAGAAAACTGGGGAAGGAAACATGAACTAACTAGGGCATATCCAACAGAAAAATGCCACTCCAAGTTTATAATTAGTTTAAGATAACAAAAATATTGGTCAATGTAATCACAAAAGTTTTTGATAGGATCATAGAAAAAGAAAAAATAAAAATTTTAGAAGGCAAAAATAATGGAAATTAAAATGAGAAATAGTTAATATTCAAATATTTTATCTTATACCTTCGGCCCCATCACACACACACACACACACACACACACACACACACACACACACACGAATCGAATCAAGACAATCACTACTATTTTCATATTTCCTAGCTAAAGCCTCAGGAAACTTCCAGCTTCACAGAAAAAATTCTGTGGTATACAGCATGATGTCTCTGTAGTAAATTATATGATAGTTATATAAATTTACAAGTTAAAAGAAACTGAATGTTGAACTCCAGGGAAGAGTACAATGAAAGGAGTTTAAAGTTCTTATGACTTAATATCAGTCTTCATCCCTTTGTAAATCAGGTCTATTGTCTCCTGCCTTTAATGATTCCTTCACTCCCTTTAGTAAATAGAAAACCATATTAAGTTTTTATAGATTTCTATCAGATTTCCCAAATAATGTACCTAAGATACTGCTTGTTCTAATATATTTTACTTAGCTAAAGTACAAACATCTTATAATGGATATGTCAGTCACTTTTGCTATCTTACAGGTGGAAATGAAATTGATATGCAATAGTTTATCAATTTCTCCCTCTATATAACATTGCAATGTCCTTGACTTTTAAGGGTAATTTTATGTCATCTCATTTTCATGCAGTACAAGGAGTATTGACAATTACAATATTTATTCACATAATCATTCATCAACATCTGGTCATTTTTAATAGGTTTCCCAGTTATTAATGAGAATTAGTAAAAGCCAACTAAATTTGCATATTAATTAATTTGACAGGAAAGCTAGAGCTGCATATAGAGTTAACAGACATTTGTTGAATGTAAATGATCATCACATCATGTTTTGGAAGTGTTTAATTTATAGTAAAAGTTTTAGCATCACATTTACTAATAGTGAGAAAAAACAAAAAAAATCATTACCGTGTAAAGAAATAAATTTTACTGTAATTTTCCTAAGGATACATTATAAATGTTTAATTTTCTAAAAAGTACATGGAACATATTAAAAGCTTTATGTTACACAGTTGCTAATATAAGCTAGGCATCTTTTGCTTTCATTTGTAAATATGTAGATTTAAAGATGTTAACAGAACAGGAATCAAGGGGAAAAGGTTATTGTTTTGCAAAGTTGGGTAATATAATATATTAAAATGTATCTTATGTGATGTGATTCTTAATCATTTTTAAATATATTTATTTATGTGTTCCTGTCTCTCTGTGAGTATATGTGCACTCCTCTGATTGTGCATGAGTTTACATGTGCTGAAGCAACAAAAGGCATCAGGTCTTCTCACTCTCTGATTATTCCTTTTATGTATGGTCTCTGCTTGAAACTTGGCTCCCATTTTTCTCAGCTAGACTGGAAGACAGAAAGCCCCAATGGTCCTTCCATCTCTGAACACCACCTGAGCTGAGATTCCAGGCATGCAGTAGATGCCTGGATTTTATGTAGGTTTTGCGATGTATACTCTATTTCTTTAAATTGTGCAGTCAACACTCTTATCCTATGAGCCATCTCTCAATCCTTATAATAGTTAATATTGCCAATTTGATTGTATTTTGAAATGCAGGAGAAATTATTGAAACACACCTTACAGAGTTCATGATGGTGTTTCTAGAGATGATTAGATAATGATGGCTTTTACTTAGTAAATTATTTAATAGATTGATAGATTTGCAATGTGATGATATTATGGGGAGATTTTGAGAGATAAGGCATGAGCCCAGCCATATAATAGTTTGTCACGGAGACTGTGTGTTTGGGTGATGTATTTTATCCTGTCCCCTTTCTTTATTGCTACTATCTGTTTTCTATAGGACATAAGGTAAGCAGCCTATCCCAGCACTTGGTTCTCCTAGATGGTTTGTTACTTCTAACTATATGCTGAAATTCTGAAACTTTGGGTTAAAAAGTTATTATTATTATTGATACTATTATTATTATTATTATCATTATTATTATTATACTTTAAGTTGTTTCTGTCACATATTGTGGTCAGATGTTCCAACACAAGAAGCAAGTTAAATTAGTGCACTCAGATTCTTAGCATAACAGAACTTAATTTAGTTATATGAACAAGGTAATTCACAATAAAACACAACATAACACCTTCCCTGATTCATGCAATTGTTTTGTTTATGAAACAAGAATTTACTATTTACTCGTGTATCTATAGAGGAGAAGCTTAATGTGTCTTAATTTTCTTTTGTAGTGCTATGATGCAACATTCTTATCCATTGCAACTGTAGGGAGAGGTTTGCTCTACCTGTCTCCTTCAGTTTGCTTTTTTATTCCACCCTGGACTACTTGCGCAGGGAAGGCACCACCCAATATAGTCCAAGCCCTTTCACATTAATCATTACTTAAGAACGTACTCCACAGACATGCCCATGTGCCAAATAATGGATGCATTGAATGCATTCCTTAGTTGAAACACTGTTTTCCCAGATACGTGTCAAGTTGACAAAAACTAACGAACCCTAACATAAGGTACCATTTAAAATCATTTCAATTTAAACTTATACCATGTATTCTGTGTCCAAAATGATTCTGGAGACTATCAGGAAAAGGCAGATTAATGATATTTAGCATGTTTTATCTAATATATTAAGATTGATTTAGAGCACCAATCACAGATAATTGTAGGAAGCAATTATTTTGTCTCAAAATTATGATGGTTAAAGCATTTTTATAGTTTCAGGATGTTCTTTGTATCCAGGATTACTGTGAATGCTGCTTATTTAATCAATGTAGATGCTTGGTGTTATTATGTAAACCTTAAATCAACTTTTACAAACTGCTTGATGTGGATTGGTGTTTGGTATTGTTAAATGAATGCATAGGCTGTTTCATCATATACTTCATACATTTCTCAGTCAACATTTATCTCAGTAATATAACTTAGATTATGTCTGTATTTGTCTCCATATATTATAGCATAACTTTTATTTGTTGGATACAAAACTGCAGTGCTAGCTAAAATGATGTTTAGTTTATAAGTTAAATAATGTAATCAGTATAATCTATTCATTCATTTCATTCATTTCTCATGTGTTTCTAGAAATATAAATATATAATAAATAGTTTATGTTTCAATGTAAGATTATATTTTTATACAGATTGCATATGAAAGATCATGGGTATATTCTGTGCTTGACAGTATTCAGAAAATATATGAAATAATAATTTTTGACACTTTGAAATTTTTTTTCCATTCATTGTCTTTAATTTTTCCAAAGACAACACAATTTTGATAATCTAATCTTTATATTGTCAAGACAAAGAAACTTACTGCACAAATAATAAACTTGTCAAAATCATTCTTACACAAGAATTATCATTCAAATAAAAGTTTCTGGCTTCAAAACCATAACTGTCAACATATTCAAATATGTTTTACATAACTTATTGTTTGGAAAATCATTACATTTCAGGATTATATAGGCTAAACAGACAAAATCTTAAAACATATTTACTTTATGAACTTTATGAACTCAAGTGCAAATATTGCACCACCATTCATTGAATTCCTTAAACCCAATAATTAAAGTGATGATGCCTTCTATTTCTTTTTTAAGTCAATTACTATTATATCCACCTCTACTAAAATGATGTTGCAAAGTTCTCTATCATTTGTATAGAATACTTGATTTCAATGTAACTATTCATGCCTTATATATAACATTAAAAAATATATTGTTTACACTAGAACATGGCAGAAAATCTATAGTGCATTCCTTTCTCTGAAAACCTTCATAAGCATCTACATATTTCATTGTAATTTTAAAATTTATCTTTGAATATTAATTTTCATTTTAAATTATGGGTTGGAACAGTTATTCTCGGCTGCCAACTATATCTAGAACTAAAACCTAAACATGGAGGGCACACATGTAAAAGATTTTTGCTGAATTTGAAGCAGAAAGATTCAATTCTAATATGGATCTTTTAGTGAGAAAAACACATTCTTATCATCCAGGTCTTGATGCCAGAGACATATACTTTCAATCTTGAATTTACGGCTGGAAGACACACCTTTAATCTGGGCCATGCCATTGTAAGGACTAGGAAGAAGGCAGCTATTATTCTTCGATTGATTGCCTCACATTGTTTACATGTCCATGCCGTCATTGTCATTAAAGCCTACTTCCTCTGAAGACCAGCTAAGACATAGTCTTGTGGACTGAGCAATTACTGTATTATTGGATGAGTAAATATTTGTAGAGTATCAACATTGTTTCTGATTTCTTCAGTACTTGTTACTGACTCTTCATATCTTTTTATCTCTGTGTTTCTCTCACATTACCTCTGTAACTGGTACTAAATAATCCTTTTCTAATATTGTACAGAAAGGGGACTTACCTATACTGAATCATCTTTCAGTTTTCAGAGAAATATAAAAACTTTACTGTGTTTCAAACAGAATATAAATTGGAAGTCTGATCACAAATAAAAAGTTTTCAGTCTTGAACTTCTTTCAGTTGTCTGTACCTCTGATTTCCATGCACATGAATTTTATCTCAGAGATTTCTTCAGCTTGAAGAAATACAGATGGTAAAAGCTCCTGTGTTTTCTTGAATTTTCACAGTTGGTCCTGTGAATTAGAGACAAATACCCATGGTATATTGCCACCATATATAACATATTTTTTTTCTAAAATTTAGTTGTATTTCTATTTTTATTTCTTTGATTATTTTTCTTTTCACTGCTTTATATAAGGACAATTTAAGCTAATATTCATGTTGAAATGATATTACAGCAAAGTTTTGTATACTGGAAAACCTGATTCTCTAAATGCTAACATTTGGTATATCATCTTCATTATACTGAGGTAATTAGTGTTGCCCCTCACTTGTAGATAAAATGCCAGATTTTATTCAGATAGCTCTAGCAATTCAATTCAGAATACTGCACCACATTTACTTGTCAATTTTCTTTCATTTATTGTGATCTGTGTCAGTTTCTTCGTTTTATTCCTTACTTGTTTTACAGAGCTGTGAATCTTTTGAAGAATACTGATTAGATATTTTGTAAAGTGACCCCATACTGATTTATATTATGTTTTATCATGACCCTGCTCCAAATACAAGGATTTGGGATAAATCAAAAAATAAAATGTCTCTTTCTCATCATAGTGTGTCAAGATGTACATGTTTGCATCAAGATTAAAGAATTTACGGGCTAAATAGTTTTTCATGTCCCATTCATAAGATCAGCCAATTCATCACAGACTTGGTTCTTTCTGTTAAATGTGATATGCTATACATACACACTAATTTAGGCATGTTCACATAACTAACTATATTGATCCATTTATACAGGAATCCCCACTGATATCTCCTGTTAAAATTGAGCAAGGTTCATATTAGCCAGTTTTTTGATGGTTAAACACCTGAGATTCATCATATTCCTAACTGATTTTTTAAACCCAGTATGCAATAAATATAAACACAGATGCAATTTCAAAATCACTAACATAAAATTACCTTACCAACAACTCTACACTACTTACATAAAGTTTTCATCTTTAAGTTTAAGATACATCACCAAAACACTGTTCTTCTTGAAACACTTGGAACTAAATGAGATTTTTCCATCAAGTCCCTGCCCCCTTGCACCTCAGGGAACCCCAAAAAGAGAAGGCAGAGTTTAAGAGACAAAAGGGCTGGAGGACAGCAAAAAACAAGGCCCGTTAAATCAACATGAGAGGCACACATTTGAACTCATAGAGACTGATGCAGAATGCAATATGCACTCTGGGGTCCAGGAGAAGTAGTTGTAGAACTGAAAGGAGACATAGTCACTTGTCCCATCCATAACCCAGAAACTATCTCCAAATGAAAACCATTTGCAAACAAAAAAATGATTTTTTTTTATTTTTATGAGTGAGTAATAATGTACTATGTTTATGGTCATTATTGCATATTCATCAATTGATACTGATCTAATTGTTTTCCAGTACATCTTCTATCTTGAGAAATGGTGCCATGAAAGTGGAATCTGCAATTTTATTTTATTTCTGTCTTTACATAGAGAGTCTTGTGTCTTCTTTTTTCATTTTATACCTTTTAAAACTTACTTTGATTTTATTATGGCCAGAATCCTTATTTAATGATGATTAATTGAAAGGAGAAAAATCTGAATCTTGACAAAGCATACAAAAGAAAGCATTTTATCTCTGACTGTTAAAACAGCTGATTGTATTTAAAACTATAATGGCTCCCTCTATTATGATATCCCTTATTTTTCTCTCTTCTATTCTTCCCCCAACTAAATCTTCCTGCTCCCCCATGTCCTCCTCTCCCCTCCTCTTCTCCCTCCTCTCTTTCTCCCAGCTCCCTCTCCCCTCCCCACCTTGCTCCCAATTTGCTCAGGAGATCCTGTCCCATTCCCCTTCTCTGGGGTAACACGCATGCCTCTCTTGGGGTCCTCTCTGTTTCCCAGACTCTTTGGTGGTGTAGGCTGGCAATCCCCTGTTCCATCTCTAAAATACATACATGAGTGAATATATACCATATTTGGTTTTTTTGTGAGTGGGATACTTCACTCAGGATACTGTCTTCTAGTGCCATCCATTTGCCTATGAATTTCAAGATTCTGTTGTTTTTTTTCCCACTAAGTAGTACTCAGTTGTGTAAATGTACCACATATTCTCTATCCACTCTTCAGTTGAGGGGCATCTAGGTCGCTTCCAGTTTCTGGCTATTACAAATAATGCTGCTATGAACACAATTGAACAGATGTCCTTATTGTATGAGTGTGCATCTTTTGGGTATATGCCTAGGACTGGAATTGCTGGATCTTGTGGTAGACTCATTCCCATTTTCCTGAGGAATCTCCATACTGATTTCGAAAGTGGCTATACAAGTTTGCATGCCCACCAGCAGTGAAGGAGTGTCCCCCTTTCTCCACATCCTTTCCAGCCCTGCCTGGGATGATATGACAGACTTTAAAGATTCTCCCATGGGGGGCCTCCACCTTTCTGGGGAGCAGAGTGTGGATGGAACTGTGTGTTTCTCGGAGTTGGTGGGGATGGGGAAGGAGGGGAGGGAGAGGGTTCTGGGATTGATATGGGAAGCAAGCTTGTTACTAATTTAAATAATTTTTTAAAAGAAGAAAAAAATCTGTAGGCTGCTGCTCTGTCCAAATTATGATTTCTTTTGTTGTACAGTAGCTTCTCCATTTACATGATTTTGTGTAGGGGTCTTTGATCCAAATGGACTTGAGTTTTGTATAGTGTGGTAAGTATGAATCTATGTGGATTCTTCTACATGCAGCCATCCAATCAAGCAGCACCACTCTTTTAAGATGTTATCTTTTATCCAGCGTATATTTATGGTTTCTTCATTTAAAAACTGTCTATAGGTAAAAAAAAAAACAAAAAAACAGCTGCTTGTACATTGGGTGGACAGTCTAACTTGAATAAATTCTTTTGTATGTTTTATTTTGTTGAAGAATTTTGATCAATTATTTTTTGGTTAATATATTTGCTTCAATAAGTTTATGCAACTACTGGGTGACCACATGATATTACTTAATGTCTCAGTGAATATAGAAAAACTGCAATTATTTATTTTGAATGATGGAAACATGTAACATGTCAAAGATGAATTTATTTAATGCTTTGCAAGTTATATAGAATTTCCTAATATTTCTGATGATATCAATAGTTTTCATTTATTTTAGTGATATGATTTAGTTCTGTAATTTAGAAAATATCATTCTCATAAAATGATCACACTTGATAAGACTTATAGATAAGGGTTGTTATGGTTTCATTGTGAAATGCTTCTCATGCCAGAATTAATCCTCTTCCCTTAAGTTACATCTTTCAAATATTTCATCATAGCAAAAATAAATGTAACTACATAGAACACATATTTCTTCCTTAAGTCTTTAGCACATTCATCAACAAAATAGTCTGATATTGAAATATTTTAAAAGTATATTTTAAACTGTAACTGAGATTTCATTTATTGATACATTCATATTCAAGCATACCTTCTGGAATGAGTTTAGCAGTTTGGAAATAATATTGTTCAATGTCCATCATTTTCCAGAAGCTACACAGGAGACTAAGTCTTGTGCATCTTGCCTGAAAGTGAAGACAGGTGAAGAAATGTCAGCCACTAGGACGGTGGAGAACAGAGATGATAGCTGTATCCAGAATAAAAGTTAACAATAGACATCTTTTACCAAATTCTGCTTGTGGGTTGGAAGTGTATAGAAACATTGTTTTTTTCTGATGAAGGAATTAGTTGGGCATATAATTAAACAATATGCTTTTTGCTGGGTGTTGGTGGTGCACGCCTTTAATCCCAGCACTCGGGAGGCCGAGGCAGGCAGATCTCTGTGAGTTTGAGGCCAGCCTGGTCTCTAGAGCGAGTGCCAGGATAGGCTCCAAAGCTACACAGAGAAACTCTGTCTTGAAAAACCAAAAAATAATATGCTTTTCATGATATTACCATGAAGTACCACTATTGCTTGTCCAGAAGCATGACTCACTTTAGACACTTGGTGGTGGAAAACTAGGAAAAAATGTGATAAATCAGAGAGGTGATGAAAAGGTCAAAAGAATCCCAATAAACAAAACTTGCCACCTCCCAATTGACATATTAGTGTTATCTTGGGGAAGATCCTAATGTACAGAGTCTAAAAGAGGCATGGTAAAAATTAAGATACAGAAAGCAGTGTTCTATTTCTAAATAAAGGAATAAGGCTAATACTCTGAATAAAATCTATTTATGTATAGTTAATTGAATTTACCTGATAGAAGAATGAAAACAATCTTTTTATAAATGATCAGCAAGGCCAGTATAAAAAGGATAAACAGAAGCAGAATTGAGAAGTAGATAAATTTCTGAAAATAATAGCTTATAATAAAAATAATATAATCTGTGTATTTCACTAATGTTCAAAACGCAATTTAGTCAAGTGCAAGTGAACTGAACACATTCCACTGACTATTATCCAGTAAAATGAATAAAAAAGGGGGAAAGTAAACTTAAATAATTAGAACACCATTAAGCAATTCAGAATACATTGTATAGAGTCCCCAAAAGGAAAACAGAGATTAGAGAGATAGAGAGCTTACTCACAACACAATGAGTGAAAATATCTGAAACCTTGGGATAGAAAGCAATATCATCATGTTACAGGGGATCATGGAATTTAAAGAACTCCAAGAAACTTATAATGAGAGATATTTTAATCCACAACTTCTCAAAAACAAAAGACAAAGACAATTTTGAAACCAGAAGAAACACAGCATGTATCATAGTAGGGGACGTTCATAGAGAGTTAACAAAGAGATTATAGACAAGAAGAGGACTAGATGATATATTCAGAATGTTGGAAAGCTTTTACTTTGTAAGATGTAACTATTTTATTGGGTACCACGTGAGTGCTTGGCTTACATGTACTTATGTGCACCGTGTACTTAGGTGATGTTCATGAAGGTCAGGAGAGAGTGTCAAATGCTTGGCACTGGAGTACCCAATAGTTGTGAACCACCATGACATTGAGAGGATATGTACATGGTTTCTGTACAATAGCAACAAGTTTTCTTAACTGATGAACCTCCTCTTTAGTACGGAGTATATTTATTTTAATCAAACGAGCTCAGTATGCACAGAAAAACTATTTTTCTAAAGCAAAGAAAGGATGAAAACTTTCACATAAAAACAAATGATATTGGAACACATCACCACTAAACTGCCTTGCACAAATGCTAAATGGAGTCATTCATCCTGAAGCAAAAGAGTGCTGCATATTTTCACCATAGCAAAAAATACATAATATAAATGTTTTAGCAAAATTAAATATAGGCATGAATATTAATTGCTATATTACTATGAAGATATTGAACAAATCGCTTGGATTAAGTGTAGAAGCCAAAAAACTAACCTGTTAATGGATACAAAATATGATTACAAAACATGGTATCTACAAGATAAACTATGAAGAGATAAAACAATATAAAGGTATGGCATGACACAGAATTTACTGCATTAACATAGGGTATTTGAGAGACTAGGGGATGTCTCACCAAACAAGAATCCTTGCTAAGCAAATGTGAGGACATGACTTCTCATCCTTAATATACAAGTAAAAGTAGATTGGAATTGTAACAATATATGTTCATGGGTACAATAGTGACAGAAGTGTTCTTGGAGTGACTACTGCTTTCTGATTTGATTGCAGGCTCACTCCATAGGAGGGAACACATGCCTCTTCTGTAACTCTCTAACCAAGAATTTATGGCTTGGGACCAAATAGGCCTCAATTATAAATGCTACTATTATTTTATTAAATAGAAGGGGTATTAAACTCTTTCTGCCTAT
Source organism: Cricetulus griseus (assembly GCF_003668045.3). Classification (NCBI taxonomy): domain Eukaryota; kingdom Metazoa; phylum Chordata; class Mammalia; order Rodentia; family Cricetidae; genus Cricetulus; species Cricetulus griseus. Next base: position 56,919,776 of record NC_048604.1, read on the forward strand.
ACAGGACCTGTGCAAAATCAACCTAGTCAACATTCTACTGTGGAATGAAAAGGAGACTCATGAACACCTATGCCTAACTGAAGAGCCATGGGCATTTGCTAGCTTTAACAGAAAGAGAATCTTTTTTTTAACATTTGACTTCTGGAAGTAAACTACACTCAGTCAACCCATACCTCAAAATATACGGGTATCTCAAATTTGATTTTTCGTGTTATTAAAATGAAGTCAAGAAGGGAGAAGACATGAAACTGCAAGGGAATAAAGGTATGGAGATGGAGGTAGACCTAGGAGGAGTTGGGAGAGGAGCTGTGAGTCAAAATGACTAAAACATGCTGTATCTATATAGAAAATTCTCAAGGAATTCGGAAATTATTATATACTTTTAAAAGGCACATTCTCCTGTAACCTCTTCACTGTGGAGGACAGGATTGTTGGGAACTGTTGCTGCCTGCTCATCAGGTTTAAGCACAGGTCCTGTCTCAAATAAATGGGGCAGAGAATGGTAGAACAGGACAAATGTTACTCTTCTCTGGCCTTTTGATATTCACAGTTGTGTGCACACTGACACACACATACACCAACACACACACACACACACACACACACACACATACACACACAAACAAAAATAGACCATTAAAATTAAAAGTAATTTTATAGAAGATCTGCTGTGTCTGTAAAGAAAGTAGAATGAAACAGAATTGAAGCCTAAGAATATGTGAGATCAACCAGAGAAGGCAGCAAAAAATAAAAAGTAAAATAAAAAATAAAAGTATAATGAGAAAAAAGAAGTAGGAGTAGTAGTGAATAGTTCTATATTAGTGATTAATTTAAATGAAAAAAAGATTGAACCTAGCAATCAAAATACATCAAGCTAACTCAGCTGTAAACTCCGTGACTTGTTACAATAAATCTTTCCACCAAAAGTGACTTATAATAATGATTGGTCAGGCAAGACATATCCAATAGTGAAGTAGTGACATGAACATCATAAAAACACCCAACAACTCTCTGATTGGATTGAAGTCACTCTGCACAAGATGAAATCTCTAATTGACAACCTTACCTTGCATGGTCAAGAACCAGTAGCTTCACAAATCAAAGCCTCTACAGGAGAGCTTACACCTATCATTCTGCTAAAGGGAATAAAGTATTAAGCTGACTCCTAATGGGTTATCATTAAATTCAAAAATTAGGAAATGTCTCAACCCTCATCAAAGAATCTTCTACTACAATAGATGATGATTAACCCAGAAACCCACAACTGGTCTAGATGGAGACAATATGAGCATGAAATCCTCTATATGAAATATTAATCATAAACCCAACTCCAAAGTATCAGGCATCATAGCACAAGAGAGGAAAGAATGCTAATAAAAGCAGAGGTGGTAAACTATGTCAAGGAGAGGCTCATTTAAACGCAGCAAAGCGCTGTACTTTTAAACTTGCAGTGGTTGTGAAAGAATTCACATGACTAACTCAAGTCTAAAATAGAACAAATACCAGATTGAAGAATAGAGTTGGGCACACAGTCTCTCCTCTTACTATGGAACAACTGGCAATTAATTACTGACAGAAAATACAGGTTCAGTTTACTTTTTTGCTTTTTCTTTTCAATTTTTAGTTTTTAAAATTTCATTTTAAATTCCAAACACAGTTCTCCCTCCCACTCCTCCTACCCCACTCACCACCATCCCCCTCCCTTCAGCTCCACCCTAGTCCACCCTAAGTCCACTCCTCCTCACAGGTAAAGGTTCTCATGAGAAGGTCAACATAGACTAGCCCAATAGGTTGGGGTCATGGTCAGTCCCCTCCCATGCATTGAGAATGAACATGTCATCCCATCATGGGGTGTGGGCTCCAACAAGGTAGCTCATGTACCAGGATAAGATCGTGGTCCCATTTCCAGGGGCCCCTGATCTAGTTCTAGCTTAACAACTGTCTCCCACAAAAAGAGGTCTTAGTTCAGTCCCCTGGAGTCTCCACAGTTGATTGACTAGAGTTTGTGTGTTTCCACAAGTTTGGTTCACCTGTCTCTGTAGATTTCTCCATCATGATCTAACTTTGCTTGCTCTCTTCAACTGGATTTCCAGAGCTTTGACTGGTTCTTAGTTGTGGATCTCTGCATCTGGTTCCATCAATTACAGGATGAGGCCTCAATGATGAATACCCCAACCATCATCCTTTCTACTATTTCTTGGAGTATTTGCTGGTGTCCTCCTCATGAATTCCTGGGAGTTACCCTAACACCAGGTTTCTTCCTAAGCCCATAGTGGCTCTTTCTATTAAGATATCCCTTTCATTGCTATTCTACCATATACCTTCCCACCTAGGACATCTCCTTCTGTTCTCATCCCACTCCACTCCACCTTACCACCCCACCCTCAGTTAACCCCATAGATCTTATCTAATTTCTCTTACCAGGGTGCTCCATGTTTTCCTCTGAGGGTCTTCCTTTTTGATTAGCTTCTCTAGAGCTGAGGAATATAGTATGATTTTCCTTTGCTTTGCATCAAATATGCACTTATGAGTGAATACAAACCATGTTTGTCTTTCTGAATATGGGTTATTTCACTCAGGATATTTTTTCTAGTTCCATCCATTTGCCTGAAAATAAATTGGTTATATTTTTTCAGATTTTTTAAAATTTGAATTAGAAACAAGATTGTTTTACATGTCAATCCCAGTTCCCTCTCCCTCTCCTCTGCCACCACCCAAACTAAAACCCACCTATCACACATCCTTTCTGATCCCCAGGGAGGGTGAGGCCTTCCATAGGGGGTCATCAGAATCTGTCATATCCTTTGGGATAGGGCCTAGACACACACCCCTATGTCTTGGTTCAGAGAGTATCCCTCTATGTGGATTGGGCTCCCAGATCCACACCTATGCTAGAGATAAGTACTGAACTACTACAGGAGGTCCTGTAGATTTCCGAGGTCTTCTCACTGAAACCCATATTCCTGGGGTCTGAATCATTCCCATACTGGTATCCCAGCTATAAGTCTGGAGACTATGAGCTCCCCGTTGTTCAGGTCAGCTGTTTCTATGGATTTCACTAGCCTGGTCTGAACCCATTTGCTCATCACTTGTTCTCTGAAACTGGATTCCAGTTTAGTTCAGTGATTAGTTGTGGGTGTCTGCTTCTACTTTTTCCAGTTGCTGGAAGAAGGCTATAGGATGGCACTTAAGACAGTCATCTATCTCATTATCAGGTGAGGGCATTTAAGATAGCCTCTCCACTGTTGCATAGATTGTTAGTTGGTGTCATATTTGTAGATCTCTAGCCCCTTCCCTAGTGTCCGATTTCTCTGTAAAACGAAAATATCAACAATTGATAAATGGGACCTCCTGAAACTGAGAAATTTCTGTAAGGTGAAGGACACAGTCAGTAAGACAAAATGGCAGTCCACAGACTGGGAAAAGATATTCACCAACTCCACATCGGACATAGGGCTGATCTCCAAAATATACAAATAACTCAAGAAGGTAGTCTCCAAAACACCAAACAATCCAATTAAAAAGTGGGGTATAGAACTAAATAGACAATTTTCAATAGAGGAATCTAAAATGGCTGAAAGACACATAAGAAAGTTTTCAACATCCTTAGCCATCACAGAAATGCAAATCAAAACAACTCTGAGATACCATTTACTCCTGTCAAAATGGTTAAAATCAAAAACACCCATGACAGTTTATGCTGGAGAGGATGCAGAGAGGGGAATACTCCTCCACTGCTGGTGGGAGTGCCAACTCTTACAGCCACTTTGGAAATCAGTATGGTGACTCCTCAGGAAAATGGGAATCAGTCTACCACAAGATCCAGCAATTCTACTCTTAGGCATATACCCAAAAGAAGCACATTCATGCAACAAGGACATCTGTTCAACTATGTTTATAGCAGCATTATTTGTAATAGCCAGAACCTGGAAGCAACCTAGATGCCCCTCAACAGAAGAATGGATAGAGAAAATGTGGTGCATTTACACAATGGAGTACTACTCAGCAGAAAAAAAAAATGGAATCTTGAAATTTTCAGGAAACCGGATGGAACTAGAAGAAACTATTCTGAGCGAGGTAACCCAATCACAAAAAGAAAAATGTGGTATGCACTCACTCATATGTGGATTTTAGACATAGAGTAAATGATTACCAACCTACAATCCAGAATGCCTGAGAAGCTAGTGAACAAGGAGGACCCTGAGAGAGACATACATGGTACCCTGGAGAAAGGGAAAGGGACAAGATCTCCTGAGCAAATTCAGAGCATGGAAGGAGGGGGGATGGAACTAGGAAAATGAGAAGGGGAGAAGAGGAGGGGTGATGAGTACATGAAGGAGCAAAAAGTTTTAGGGAAGAATAGAAGAAAAAAAGTAACGAGATACCATGATTGGTTACATTTTTAAAGACATACTGTGAATACATTAATCAAAGTATCCCTTTGAGAATATTATTGCTGTAAAGTGAATGAACAAAAATGACTTCATGCAAGGGACAATGAAACTATAGCACTCACATATTACATTATATAAATTTCAAGTAAAAATTTATAACAAGACAAAAATGACTGACTATGAATATGTAATCAATTCTAAAGGGATATGTAGAAAACACACACACACATACACACACACACACACACACACACACACACACACACACACACACACACACATTATGTTGTATTCATGACACAGCAGACCAGTGAAATATATGAAGCAAACACTGCCACAACTAAAAATAAAAGCAGAAACAGCAATACTAGAAATTTTTTACCTCTTTTAATAATGTATGGAATAACCGAGCAGAATATAAACAGTAAACCTGAGCAGCATTCTGAGAAAATTAACTTATATTTTGAATTCAATACTTTGTAGGCACACTTGGAAAATTCTCCAGAGCACACTACATGTAAATTTTAAAAAGAGTTAAAAAATTGACAAAATTAAAGTCTTTTCAATTATATTCTGAACATACTTGACTGAAACTAGAATCCTATAGTAGAACATGTTTAACTGATACTAATTAACCATAACAGCAGAAAAACAGAAGTTCACAAATATGAAACTACAAACTTCAAAAGAAATTCAGAATATTCTGAGAAAAAATAACTCAAAACATCAAAGATTACCAAGTGGATAGAAAGATGTTATTTTATGGTGATCTTTTACTCAAATGAATATATCTAAAATAATTATCATTAATAATACACAAAGAGGAACTAGAAAATAGTAAACAATGTCAAAACTTTCAGAAATTAGGAGACAATTGTTAGAAATTAAAATAAACAAAATAGAAAGTAAAAATTCAATAGGAAAACCAAGTCCAAGAAATAAATATTTCGAAAGAAATCTCAAATTGAATAATACTTTAAAGAACTAAATAAAGTCATAAGTGTAAAAGGAGACATTAACAAGTTGTCAGAGAAACAAAGGGTCATTAAAAGAAAGATTTGGAAAGGCATGATAGCTCACTCCTTTAATCCCAGCACTCAGGTGGCTAACTCAGGCAATTTGCAATCAGTTCATGGTCAGTCTGCTTTATATAATGACATCTAATCAAACCTGGTTGCAATGAAAGATATTGTCTCAGAAACAAATTAGCAAACCTCCAAAAATTGTGAATATTTAAATGGTGAAAAACCCAATAAGCTAGGAGAAATGGATAATTTCCTAAAATACACAAACTATGAAGGCACAATCATAATGAAAATGATTGTCTCCCATTCTGCATGGGCTTTTTTTTTTTTTACAAGTGATCTACCCTAAACACTTATACAAAGTGGTGGCACCAAATAACCTCAGCAGGTTGTACTTGTATATGTTTTGACCTATACACACATATGTACATATATAGACCTATGTGTACATATTACACACATATATATGTACTTATACATACATATGAGTATGCATTTGTGTATAACAATTAAAGATGTCATGAATTTAAAGGAGGAAGGAGTCAAGATGGGGGACATGTGAGCAACTGGAGGGAGAGAGTGGGGTGAAAATGTAAATACTGTAACCGTGTATGACACTGAGAAATTAAAGCAGGTGTACTGACCAGACTTTATTCCATTCCTTATATTCTTTCTCACCTAGACTTCAAAATTAAGGGCATCTTTGTATAATTTCGGGTGTTTGATAGGAAAACAAAAGATTATAAATACTGAGTGATTACATCTGTCTCAATATTCATGGGTTGACAAGTTTTATGTCACCTTCTCACAAGCTAGATTTATGTGAAAGGAGAGAACCTCAAATGAGAAAATGCCCCCAGAAGAATTGGCTGGAGGACATTATTCTTAATTGTTTGTATTGAATTCATTATACACTCAATGAGTGTGCTAACTAGCAAAAATAAAATTTAAAATAAAAGGAAATAAACTAAATCTGAAGAGTCATATAACAAGTGATAAGATTATTCAGTGATTAAAATTTTAGGTAATAACCTCAGGACTAGATCAAGATTATTTCATTTTAAATACATTACATATCTAACAAAAATGTGAGACAGGAATCTATTTTCAATAAAAAATAAATTCCCTTACACATGAAAAAAGAATAGCTTTGTATATGCCAATGGGCAAAAGTTAAAAAAAAAAAACTCTTACTACTTCCAATGTTTTATGTCTACTAATGATATGTTTGGAAAAGAAATAATTAGCTACTTTTGATACTATTTAATTCCTATTGTCAGTGTACACCCTCATTTTTATTTTACCCACTTTGAAAATTTGTTATTACCATTTTTGCAGTTTCAAGGTCATTTGGAAAAGAAAGAGGCTCTTCTTTTACCACTTCAATAATAGCTTTCTCATGTTCCGTGTAATTCCATAATCTTACTTAAACAGCAGTAAACATACTCATTACTAGTAAGAAGATAAAAGAAAAAGATAAAAATGTCAATGCTTTTCAAAATCTAGAAACTGAAAAGGGCAATTTTATGAAGTTGATATTAACATGAGAGGAAAGCCAGATACAGCAAGAAAGTAAACTATTTGATGCATGTGGTATGAATAAATGCAAAAGTCTATGATACAATACTAGAAAAGTGAACTACTGATAATTATCTTAAGATCTGTGTGCTAGGATTAAGGTTTTTTTTTTCCCCCCTGTGATGTAAGGCTTACAGACACATACAAATAAACTAAGATTATTGCGCACAAGATAAAAGATAAATCCTACCACTGTCAAGAGATAGAGGGAGCTAGAGAGGTAGCTAATGAAACACTTGAAATGAACCTGACTTCAGTATCAATGTGATAGTATTTTAGGATACCAGGCCATAGATATTATTTATAAAGGCCTGTTCTACTCACCTGGGTTGACTAGTTTTATGTCACCTTCTCACAAACTAGATTTATGTGAAAGGAGAGAACCTCAATTGAGAAAATACCCACAGAAATACTGGCTGGAGGACATTATTCTTAATTAGGGATTAATGGAGAAGGCCTTGGCCTATTTTTGTTGGTGTCATCCCTTGATTGGTGGTTCTGAGTTATATAAGAAAGCAGGCTAAGAAAGCTACAATGAGCAAACCATTAAGCTTTTATGACTGCCTCATCAGCTCCTTCCTCCATGTCCCTGCCCTGTTTGAGTTCTTGTCCTGACTTCCTTCAATGATGAACAGTTATTTGGAATTATAAACCAAATTATCCCATTCCTTTCCAAGTTTCTTTGGTATTTATCACAACAATAGCAACCCAGAGACTGGCCCATGTTATCATCAGTGTCAGTGTTGACTTATAATTATTTGAGGTGAAATTCTGGTTTATGTACTTGAAATGATCCCTTGTGAGGGGCAATGCTGCTGTGGTGCTGTGGGTTTTCTCATAGTAAATTAAATGGACTTTAGCTTCTTAGATTTTATTGGTGAGGTGCTATCGGACACTCCCTTTTATTCATTGTTACCCTTCTGGATTCTACCAGCAGTGATTTTCAAATGGTTCATGGATAACTTGCTCAATGTGTAATTCACTGGGAACAAGGGAATGAATACATACTAGTTGCTACTGCATTTGAAAAGGAATCCAGATACTCAATGTAATGCCTACATCCAGTATGTGTGAGCTACCATGTATAAACATGTAAAAGATTTAGTTCACAGTAAAAGCAGTCAATTTCCTGGTACTAGATGAGGCAACAATCTGCTAGTTCTGAGTTCTATACCCTCAGAGGAGAGTTGATAGGTTTGTTTAAAAGGTAGTTTATCTAAAAGAACTCATATATAAATAGCAATTAGTAAAATTTATCTGAAACCCTCTTATATTTGAATAAAATACAGAACATATTAAGATACTTTTATTCAGGAACGTAATGATAAATGCCCCAAGAATCTTTAAAAAGGAACCCGAAATACTACTATTGATTGTAATTGCACAACTAGATTGTCTAGAGACATAAACAAGCCTAATGTCTTGTGACTCCATAGTGGTAAAGGGCATCAATTTATTGTTGTTCTTACTAGCATTCAAAAGAAAGACAATTCCCAGATAAAACACCTACTCCCTCTAAAAAGGTACTACTTAAGAATTTTGTATGCCTATTTTCTTGAGCCTTTAGGAAAGGAGGGGATGGTGACTCTGTTTTTTCTGTTTGTTTTATTTTGTTTGTTTGTTGGTTGGTTGGTTTTTCGAGACAGGGTTTCTCTGTGTAGCTTTGGAGCCTATCCTGGCACTTGCTTTGTAGACCAGGCTGGCCTCCAACTCATAGAGATCCACCTGCCTCTGCCTCCCAAGTGCTGGGATTAAAGGCTTGTGCCACCAATGCTGGGCCTGGGATGTTGACTCTGATATTGCCACAAGGCAAATGCCCCTTGGAAATTTTGAAGGAGGCTTATACCTTGCTAAGTATTATTAGAATGGCACAATGAGTATACAGCTTCACAGGACATCATGAGGAAGAGAAGGTTATTATTGGATATGAAGCAAATCTTTTAGGTAAAAGAATTGTTTATTTTTATTTTGTTGGTTTTTCTAGATAGGGTTAAAATTATTGTTTTTTATTGGCACCATTATTATGAAATAGATTTACTCCTTAAGTGGCTCCTACTCCACGATTATACAAAGATTAAATTGTATAGAGATATTTACAGATCACAAAGGAGGCATCTGCTAAATTCACCATGATTTAACATTTTAAAATTTTAAACTAATTTAATATTCCCCAGGATCCTCAGCTCCTACCTTACTCCTTACCATCACAATCTTAATGCATTTGCAATGCTTTGTATTGGAAACTGAGGTCTTTATAAGTGTGAAGCATATTTAATTTTGAAAAAAGTCACCCTGTAATTATAAGGCATTCTAATTTCCTTCCTATTCTTTACCAAGAATAGTGCTAAAGACCATTTTATCTTTCATGAGTAGTTGCAATGGCTTCTATGTTAGGCACCACAAATTCATCATTTTTCCTGGACCTCTGAGATCATGGAAGAGCAGTTGCTTTTATACTACCTTTTACACAATACAGAACCAACCCACTCTCTTCATTTTCTAGGTCTTTTAAATATAGAAAGGCAAATTAAAGTGCTGGCCAGAGATCCTTCTGAAACCAAGGCATTTGTTTCAAATTAATAAGAAGTCTTTTGTTTAAAAAAGATCTTCCTTAGTTAGCAGATAAGATTAAAAAAGTCTGACATCTCTCTCATCTCTTAGACTAAAATGGTCTATGATTGAAATTTACTTTACCTCAGGATCACACATTAATTCGTTGTTCTCTGCTATCGACTGTGAATGTAACATTACTAGCTGCTTCAAACCCCTGCCACCTTGATTCTCCACAGTGATGGAGAGAGTTGTTATATTTGTCTGCTGTACAATCCTAGAGCAACATGTCCATCTTGCATACTAGGTACTAAAGGGAACAGAAGGCGTGACAGGACTCATCCCCTCTCTCTGCATTCAGTAGTAACTTCTATGATGTGGTAAATAGTTAGTCACGTTAGCAGCTTTACACAGTCACATAGTCTTTATCCTTTGTCTAACTTTGTTTTCTAATTTTAATAAAATAAGTATTATTTAACAAGTATCCAAAAAGAGGCTACATAAGGGAGAAAGAGTTTATTTGTTTCACAATTCCAGGTTACAGTGTATCAATGCATAGAAGTCAAGGGGACAGGACCTGAACCACCTAGTCACCATGCATCCACAGTCAAGAACAGAGAGCAGGGAATTAATACATTCTTCCCTGTGTTAGGGTAACTTTCTCTTTACATTCAATACAGTTCCTAGAACATGAAGCTTTGACACCCAAGTTCATGATTTGTCTTCCTATGAGGCTTAAAGCAATTAAGGAAATCCCTTATAAGCAGACCCACAGGCCAACCAGCAAGATAATTAAATCATCCTTCAAAGGTGATTCTGCATTGTGTTAAGTAAAGAATGGAAAGTAATCACCACACTATTACAAATAAGTTTTACCTACCAAAACAGTTATTCTCTTGACAGCAAATTGGGGAAGGTTGTGGCTTCCTATTTTCTCAACCCCTTTTTCCCTGAAGGTATTTTTAGGCTTTGCAATGATTTTCTTCATTCCTTAGATATATGGCAAGGCACTGAATACTTTTGAAAAAATTGCTAGGAAAAAATGGAAACTATATATAATATTGATGGCAACAATAACATCACATGTTACACAGCTTGATGGAGGTAGGCCATGTTCATTCTAGACATGTGCCTCTTCCATACAAGATACCATCAGTGTTTATGCCTTCATTTGGATGCTCAATGCAAAGTTGTCATATACTTTTTATGTGTTCACCAGCAGTATTTCAGCAGTCTTGCTTTTGCTTAACCTAATGTCAAATAACAAATTCATTATCTAGGATGTAGATTTATTGGAAAGATCTGTTTGGCAAAAGCTGGTGAATATAACCCGTGAATTCTAGATCTTTCAGAATGCTGTTCAGACAAGGACTAATGGGCTTGAGGATCTGCAATGATTAAGGTAAAATATAGCCCGAATTTTCCTTCTTCAGTCCATCTTGATGTTACTTTCGATTGTCACTATATGTGCATGAGACTTTTTAATCTTTTACCTGACAATATGGGGCAAAGTTAAAAGGCAAAATCTAAAGGAAGGACTTGGAAAACAACTCACAGAAATATGCTGTTTGTAATACTCATTCTGCAATCAAATGTGACATTAGTTAATGAGAATTACTGTAATATTCCCCTGAGAATTATTCCCCACAGTTGATAGCACAAAGACTATATTAAGCCTTTTATTGCTTGAAAAATTGTCATGAATTTCAGTATGATAGGTATCTACACAGACCTCATTCTGTCTTTTACAATCAGCCATATCAAGGATGAATTTACATTACTACCTTTGATAAAATCAATCTAGTTACCCTGAGGTCTCCCTCTATTCTTGGTTGAGGTTAGGGCTCCAATTATACAATACAGCATTGCAACAATAGTTTCAAAATCAAGATGGGCATTGGAATGTCTAGTTAGCAGATCATAGCATGTGGTAATTTAATTGAAAGACCATTCAATGAGATTAAATTTTGCTGTAAAATCAAATTATTCTTAATTCAAGACATTTGCACAGACTTTGACCACTAATAATTTTAAATAAACTTTCCAACTAAACTTTACCATATTTTAATAGGTATAAGTCCCAATTTTATGTTTTTATTCAAGAGATTCTTTGATAATGCATACTCAGATGAATATAGAATTTTGATCTTGCCCCAGAAACTGGAGGTCGGATTTAGAGCAGGTATTATCATAGGAACTATTGATGATCAACTACCCTACAAGACAATTATCTACGCATTTTTAATGTGAGTCATTGGAACATAAATTTCCACCTCAAAATTTTTCATTAGTACTCAAGGATGATTAATCTTTTGTCATCCTCTAATTGCCTTAAAAATGAAATTATATGGGGCTGTTTTTACATACTGTGCCTGGCAAAGATGGAAATAAAGCAATCCCACTACATAAAAATTACACTGAAAACATTAACAATGGAAATTCCTTTCTACTTCACTTCATGAATAGCAAAAAGCAAAGAAATAAGCGTTGGAAACCAAGTGCCCCATAATAAGGACACTTGTATGTCCCATTCAAGGACACTTAGTTTTATCATTGTTGGTCTATTGCTATTAATGATATGAGTGATGTCAATGGTTTGTGGTCTAGTAGGTAAACTATTCCAAGTATTATAACTAAATTGTCTGTGTATGTTCTGATGTGCCAATTCCTGTATGAAAAATTGGGAACACTAATTTTTAACCAAGTATAGTAAAATTAAAATTATGTGCACCAGCAATTATAAATTATTCAAAAAATGAATGGCAAGGACTTTGAAGGTTTGTCTGCTAATAAATGAAATAACATTCAACAAACAGACATTTAGTAATTTTCTACGTCAGAGTTTCAGCCATAACCCAATACATTTTAAGTTGCAAGAAATTTGACTCTTTACTAACAATATGCACCCAACTCTGGCTATGTTATTTAAAACCTATTTGCAGCATAACTATTTGAAAATTGACCAGAGAGGAGAAGCTTAACATAAAGGAAACAGGATGCTCTCCCAACCTTAACAGTACAACATGTATCTCTCAATCAAATAACATAACTTGTTTTGCAGAAAGAAGATAGCAAGCCCTTCATTTCTTTCAAATCACTGAGAATACTGTTAGTATATACACAGGTGTGAGACATACAAATACCTACCATTCACTTTTATTCTGTTGTGTTCAATAAACATGAATATAAATAAAATACCACCTCAATTATTACCACTTTGGATTTCTGATACTTTTGAGATCTTTTTAAGTATCCCTTTTGTATTTACACAAGATTATATAGTTGACATTCGTTTAGATAATAAGCTGCTAACAACTATTTCTTCCCCTAAATATCCACTGGAGTTTATTGTTTTCTTAACACTGTTGTGGTAAATAGTAAATTTGACTCTCTAGAGTCAAACTGAAAGAAGTCATTTGAGCCAATCTAATGTACTGGTGAATTTGTAAATACTCTACTGTGGTTTTGATTATGAGACAGAAGTTCCAAACCCTTCTCACCCAAAAGTTTCAGTTTTATCTTTTATTTAGTAAAAGTATGAATCTTCCCATGGACCAAGCTTCAACTTTCAGTAAGTTGAAGGTGACAAAATTCAGAACATGTTAACTCAAAATAAGATATTGGACATTTTGAATATTTAATATGGCAGAATCTAATGAATAGTAAGGTCAAATTGAATTCTCATAGACCTAATGTAAATAAACATATATACTCAGAAGGTGTAAAAATCTAAATCGTATTAAATCATTACAGTCCTAGTTTTCCATATAACCACACTAGCTGAAACACAGTATCTTTTCACAGTTTCTCACTAATTGTTAAATTCAATATCTATGCATCAGAATTCACTTTCATTTTAAATATAAAATTCTATTTTTATTTATTTATGCAAGGTATGTGCATACACAGAGTGAACATGCAAATATCTTGGGTGTAAGCTTCCTCCACATTCTTTTTTATTATTTTTATATAAATTCTTTAATTACTACACATATTTACATATACATCCCCCCATTCCCTCGCCTTTCCATCCTCCCATGTTCCCCACAACCGCCCCAACCCATCCTCCAACTCATCCCCAGGGATAGTGAGACCATCCACCAGGGACCTTCAAAGTCTGTCATATCATTTGCGGGAGAGCCTAGGCCCTTCTTGCTGTATCTGGGCTGCAATACTATCCCTCCATAGGGAATGGGCTCCCAAATTCCATTTGTGCTCTAGGGTTAAAGACTGGCTCCACTGTTAGAGGTCCCATAGACTGTCTTGGCCTCCTAGCTGGCATCCCATTCACATTCAAAGGGCTTGGTTTGGTCCAATGCTGTTTCCCCAGCTTTATGTCTAGGGTCTCCATTCTCTCACCAGGTCAGATCAACTGTTTCTGCAGCACCATATTGGCTCATTTGCTCCTCCCTCCTCCCTCTCCACTACTGGATTCCAATAGTATGGTTCAGTGCTTAGTTGTGGGTGCCTGTTTCTGATTCAAACAGCTACTGGATGAATGCTCTAGGAATGGTAACCAAGGTAGACACCAATCTCATTATAGGGGAAGGGCATCAATGGCATTTTCTTTACCACTGCTGGGATTCTTAGTTGGGGTCATCGCTGTGGATCCCCTAACATTTCCCCTGTGCCAGACTTCTCTCCATACCTGTACTGTCTCCCTCTATCAAGGCAGCTCCTTTCTTGCCCTCCCCTATTCCTCCCTGTCTCAGTCCTCTACTTCCATACAGTAGTGATATAGGAGTGTCATTGTTTCAGGAAGAAAACAAAGTGTCCTATGTCTGTGAGGTCATTAGGAGAATAACAAAACAACATGCTACAAGTCCTTTTTCCCACTGAGCTATTTCATAGGCTTCTAACTGATTCTTTTTGGGAGTTCCTTTCCTCTATGCTTCCATTTATCTTCTGTAAATTAAATTGAATACATAATAAATATTAATTATTTTCTCCTATATATTTGTCTAATGTGATGTAACTCTTTGGTCTACCTGGAGACTTTAAGAGGTTAAGAGAATATGCTGTTTTGCTATGTAGTCAAACTCAGGAAAGCATATCGACCCCAGACGCTCTTTGGGAGGCCAGTGCGGGACTGATCCAGTCCCCTGACCATCGATGCCAATGGGGAGGCACCTGCACTCCGGGGAGCCTCCGGAGGTGGACTGGCATTTTGCCCTGGTGTGTGTGTGGGACTTTGAGAGCTCATCCTACTTGAAGGGATGCGCTCTGTCTCTGGACACATGGGGAGGGGCCTAGGCCCAGCACAGGAAGATTTGGTGGACTTGGTGGATCCCCTGTTGGGGGCCCTAACCTGCCTGGGGAGTGGTGGGTGGATGGGGTGGGGGGTAGGTTGGAGGTGGGGGAGAAGGAATGGGAGTGAGGGGAGGGAGAGGGAGAGGGGACTTACATGTGAAACAAGCCTGTTCCCTAACTTGAATTAATAATAATATTAATAATAAAATAAAAAAGGAAAAAAAACTCAATTATCAATGAAAGTATTGCAGTATTCAGTCTAGAATTGACAGAAGACCGTGCTTTCAGGTTAGATAAGAATAATGATAAGGTTGCATACTTATAGTTGCAAATAGTTTTATTTTAAATGGCAAAAACTCTATTGGGGCATAAATCAAGTCTTTGCTATTCAGTTTGATAAATTGTATTATGTGTTGCTAGTCAGTACTTGAGCTATAATAATTAAGATGGTTGGTGGTGTAATTTTACATCAAATTTCAAAATTAGAAGCTGGGAAATAATTGTCAACATAAATCTCTTGCCAAAGATTAATATCCTCACTGATACCACATGTTTTTGGTTCCAAAATCAGAAAAATTTTTGTTTCTCTTTCCTGAATCCATTCTTCCGTAGTTTATATTGTCATATATACTTCCAAATAGTATTTGATTGTGCCTGTGTGATTGTGTGGGTGTATAACTCTTCATGATTTGGGGTGGATAATACTCGTGTATTTTCATTTTATTTATTTGAATTTAAAATTCTAAAAAGTTCTAAACTGTTATTTAGTCATTTACCATTAATATTATACAGAAGTATAAGAAATAAAATATAAATGTTTTATTTACTAAGCATATGTTTATTTTAAATTTCAACATATCAAAAGCCATCCTAAAAATTCATTCATTCATCATTAATGAAAGTATAAGGAAAATTAAGAAATAAAATGCAAATAATTTATTTAACAAATCATGTAGTTAGTGATAGGATTTTAATGGTTTGTTTGCATTGATGAGTCCAATACACAGTTAAAAATAATTAATTACACATTTGTTGTTTACTACTTCATTGACATTAGACCAGCTAGTACTAAAAATTTTGATATCTTAGGGAAAATATTTCAATGTTATTACATTTGGAATATAAATAATAGGAAATTATAGGGATGCAATAATTTTAAATAGTCGTTGCAGCTCATGCTATTTGAGATTTAATTCAAATTAGCCAAATAATATCATGAATTGTGAATATCCTGGCCTTCTTATTTTTTTTAAAAAAAAAACCATGCCATACTTGACCATATTTTGATTCTAATCTAATTTCCAAGTCAAAGTTTTATGTTTATCAAGTGAAGCGACAATGTCATATTGTGACTTTAGTGTTTATATTATATTGACTGATCTCATCTGTCTTAAAGAACTTAAGTAATGCCTTCAATAAGCCCGAATATAAGGATGTAAATAAAGTGTCTACTGAGACTGAGAAATGTAAACATCATTATTCCTGAGTGCTAATTCATTTATTCAAGTCAATTCAAGATAATATAAAAGAGGAGTCTTTCAGTCATCTAATAAATATTCCCTCGGACAAATGAAAACTTTTTAATTACACTCTTTATTGCAGTAATACATCTATTTGTTATTACATTTAATATTTTTATAGGAAAATGTTCTAGGAATTGTCAGAAAATATTGCCTTTTATATTGTAAAGACTTTGAAATATTTAATTATGTTTCAATGAAATAAATGTTCTTTTATTAAATTAATTGAATTTGTTTAAGGTTCTTTTCCTTTTGAACTCTTTAATCTTAGCAGTACTGTGGGCTAATGAAAAAAATGTATGGCCTGTGAATCCTAATTTTCTTTCAGAAATTAAACTAGCCCATGTGATTTGGAGTCACTTAACCTCAATGAACATCATTTGCTTTATACATAAAAATGAGGGTAGTTACTGAGCTAAATCAGACATTCTTAAACTTTCTTTTCTTGTCCTTTTTGGTTATTCCCTTTTTACACTTTTATTTAATATGGAAATTCTTTCCTCATATAATATCTTAGTATAGGGCAAAAATTTCTTAAATTATAAAAAAGACAGTATGAACATAATTGATGTATGATTGTGATAATTTCCTTTCTAAAATTCTAGAAGATATATTTTCTTTTATATTTTAAAAATACATGGAGATTATAATCCATAGAAGCTTTTATTTATACTTCACCAATGCAATGTTTAGAACTTCTCAACTTAATTTTCTACATCCTCAGATCAGTAAAAATCATATTCAGCTAACAAATTTCTATGTATAATAATTCTTAGGCTCTAATTTAAGAAGTCTCCATTCGATGGGCATTCTAGCACATGCCTTTAATCCCAGCACTTGGAAGGCAGCAGCAGGCAGATTTCTGCGAGTTTGAGGCCAGCCAGGTCTACAGAGCTACTTCCAGGACAGGCTCCAAAACAATTCAGAGAAATCCTGTCCCCAAAACCCAAAAATGTCTCCTTTCTCCTTTTATCTAAGAGCATACCTCCCATTTGTATGCATTTTAAATATAAATTCATTTTCATAAATGTTAAGTTAACATGAGATTATTAATTTATTTTCATGGATACCTGCTAAATATTTTTAAGTATCTGATATTCTGTAATGTACACCATTGTGAAACTAAAGAATTTTACTTACTGAACTTTTAGTATGTTTCCAAATGTCTGATATAGTTAAGCAAATAAACTATGATAAACTTAGAGTTATAAGTTGTAAAAAAATACAACACTAATTTTGATGCCTTGGATAATTATAAAGACATTAGAAACCTCACACAGTGTATCATTTTAATCAGCAGCATAATAACACCAAATTTGACACAAGCTAACCTAGTAACCTCTTAGATATCTTTATACTGCCACTTTGTTTATCTATTCATAGCAATTAAACCTTTGCATCTTTTTAATTAATTGTTCCATGTGAAACTGTCATTCTTCTTAACTGTGGTGTATTTTTCCCCTGGAGGAGGGACAGATACTTTGTATTTCTTTTATTCTGTCATAAAACAGTATCTACAATGATAACACTTGTTGTCATTATGATTCATTAGGGCAAATAATTATAGTTTCTTTTTTACATATTATCCAATATTGCTTTTTAGCCTTTGTAAATCTGTCATACATTACTTTGCTATTTTTACCTTCATGTTCTGTCCATTTTACAATGCTGGTAACAATAGATTCCACTTGTATTTGTAAAATACTGAATTCTGGGATTCTTATTCTCTTTTCATATCACTTAACCCGTTATCACATCTATATTTGGAAAGAAGGCACTCTTTTAAAGCAGAAACAGAAATAAGAAAATGATTTAGTAACTTGAGGAAAGAAAGGAAGTGAATAAAACTTATGGTATTATTTTAATAATTCTACTGAGTTCAGAATTCTTATTTTATCTTCTAATTTGTCTGTGAGTGTTTGCGTATGACAAACTGTATTTCGTCCTCCCATTTGTCCCAATGGAAACAGGGCAAGAGTTCTAGCACAAAACTTAATTACAAGTCCCAGTTCTGAATTTTCATCAGGCTGGAAATATAGCCTCTAATTAGATAGTATAAAAACCAAATAACATATATATGTGTCCATGTGCTTGTGGTTTGAATTAAAATGGCTATAATTCATATTGTTTCTCAAACAGAAGAAATGAATGATTAATTTTAAATGATTTGCAATAACCCAAGCATGGTTGCACATACCTGGAACATATTCTCAGCATTTGGGAGTGGTAGGGGTAGAGTCAATGAGTATCATCATCTGCCACATGGGGATTTTAGGTCTAGAAAAAAACACATGTAATTAAAAATACAATTAGAGCGGTTATTAGAATATATAATTCCTGAGAGGAGATGGGGGGATGTAATGATAAGTCTTTCCTCCAAGGCTACCCATGTTCTGCCTGCCACTGCGTTATGGTCCCAAGTAACAGGCAGAGACTTATATTAGGTACAAATGCTGCTTGGCCAATGACTAGGATTCCTCATCTGTTAGCTCAGTCTTAATTATCATAAACCTATATATTTTATAAGACTTATCGGACACCAGCAAAAGCATCCTGTCTTCCCGGGGTTAAATGGTGACTCTGCACTTTCTCTTACCTTTCCCAGAATCCTCCTTGACTCCTAGTGCCACCTATCTTGTTTTCCTATTGGCCAAGAGTACTTTATTTATCCACCAATAAGACAATCATATACACAGAAGGACCTCCCCCATCAGGGAAATCCTTGTAATTGAAGATTTAATTGAGAAAGGAGATACAGAAAAGGAGAAGATAGGTGAAGGTTTAACCAAATGTAATTATGTGTGAAAATCCTGTGTGAATGCACTAGTTAACAAGCTAATTTCAAAATATATAGTCTTAACGTGTTTGAATGGAAGCAGCCCATATCAGTAGAAAGCAATTGAATTTAAGTGCCATGCCTGAGATAACTCCATGATCAACACAGACCAACCACTGCCATTGCTTGTAGTTACCACCATAAATATATACTAAGATCGTATCAGTGAACATACCACAGCTTTTTCGTGCAAGACTCAGAGAAGTCTATTTCAAACAGTCAAGAAAAACTCCTTCCCTGATGGCTAACTTTCATAGTGTTGGAGAAGAAATTATTTCAATGACATTATTCTGCATGGGTTTCTTTATACTGTAACATTAGCCTGCCAGGCAGATTGTACATAGTGGTGTGACTGTTAGGGCATAACCAACCACTTTCTTATTGTATTTGAAAACTGTTCCACAGAACGGAACTCATACCTAATATTGTAGACTCGTTCAAATGCCCATGGTTGGAGAGGTCATAAGCCTTGGGATGGAACCTTGCTTCCAAATCATACTTTTGGAATTACAATATAATTGCACCTCTCCCGTTTATTTTCTTCCCTCAAAACCTCCCAAATACCCCACCCTTCTGTCCTTCAAATTCTTTGTCTTATGTCCATTATTATTACATTCACATATGTAGTTGGCCTATAGTAATGGCTCCATGTCATCCTCACTTAAGGTCAGAGAGTTCAAACAAACTCTTTCAAGGTCAAATATGTGGCTATTGTGTGTCTTGCCTTGACAACAGGATATTTGACCTATGGTGTAACTAATGAATGTCTTATATTGACAATAGGATATTTGGTTTAGCATGAGATTACTTGTGCTTATTACATATGCTTGCTTGTTCTTTGTATCTTGGTATGGAAGTTTTTTGCCTCCCCTCTTTTAATTGGGGTATATAAGAGCTTTGAGTAATAAATTTGGGGCTAATCCTGGTATTCACCAGGTACCTTCCCAACTCTATCTCTTGTCTTTTGTAAATTTGTTTCCTCAATCCACACTCTCCCTTAGGTTCCTTGGACCTGACAGGTGATGGCTCCTCAATGTGGAGTTACTACAGATGATGCTGCAAACCTGGGTTACTACAATATTCATATCTGTAAATTACATATTCCTAAATATAACCAGATCCATCTGTATAATGTTATTTATATGTATGTTTTCATGGTTTACCATTTATCACTGGAGTGTGTTCTTTCCTTTGAAGGACTATATCTCTTGCTTCAAGATTTACTCAGTCGCCTGTAATTCCTGATGTAGGGTTGATGCCTTCTGTATTTTCCCTATCCAGTTTGGCATTTTCATTATTGTCCCTTTATTCAGATCACAATTGGGTGGATATATTGGTGAGATTTTCTTGGTTCTATATTCTGATGTTAGTAGGAGTCATGATCTCAGGACTCATGGTCTCTGCCTGAGCATCTGGATCTTACAATGTTGTTACTCACTCATCTGCAATGTTTCCAGAGCCTTAAGTTCCAAAGAGATTTGTAGATGTATCCGTTGGTAATGGGCTGCACAAATCTGCATTTTAATAGCTGGTGGCTTTCTGTAATGCTCTCCATTGTTGTAAAGGGAAGTTTCCTTGAGGGTTGAAGACTATGCTTATCTGTAGGTATAATGAGAAATGTTTATTCATTGTTGTTGAGGAATTATACTGGTTTAAGAAATTAGTGTAGATTCTCCTCTAATAGCCAAGACTTCACTATTACTGGCACAATCACCATAGGTTATAATAGTGCCATGTATAACTTGGTTTTCACCAACTGCTCTCTAACTGAACTCAACAAGATGGAAACCATAGCTTGTATTGGAAACTTAACTAACAGCTCATCACTTTTAAAAGATAACCCATTGTACCAGGCTTTTTAGGCCACCAAGCAGCTCTCAAATCATTACATGGAGAACCAATATTAGCTTTGAATGCTTGACCTAGCTTAGCCTCATTTCTGGCCAGCTCTTATAACTTAAATAAACTTGTGTCTCTTCATCTACATTTTGCCTTGGTGCTTTTTACCCTCCCTCCCTCCCTCCTCTCTCTCTCTCTCTCTCTCTCTCTCTCTCTCTTTCTTTCTTGTTCTACTTCCTCTCTCTCTGTCCCCTCTACCCTTTTACCCTTTCTTTTTCTTTTTTGCACTTCTTCCTCTCTCTCTGCCACCCTCTCTTTGTATATCTTAATTTCCTGTTCTTTCCTGCTCTATGCCTCTCTAACTGGCAGCTGCCTGTTTTCTGGCCCCAGGAAACTCCCTCTTTCTTACCTCTTTCTTCTCTCTCTTCCTCTCTTGAGCCTAGATTACTCCTCCTATTTATTCTTTCTGTCCAACAGCTTCACCTATTCCTCTTCAGTCTAGCTATTGGGCTTTCAGCCTTTTTATTGCATCAATCAGGTGCCTTAGGCAAGCAAGGTGAAACAAATGCAAAACATCTTTATACAATTAAACACACATTCTTACATTATTAAACAAATGCATCAAGAACAAATGTAACACACCTTAATGCAGTTTTAGTAATATTCTGCAGAATAAAAAATATAACACATCTTGACATATTTAAATATTCCAATTATATCTGCCTGTCTATATGTGCATGAGTATGGTACCATCCAATGGATCGTGGGGCAACTAAACAGTGAAAACACCACCAAAGCTATCCCTTCAACAAAAGCTATCACTGCCAACAGCTTCACAGTTATGGGTGGGTACTAATTAGTTCTTGTTAAAGAGACATAAGCTACAGGTGTGCACAATGGCTCCTGTTATTTGGTGTCATAATCCTCAAAAGAGACTATTTCTGAGGATAAAGAAAATACTCTAATGACACACAAAATACCATGGATGAATCTCAAAAGAATTGAGCTAAGTAAAAGTGGCAAATATAAATTAATGCTTGTGACACAACTTCTAGAAAATAATCAGACTTATTTACAAAAAGTAGATGCAAGTTTTCCATAACTTAGAGATGGGAGTGATGGCAGTATTATAAACTGCCATAAAGCATGAAGAAACATCTTTTTAAATTCGAATTACTTTTAGATTTACTAAGAAATTTTGAATATAATACAGATGATTCCTAGAAATCCTTTACCCAGCTTCCACAAATGGTAATATAATATGTAAAATGATATGTGTGTCAATATTAAGAAATTGATGTTGCTGAGAAACATACTCCATGTTCTTATTTGTAATATTCCAGGTTTCCCTCCTAAGCATACTAATTCTTATTGTTTTGTCTGTACCATGTTTAAGTCACTGTATTATATCACATTTAGCCAGAGTTTTAATTTCTATTGGTTTGCCTTAAGAGCTATTTGAAATGCTAGTTATGCATTTTGTAAGAAAATAATCATTTTGGGGTGGTTTAAAGGTTTGCTTAGATTAAGACTATAGATATACATAGAATTCCAGAGAGCAGATCTATATTTCATATCATATTACATTAAAAGTTCATTTTACTTTTAATTGTATGTGTATATGTATGTGTGAATGAGCAGGAATGCTTACTTTTAATTGTTAACAGGACATAAGGTGTAGAATTTAATAAGAGGGTTAATGGGGTATTATTTAGATTATTTTTGTTCTTTTTTCCTCAATTTTTTGTTTAAATTAGAAACAAGATTATTTTACATGCCAATCCCACTTCCCATTCTCTCCCCTCCTCTCCTGCCGCCCCCACTAATACCCCACCGATCCCATACCATTTCTGCTCCCCCAGGAGAGTGAGGCCTTCCATGGGGATGTTTTAAGAATCTGTTATATCCTTTAGGATTGAGCCAAGGAACTCCCCAATGTGTCTAGGCTGAGGGAGTATCCCTTTATGGGAAATGGGATCCCAAAGTCCATTCCTATGCTAGGGTTAAGTACTGATCTGCTACAAGCGGCCCCATAGATTTCTGAGGCCTCCTCACTAACACCCACATTCATGGGGTCTGGATCAGTTCCATCGTGGTTTCCCAGTGATCAGTCTGGGGGCCAAGAGCTTCCCCTTGATCAGGTCAGCTGTTTCTGTGGATCTCACCTGCCTGGTCTCGAACACTTTGCTCCTCACTCCTCCTTCTCTGCAACTGGATTCCAGTTCAGTTCAGTGTTTAGCTGTGGGTATCTACTTCTACTTACACCAGCTGCTGGATGAAGGCTCTAGGATGGCATATAAGTTAGTCATCAATCTCATCATCAAGGGAGAGCACTTAGGGTAGCCTCTCCACTGTTGCTTAGATGGTTAGTTGGTGTCATCCTTGTAGGTCTCTGGACATTTCCCTAGTGCCTGATTTCTCTTTAAATCTATACTGGCCCCTGTATGATGGTATATCTTATTTTGCTCTCCTCTGTTCTTCACCCTACAAAAAACTTCCTGCTCCTTTATGTCCTCCTCACTCCTCATCTTCTCCCCTTCTCATTCTCCTACCTCCCTCTCCCCTCTCCCCATGCTCATAATTTTATCAAGAGATCTTTTCCCTTTCCCCTTCTCTGGGGACAATGTATGTCTCTCTTAGAGTCTTCCTTGTTGCCTAACTTCTCTAGTGGTGTGGATTGTAGGTTGGTAATATTTGCTCAATGTAAAACCCATACATGAGTGAGTGCATACCATGTTTGTCTTTTTGTGACTGGGTTACCTGGCTCAGAATTGGTTCTTCTAGTTCCATCCATTTGCCTGCAAATTTCAAGATTCCATTGTTTTTTTTTTCCCCCGCAGAGTAGTACTCTATTGTGTAAATGTACCACATTTTCTTTATCCATTCTTCAGTTGAGGGGCACCTTGGTTGTTTCCAGGTTCTGGTTATTACAAATAATGCTGCTGTATTGATAAGAATTTACTCCAACCACCTGAGCCCTTGCTACCATGTGGGCACTTTCCCCCAGGCTGACCAAGTTCTGTCTGCCAGCATGTTAAGGTCTCAAGTAACACAGAGTGTCTTATATTAGATACAAATGCTGCTTGGCCAAAGGATAGAATTTTGTATCAACTAGCTCAGTCTTAATTATCATAAATCTATATATTTTATAAGACTTATCTTATTGGACACCTTTAGCTGGTGCCCTCTCGTGCTGGCAGATCACATTGTGACTCCAGAGCAGAGACCAGGAGGAAGAGACAGCAAGTTCCTTCTTGTCCTTACTTATATATGAGTCTGTCTGCTATGTTGCTTCCTGCCTGGATCTCTACTACATTTCCCAGAATCTTCCTTGGCTCCTAGTCCCACCTAACTTACTTCCTCATTGACCAAACAGTGTTTTATTTGTCATGCAATAGGACAAACACATGCACAGAACCACTTCTTTCATCATGCTGCTATGAACATAGTTGAATAAATGTCCTTGTTGTAGGAATGTGCTTCTTTTGTGTATACTCCTAAGAGTGGAATTGCTGGATCTTGTGGTAGACTGATTCCATTTTCCTGAGGAATAGCCATACTGATTTCCAAAGTTGCTGTACAAGTTTGCACTCCCCCCAGCAGTGGAGGAGTTTTCCCCTTTCTCTGCATCCTATCCAGCATGAATTATCATTGGTGTTTTTGAGTTTAGCCATTCTGACTGGAATAAGATGATATCACAGAGTTGTTTTGATTTGCATTTTCCTTATGGCGAAGAATGTTCAGCACTTTCTTATGTGTCTTTCAGCCATTTTAGATTCCTCTATTGAGAATTGTCTATTTAGTTCTGTACCCCATTTTTAATTTGATTATTTGGATTTTTGGAAACTAGCTTCTTGAGTTCTTTGTAAATTTTGGAGATCAGCGCTCTGTCAGATATGGGGTTGATAAATATCTTTTCCCATTCTGATGGCTGTGGTTTTGTCTTGCTGACTGTGTCCTTTGCCTTACAGAAACTTCTCAGTTTACAAGGTCCCATTTATTAATTGTCAGCTTGGTCTTTTAACCTAACTATTGTTAGGTTAACATAACATAACATAACTAACTGTTATGATTACTAATTAATGTATGAAGACTCAGCCCATTATGAGCAATACAATTTTCTAGGTAAGGAATCTTGAACAATATAACAGAAGATAAAGCTAGCTGAGAGAAAAGAAGTCAACAAGAATTCATGTACTTAGTCTCTCTCTTCTCCTTACTGTGCATGTGAAGCTGTAAGTCCCAATCTCAATCTCCAACCAATAATGGAGTATAAACTGGAACTATAAGTCAAATTAAACCTTTCTTTCTTAAGTTGACTTTTGAGAGAGTATTTTATTACAACAGAAATGGCATTCCTCAATAGCTCATTTTGAGAACTTGCCTCAGCAAAATTGTTACAATAGAGCATTTTAAAAGTATTCACTTCCTTTTATTTTAATCTTATATTCTGAAAGAGACAGAAATTAAAAGTCCTAAGACATAAGACTGATTAAATTTCATACATGGTTTGTCAGCTCTTTTATGTTTTATATAGGCAAGTTGGTACACATGTACGTGTACATGTATGATAAAAAAGTAGTTTTACTCATCAGTGGCTTGATCACAATTAATTTTTTATGCTTTTAGTTATTTGCTTTATTTCTTAGTTTTATAACACACAGGTAGGACTCACACATTTTTGTAAGTTCTTTTCAATTTCTAAGTGTCAGTGAGCATTCTTCTATGGGTGCTTATTATTTGACTCTTATTGTCAGATGATATCTATCTTAGAGCATTACAAAGATAGGTAAGAAAACATTCCATTGAGTACACAGGGTATTTGATTTAGCACCCTAACTTTTTTAAGAAGTTGGATTTTGAAACTTAAGTGACAATGTTTGAAAAGCCATCAAGAAGTCTCACATGAGCAGGAAGAAATCAACTACTTCTATGATTGTGTGCATCTGATGTGAGCTTTGGCACTAAAGTCACTCTCATGGTTGGCTCCTGTGCTGATTTCTCCTTAGAGTACACTTTTAGACAGTTTGTAATTATTATATGTGATCCATTTCTGGCTGAAGTCACTAGCAAGGGGCTTTTGAGTAGGAATTGAGAGTGATTTTGTCATTAGGATGTGACAAGTTTCCTGTGGAGAGTCAAAGAGTTTTGTGGTCCCAGTGATGAACTAGTGTGTTTCCAATGAGGAAAAAGAACATGCTTATTTTCTTCCATTTCCTAAAAATGTATCAAGTAATGTTGCAAAGTCTTTTTGTACATGATAAAGAAAACATTTCAATGATATTAGACAGTTTTAAACTTTTA
This sequence comes from Cricetulus griseus, assembly GCF_003668045.3. Taxonomy (NCBI): domain Eukaryota; kingdom Metazoa; phylum Chordata; class Mammalia; order Rodentia; family Cricetidae; genus Cricetulus; species Cricetulus griseus. Next base: position 56,946,072 of record NC_048604.1, read on the forward strand.
TGAAACCTGTTGTTTCAGGAGAGCTCCTTTAATTAAGGTGAGAATAGCAAGAGCAAAAGTCCAAATTTAAGACCATAGACTTAACTTGAACTGTTAAATTATAATCACCTAAGAAGAAAGTGATGCACTCTCTAATGTTCACATTTTAAAAACAATGGAGATATTAGCCTATAGTTGAAGTTCATTTGAATGGACATGCTAATACATTAAAAATAAATGGTGAGTCATGTGTCTACTTTAGTGTTACAATATGTATAAGGTCCTGCACTCAAATCACGCAGCACAGAACAATGCAATAAACAAGTAGTGAACTTTCTTTAATTGTATATGTCAGAATAAATTTAGGTACAAAGGTATTACCTGACTGAAGAAATATTTTAAAATACATTGGTCACTAAATTTATACCAGTTTAAGAAATTGGAATTAATCATAATTTAAAATTATAGAGTTTTTTCTCATGAACAAATGTAATAATGTTATGAATTTATCCCTACCTTTTTTTGTGAAGTTCCCAAACAAGACCCATTTTTCTGATTTTCCAAGAATGCTCCTCCCAGTACAATTGTGGGAATTTTCATGTTCTTTTGATGTTTTGCTTAATTTCTTGAGTTGTGACTATGAGAAGATTTTAGTATCAGTGTGATGGCCACAGAAGATTTCTGTAACAGTATGCTGGCCATCAAGTTTCAAAGAAAATATTTAGTGTTATTACTTGATTAAAATAGCTAATAGCAAAGATATAAGAATTTATAATGAATGCAAAAAATTTTGGTTAAATAATTCTACATTTAATTTTCACCTAAACTACTAGATTGTTAGATGCTATAAAAGTTCTCTCTTCTTATTTTGAAAGGAAATATTTAATACATTAATATAGAAATAATAAGAAAATAAGACATAACCCCTGCTCAGTCTTTTTCACACTTTGAATATAATTATATATGTAACCATTTTGCATTATTTGTCAAATTAGAATTTTTATGAGATATAAAGGAAATCTTTGAAAAAATAAAATACAATGCTTGGTATATGGTAGCTGGTGAATAAATTGGTAATTTTAACAACAATATTTTGGGTACTTATTCATATACTATGGTCCAGGATCTTGCATGTGATTTATCAAATTTTAGTATTTACTAAGTTTTCTGATATCTTATGTATTATTATCTTCTTTTCTTAACTTGAGAACACATATTCGGAAATATTAATATTTTTCTTGGATTACAAAGCTAGAGGGTTAACAAATACAAGATTTTTAGACCTAGTAATGTCAGACTTACAGTATTTCTGGGAAATTAAGCAACCACTAAGAATTCTGGTTTAGGATCCAGTTATATGGGCATTGGTCTGGCTAAGACTTTCATAATGTGTGCTTTATAACAGCTTTCTTATTTATATTCATGCAATATGGCTTTACATAAGATGTTCAATGAAAAAACTTTATATCATTGTAGATTTCAAAGAAACTTCATAGTATTTAGGAAACGCTATAAGCTTCTGTTGTATCATTGATTCTTTATGATGGCTTTTATTTGCAAATGCTTTCTTTCCTTCCAAATGTGTGTTGCACTTCTTATTCTCTGGAAAAAAAACATTTTCTTAAAACTTACTTAAAATTACAGCTCTGTATTAGTGTCCCTAATTATTCCAGGTGGACCTCATTGCTTTTTCAAAAATAAGTTTACAGTACCTTAAAATTACTATAATTATATGTTTGGCTCTGTGAAATTCTATTTATCATTTTACATGTTTACCTCACATCGTGATATATTATTTATGATTTTTAATGCTTGCCTGAGGATTCAAGAAAGCACAGTCATCCACAAGCTACAGAGATCAGGAAAGAGTGATACACACCTTTAATCCCAGGATTCAGGAGACAAAGGCAGATGGATCTCACTCAGTTCAAGGCTACCCAGAGTTACAGGAGATTGGCTCAGTCTAAAACAATAACAGGACTCCCATGTGCTCATGAGAGTTATTTAAGCCAGGAACAGAGTCTCAGAGCTGTCATTCATTCTCTAGCCACATTGAGGATAGGAAGGCATTGATTCCCTCTAGCTATGCAGTCTGAAGCTTGGAGAGCTCCTGGAAACAGTATTAGCCCTGAGGTGGAGGTAAGAGTTAGTGGCTTGGCTGCTTTACTTCTCTGATTCAGATTGCAGCTTGAACCCCAATAGCTGTCTCAGTGCCTTTAATATTTTTTGCTACAATTGGTCCCCAATGTTACAGTACAAATTCACGAATAAACTGATTTGTGGAAACTGGGCCAAGCCCAAGCCTGAGCTGCATGAAAGACTCCCACCAGAGTCTCCCACCTAAGTCCCTACCCAACCAACTATGTTTGCTTCCCAAATACATGAGCAAGTTTGGGATTTTCTGTTGCAGCCTCTTTAAACAGTTTTAAGCTGCCATCAATACTCGGAGGCTTTCAGGCTTTTCTTATAGCCCTTTCCCTTGTGCTGACACTCTCAACTAACTGCCACAAGCTAGTTATCTCATGCTGACATGCTATGTCTCATGGTTAACTGACATTGTCAGCAGATTTGGTAAGTCAATTCTTTTTTTTTTAGTTTTTTATTTGAATTAGAATGAATATTTTACATGTCAATCCCAGTTCTCTCTCCCTCCTCTCCTCCCCTGCCCCCCCAACTAACACCCAACTATCCCATACACTTTCTTCCCCCCTGGGTGGGGGGTGAGGCCTTCCATAGTGGGTCTGCAGAGTCTGTCCTATCCTTTGGGATAGGGCCTAGGCCCACCCCCTTGTGTCTAAGCTCAGGGAGTATCCATCCATGTGGGATGGGCTCCCAAATTCCATTTCTATGCTAGGGATAAGCACTGATCCCTTACAATGGAACATACAGAATTCAGAGAACTCCTCACTGACACCCACATTCAGGGGGACTGGACAGTCCCATGATGGTTTCACAGGTATTAATCTGTGGAGAAAGAGCTCCCAGTTGTTCAGGTCAGCTGTTTCTGTGGGTTTCACCAGCCTGTTCTTTAACTATACCAAATTTTCTCTATCCATTCTTCAGTTGAGGGGCATTTAGATTTCTTTCCAGGTTCTGGCTATTACAAATAATGGTGCTATGAGCATAGTTGAACAGATGTCCATATTGTATGAATGTGCTTCTTTTGGGTATATGCCTAAGTGTAAAATTGCTGGGTCTTGTGGTAGACTGATTCCCATTTGACTGAGGGACGGCCATATTAATTTCCAAAGTGGCTGTACAATTTGGCACTCCCACCAGCAGTGGAGGAGTGTTCCCCTTTCTCCACATCCTATCCAGCATAAACTGTCATCGGTGTTTTTGATTTTAGCCATATTGACAGGAGTAAGATGGTATCTCAGAATTGTTTGGATTTGCATTTCCCTGATGGCTAAGGATGTTGAACACTTTGTTATGTATATTTCAGCCATTTTAGATTCCTCTATTGAGAATTTTCTATTTAGTTCTGTACCCCACTTTTAATTGGATTATCAGTTTTTTTCTTTTTTTTTTGAGACTAGCTTCTTGAGTTCTTTGTAAATTTTGGAGATCATCCTCTGTTGGATGTAGGGTTGGGGAATATTTTTTCCAGTCTGTGGGCTGCTGTTTTGTCTTTTTCACTGTGTCCTTTGCCTTACAGAAGCTTCTTAGTTTCAGGAGGTTCCATTTATTAATTGTTAATCTCACTGTCTGTGCTAGTGGTGTAATGTTCAGGGAGCAGTCTCCTGTACTAATTTGTTCAGCGGTATTTCCTACTTTATCTTCTAATAAATTCGGTGAGGCTGGATTTATGTTGAGGACTTTGATCCATTTGAACTTAAATTTCGTGCATGGTGTAAAATGTAAAATGACATGGATTTATTTGCAGTCTTCTATGTGCCAGCATCCAGTTATCCCAGCATCATTTGTTGAAGATGCCTTCTCTATTCCATTGTATAGCTTTAGCTTCTTTGTCAAAAATCAGCTCTTCCTCGGTGTGGGAGTTAATATCAGGTTTTCAACTCGATTCCTTTGGTCTACCTGTCTATTTTTGTGCCAAGACCAATGTGTTTTCAGGATTACAGCTCTATAATAGAGCTTGGAATTAGGGATGATGATATCTCTGGAAGTTCTGTTATTGTACAGTGTTGTTTTGGCTATCCTTCATCTTTTGTTTTTCCATATAATGTTGGAAATTATTTTTTTCAAGGTCTGTGAAGAATTGTGCTGGGGTTTTTTGGTAAGTGATATCTGTTCAGAAAATTGTACATTTCATTTAAATTTTCTAATTTTATGGAGTACATGTTTTCAAAGTATGACCTGAAGATACTCTGGATTTCCTCAGTGTCCATTGTTATATCCCCCTTTTGGTTTATGATTTTGTAATTTGCATGTTCTCTCTCTCTCTGCTTTTGGTTAGTTTGGACAAAGGTTTGCCTATCTTGTTGATTTTCTGGAAGAACCAACTCTTTGTTACATAGATTCCTTGAATTGTTTTCTTTGTTTCAACATTATTGATTTCTGCCCTCAATTTGATTATTTCCTCATGTCTACTCCTCTGGGGTGAATTTTCTTCCATTTGTTCTAGTGCTTTCAGTTGTGATGTCAACTCTTTGATGTGTCTATTCTCTTGTTTCTTCATGTGAGCACTTAGAGTGATGAACTTTCCTCTTAGTACTGCTTTCAAAGTGTCCCATATGTTTGGGTGTCTTGTGTCTTCATTTTCATTGAATTTTAGGAAGCCTTTAATTTAATTGAGTGTTGTTCAATTTCCATAACTTGGTAGGTTTTCTGAAATTTGTGTTGTATTTGAATTCCAACTTTAAAGCATGGTGTTCTGATAAGACACATGGGGGTTATTGCAATTTTTTTGTACCTGTTGAGGTTTGCTATGTTGTCGAGTATGTGGTCGATTTTAGAGAAGGTTCCATCTGGCGCTAAGAAGAAGGTATATAGTTTTGTATTTGAATGAAATGTCCTATAGATGTCTGTTAAGCTCAGTTGGGCCATAACTTCTATTAGTTCCTTTGTTTCTTTGTTAAGTTTCTGTCTGGTGGTCTTGTCCAGTGGTGAGTGTGGGGTGTTGAAGTCTCCCAATATAAGTGTGTGCAGTTTTATGTGTGATTTGTGTTTTTGTAAAGTTTCTTTTACAAACGTGGATGCCTTTGTATTTGAGGCATAAATGTTCAGAATTGAGACTTCATCCTGATGGATTTCTCCTGTGATGAGGAGGAAATGACCTCCTTCATCTCTTTTGATTGATTTTAGTTTGAAGTCTAACTTGTTAGATACTAGGATAGCTACCCCAGCTTCTTTCTTGGGCCTATTTGAATTGAATATCTTATCACAACCCTTTACTCTGAGGCAAGGTCTTTCTATGAATTTGATGTGTGTTTCTTGTATGCAGCAGGAGGATGGATTCTTTCTTCATGTCTACTCTGCTATCCTGTGTCTTTATATAGGCGAGTTAAGACCACTAATATTGATGGACATGAAGGACCATTGAATGCTTCTTCTTGTTTGTTTTTGATTACTTGTTGGTAGTGGTATTGTATGTGGATTTTCCCTGCTTTTTCTTTTGGCTTTTGGTAAAGTGGTATTATCTATTGCCTATGTTTTTGTGAGTATAGTTATTTTCCTTAGTTTGGAGTTTTTTTTTTTTTTACAGTCCTTTCTGTAGGGCTGGATTAGTGGTTACATATTGTTTAAATCAGGTTTTGTCATGGTATATATTGTTTTCTCCATTCATAGTGATTGAAATATTTGCTGAGTACAGTAGTCTGCATTAGCATCTGTGTTCTCTTAGAGTTGGTGGAATATCTATCCAGGTCCTACTGGCTTTCAGAGTTTCCATGGAGAAATCCGGTGTAATTCTGATTGATTTGCCTTTATATGTTACTTGGCCTTTTTCCTTTGCTGCTCTTGATATACTTTATTATGTATGTTTGGTGTTTAATTACTATGTGATGAGGGGACTTTCTTTTGTGGTCCACTCTATTTGGTGTTCTGTAGGCTTCTACTTTTGTTGGCATGTCTTTCTTTAGGTTGGGAATGTTTTCTTCTATAATTTTGTTTAATATGTTTTCTGCACCTTTGAGTTGGGTTTCTTCACCTTCTTCTATACTATTATCCTTAGGTTTGGTCTTTTCACCCTGTCCCATATTTCCTGGGTATTTTGTGTTAAGGAATTGTTGAACTTAATATTTTCTTTGCTTGATGAATTTATTTCCATAAGTTTATCTTGAGTGCCTGAGATTCTGTCTTCTGTCTCTTGTATTCTGTTGGTTATGCTTGCATCTGAGGTTCCCGATTGTTTACTCAGCTATTCCACTTCCAGTATTCCCTATGTTTGTGTTTTATTTATTTTCTCTATTTCAGTTTTCAGGTCTTAAACTGTCTCCTTCAGCTGTTTAATTGTATTTCATTGGCTTTCCTTTATTTCTTGCATCGTTTGGGTTGTCTTTTCTTCCATTTATCTGAAAGATTATCTCATTTCCTCTCTTAGGGTCTCTATCACCTGCATGAAATTTTTTAAGGTAGCTGTCTTCTGATTCATCTGTGTTGGACTGTTTAGGTCTTGCTGGTGTAGAGTCCCTGTACTCTGGTGGTGTCACATTGGTTTTTCTGTTGTTGGTTGTGTTCTTATATTGCCATCTTCTCATCTCTTCTTCCAATGGGTGCAGGTGCTATCTCTTCCTTTTCTAGTGTGTAAGGGTCCTAGGTTCTCTTCAGGTGAATGCAAGAGTTTCTGATACTCTGATGGGTCTTAAGGTGGGTGTAGGCAGGTCTGAGGCACTTGCTCTCCAGGTGGGTGGGAGCTGGACTAGCACAGAGATTTAAGCACACTCTGGGTTGCTTGGTTCTCAGGGGAGAATTGAACTGCCTCTGCCCTGAGTGGGGACAGGAGTATCCCAGAGATCTCATCAGATTCAGGGTTGCTTGGACCTCAGGGCCCAAGTCGATCTGCCAGCAGACCCCAGGATGGGAGTTCCCAGAGTGGACAGGCAGAAGTTGGGCCCAAGGCAGGGGCTGAAGCAGCTCACCTCTTCCTTGAGTGGGGGCAAGAGTAGCCCAGTGATCTCAGCAGATTCAGGGTTGCTTGGACCTCGGGGGCCAAGTCAATCTGCCAGCAGAACCCAGGAAGGGAGTTCTCAGAGGTAAGTCAATTCTTAATGAAATGAATTAGTTCAAAAAGAAGGCTTTCCCACATTAAAATGTTAAACACTATTAGAATGGTTAAAATTAGGTCTCCTTATGATTACATAATGGAGGGCAGACACAGGCAGTGTGGCTGAGGCATGCCTGATCTACAGATTGAGTTTAAGGACTGCCAGGAATGTTAAAACAGAGAATATCTATCTTGAAAAACAAAACAAAGCAAACAAACAGCAACAATACAAAAAGAAGATGGGACCCCCACAACAATTTCATGAGGACTGTAACACCATTAATATGGATAATACCAACTAAAGTTCAACTTTGGACTACAAACTTCTCAGAAAAATCTCATGTTGGCCAGTCTCACAGACATTGCTCAGAAACAGTTTCAAGGAGGCCATCTGAGATGATTCAGCCTCACAGACTACTCTAGTAGTGATGTGAAACAAGCCCTGCACTTTCCCATTATGCATAGACTATAATTATCCCATTTTTTTTCTTTTTGGGTTCCCCTAAAGATGCTGTGACCCTCAAACAGCAGGATGTGTCTTTAAGAACACAACTCCCACATTCTCAAGAATTAGAGTGGGTGGTCTTTGGTAACTCATTGGGTTATGGGTATTTGTCATTGTTTAGGGGATCAGTTGCAAGTTGTTATTGGTAATGGAAAAAAGAATACTGGTATTATAGGGTAAAAGGATACATTATTGAATCTATTCTGAAAAGAAAAAAAGAAGGACTTAAATATGATGAGATAAAAAAAGTAGATTTTTGAATCTACGTTTAAAGAGCAACTACTAGTTTTAAACATTTTATAATGGATTGGGGTTCTATATATTGTATACTAATATTGTATATTGATACAAATTTGAGATTTATTTGTTGAGATGTGTTATACATATGTTTCTAATCCTGTTCAAATATTGAAGCTATACAGTTTATTTAACAATGTAATACAAATTTTTAGTCCTTGAATGTTATTATTACTAATTATATAGGATAACAATTAAATGTAGGTTACTAGTCAACTAATACAATCAAACTTGTAGTCATATTAGACTGGATATCAAGATGAAACACAGATATATTTTAGATAGATAGGTTATATTCAAACACTTCAGAGATATACACAACATGGAATTTATAAATCAAAACACTAAACATAGAGACTAGAGAATATTAGAACCTGCAAAGGAAAAAGGTCAAGTTACATAAAAAAGCAGATCTAGAATAATTACTTCTGATTTCTCAATGCAATCTCAGAAATCCAGAAGGTCCTGGATAGATGTTCCACAGATACTAAGCAGCCACAGATACCAAACAAGTCTAATATACCCAACAAAGCTTCCAATTACTGTAGGTGGACAAAACAAGATAATCAATGACAAAAACAGATTAAACAATATCTATCCACAAATGCTGCCCTACAGAAAGTACTACAATGAAAACCCTAGGAAGTTAGATAGACCCACATAAATGCAGGCAATAGATAATACCATAGCAGAAAAAAAACAAAGAAGGGAAATATACACACAGTGTTTCCAACAACCAAAAACAACATGAACTAACAATCACTGGTTATTTATTTCTCTTATCAATGGTATCAATTCTCATATAAAAAGATACAGGGTAACAGAATGGATATGAAAACAGGGTCTATCCTTCTGCTTGCATGAACGAAACACACCTCATCTTCAAAGACAGACATCACCTCAGAGAAAAGGGTTGAAAAAAGATTTTTTCAAATAGACCTAAGAAAATAGATGGGGTGGCTATCCTAATATCTAACAAATTAGATTTCAAACTAAAATTAATCAAAAGAGATGAAGAAGAATTTTCATATTCATCTCAGGAAAAATACATCAGGATCAAGTCTAAATTCTGAACCTCTATAACCATAAAACAAGGGTGTCCACATTTGTATAAAAAACAACAAAGCAAATTACTAAAGCTTAAATAAAACATCAAAAGCCACATACTAATAGTGGGAGTCTTCAACACCCCAATCTCACCACTAGACAGGACTGCCAGACAGAAACTTAACCAAGAATTGAAGGAACTAACAGATATTTTGATTCAAATGGGCTTAGCAAACAGCCATAAAATACTCCAACCAAAACAAAAGAATATACATTCTTCTTAGCACCTCATGGAACTTTCTCTAAAATCCACCACATACTTGGTAACAAAGCAAACCTCAAATATACAAAAAAAAAATGGAATAATCCCTGTAGCATGATGCTGATCATGCCCATTTGGGGGCAGGCACAGGTGCTGCTGACCATGCCTGTAGTGAGACACTGTAGCCCCACCTCCTAGGAGCCCCTACAGGTGTGCCTGGCCACGCCCATGAGGGCGTGGTCAGGGAAGGTCAAGAATGATGCGGAGGCAATTCTTAAGAAGCTGCAGACACGGAGACCCCTTCTCGATGGCCTCCCAAGCTTGCTGCCTCTGGGCAAGCTTTGGCTGGTGCTTGCTCAGTATTACTTGTATAAAGATATCTCGATATTCATGCCCACTTGGTAAGAGTGATGTATCAAGGCTTTAAATATCAGACACGCATGCATGCAGCCTTCTTTTCTTTCTCCTGCCTGGCTGAACGTATGACCAGGCATCCCATGTAAACCTGGTTCCTGGCTCCATTGTGTGAGGACTTTCCTAGTAAACCATGTGTTATCAATCTAATTCTGACTCCATTGTGTTCCTCTTTAAACACCAGGGCTTAAAGTTAGAATTCTTTTTTTTTTTTTGTCTTTTTTAAAACTTTAAAAAAAAATTTAACATACCAATCCCTGTTTCCCCTGCCTCATCTCCTCGTTCTCCCACTTTCCCTACCCTCCTTCTCCTCCCAGCCACTCCTCAGAAAGAGTGAGGCCTCCCATAGGGAGTGAACAAAATCTGTCACATCACCTTGAGGCCAGAACCAAGGCCCTCTGCCCTGTGTCTATGCTGAATAAAGTATCCTTCCATAGGGAATGGGCTCCAAAATACCAGTTCATGCACTAGGGATAAATCCTGGTCACACTGCCAGAGGCCCCATAAAATGTCCTAGTCACACAACTGTCACACACATTCAGAGGGGCTAGTTTGGTCCTATGTAGGTTCCCCAGCCATCAGTCAAGAGTCAGTGATCTCCCACAAGCTTGAGTCAGCAGTTTCTGTGGGATTCTCAATCATGGTCTCCACTACATTGGTCATATCATTGCTCCTCCCTCTCTTCATCTGGACTTTGGGAGCTCTGCCCAGTGTTTAGGTGTGGACTTCTGAATCTGCTTCCATCAGTTACTGCATGAAGATTCTATGATGACAATAGTCATCAACCTAATTACAGAAGCAGGCCAGCCACACTCTCCACTATTGCATAGAATTTTAGCTGCAGTCAGCCTTGTGGATTCCTATGCATTTGCCAAGTGCCAAGGCTTCTTGCTTAACCATATAATGGCTCCTTCTATCCAGATATCTCTTTCCTCGTTCTCCCTCTCTGTTCTTCCTTTAACTTGACCATCGAGTTCCCTCATATTCTCCCCAACCTTCCTTCCTGCCCCATTCCCCCCATCCTCCACACTCCCAATTTACTCAGGGTATATACATGTGTGTGTTTCTATAAGAACAATAGTCTACATTTCATAAATTCCAAAGATTGTGTTAATATAAATTGCTAGTACGATGAGAAAAATGGATAAATATACATATAAATAGGTGTGTATGATGCCCAATTGGGAGAAATCAGTTATATTTGGGAAAACTAGGGTTTCTTTTGGATAGGTTGATTGGTGTTGAGGATTGAACCTAAAGTTTCATGCTTGATAAATATATACCTCAGGACTGATCTCCAACCCAGTGGCTAATTTATAATTCCCTTTATTCTGCAGTGCAAGCATATGATTCTTTAATCCTTATTGAATGGTAATCTTATTTGCTGTTATGTGAAACCCATATGTTTGGTAGTACTTCAATTTAATTTAATGCATTCATTAAACTAAGTTTATTTTAATTTCTGAATAATTATATGCAATTCTGTCATTCATTTAAAGTTTTGATATAAGTATTCAATGTGGAAAGTTTAAATAAACCTAACACATCTGTCACTTCACTTATCCAATACTGCTTTGAGAAATTGGAAAGTTGTCACTCACAGAAACATTGACATTATAATATATTATGAAGAATAGAAGTCCCTATTCTCTGTCATAAACTTCTGAAAGCATTTCTCCTGTTACATAAAAATTTTATATCATTTGTCAACATCTTTTTACTACCTTTTTCCCTTCGCTTCTAGTAATTCCTTTGCTCCACTTTCACAAGTTTGACTCTTTTATATGCTACCTATAAGCAAGTTAATAAAATAATTGCCTTTCTGACCTTGAATATTATACAAACACAATATCCTTTAGGATTTTATGTGTGTTTACTAATGATAAAATTTTATTTTTAAGATAGATTAACAGTAATTTAATTCTCACAATATATCCATATATTTTTTGCCTAAAAATACAGCAACTTAACCTATTTCTTTATTGCCAGTGAGTGGAATTTTAATTAAATCTGTGCTAATAAAGATAATTATGCATATGTTAGAATTTTATCTCCATAAATATTATTAGACATACCACTGTTGCTTGATTCTTCCATTATCTAAGTATTTGTTATTTTTTGTGTCATCATGATGAAACATTATGACGAAAGGACTTATAGCCAAAAGTTTAATTTTGGCTTACATTGGATTAAATCCATAAATATAATTTTTGAGGAGCATGACAACAGAAAAGCAGTCACTGTGCAGGAGATGTAGCTGAGAGATGACTGGGACTGGCATAGGCTTTGAAAACACAAAAACCCACTATCCTACTCTCACCTATTTCCAAATACTGTTGAATATGTATATTATTATGCTGATTTTATTGTACACTTAATCATATAATTTTAAAATTAAACAGAGTTAAACATATATTGTACTTCTAATCTTGTACAAGAAACTTAATTGCACTAATATTTTCATCACTAATAATTCAATATTAACTCTGGTTTCCTGTTTTCTCCAAAAAGTATAATGAATTTAGTTATCACTCATCAAGTAGGTCATTGCTATCAGCAAATTTAAAACTATTACCAAATGTCGGGCATTGGTGGCACATGCCTTTAATCCCAGCACTCAGGAGGCAGGGGCTGGCCAATCTCTATGAGTTCGAGGCCAGCCTGATCTCCAGTGCAAATGCCAGGATAGGTTCCAAAGCTACACAGAGAAACCCTGTCTCGAAAAACAAAACAAAAACAAAAACAAAACTATTACCAAATATGTATTTTTCATTAAGTTATATGTATTGGAGAGTTTCTTTTGGGTTTCATAAATGCTAAAATATTTTGTGTTGCATTTCCTGAAGCATTATTGAATATGCAAAGTGGTAGTTTCTAGTTCTACTAGCTACTTTTCATTAAAACAACTTAAGGGAAGAAGCATTTAATCTGGTTCATGGTTTTAGAGTATAATCAATCAAATGGGTGTAGGCATTATACCAAGTACTAAAGCCTGTGGAACAAATTGTGTGGGATACATATCCCTGTGAAGCAGGAAATAGAGAAGGAGAATGAAATAGAACATCCTATAAAATTTAAGGCTAACCTTAATCTACTTCCTCTAATTATACCTAAACCCTCAAAGGCTCAGTAATGGTCCAAAAAATCTCCAGCAGCAGAAAACCAAGTTCAAATACGATAAAACTTTTGAGAGTTCTGTGACTCAAACCATGACAATAGCAAGTGTGTGTTATCATGTTTTCAAAACCCAATATCAATCAGTTTTAACAATTTCAGACTAATTCATCAACTTTGTTTTGTCATGAAAATTAATATTTTAATAGTTAAGCTGTACATGTTCCCATGGAAAACATATACACCACATTATTTACTGTATTCTTTTATCTAGATTTCCTATTAAAAAGGGAACGATAAGAGTGGCTTTTGGCATCATTTTCTCATAGTTATGACCTCAAAACTGATTCTAAATTTTACCCACATTTAAACTCATACAAAATAACAAGCTAAATATCCAAGATGTGGCATGGTAATACTTTGATGAAACCTTCCTTGATCATTCTTCAGAGTTTATTCTCTTTATAGACATATATAAAGAGAATAGAATATACTTAGTCTATACTTAGAATAGATTATGTTTAATCTATTCTCTTTATATGAATAGTTATCATCTGTGGTATTTGCTTGTTCTTTATTGTTTAAAGAATTTTCCATAATCATGTAAACATCATATAGAAGATCATGTGGGAGGTTAATTTTTATACATTTGGAAAATACATACTGATTGAAAACAGAATTATGACGCAGGATTTTGTGATACTCCATTTACTGTTATGTGACATTGGAGATAACTTCAAGTTTTGCCTGTATTTCTATTTTATAAAATTTCCTCAAATGTTTAATTAATGACCACTGAGACATTACTTCTAGATGTAATATATGATTAAACTGCTATGAGTATATTTGGCAACTAAAGATTACTTTTTTCTTGGGTTCTTGGAAACCAAGCACCACTGCATCTCCATGGGGGCCCTGGTAATCACTATGCAGATCAGCCTGCCCTTGTACTTGCATCATTTCTTTTGTTTCTCTTTCTCAAGTGCTGGAATTTCAGGTGGGTACCACCATGTCCCTGATTCATAAATAAAATAATTATTTTCTTGTGATTGTGCTTAGAGTTTATTTAATTACACATACCCAATTTTTAAATCATTTAAAAATAAGCTAGTTATGTTACACGTATTAACATAATAAAAATTATAGCATAATTATTTTCCATAAAATACACTTTTCTTGAACTTATGGGCACTAAACACAACTTCAGCATGATTCTTAGAAGTTATTATAAAAGTGAAATTATTGGAAAAATGTGGGCTTTTACCAGCAGTATATAAGTCTTTCTTCATCTATTTCTACCATTGTACTGTTGTCAAGTTGTTACAATATTTTTTGTCTACTTTATGCTGTTGTTTCAGGGGTTTCTGTTGTTGTTTGTTTGCATTTGTTATTTGTTTCATAATGGTTATTATTCTGATACTTGAATGATAAGCTGTCAATATAGTTTAGATTAGCTTTTATTTCCCTAAAGGTAAAGATGTTGAACACTAATGAATCTATCTCAGAGCACAAAAGAGAAGTCTGTCAACTCATTTATTATATTTAAATTGTTCCGTTTATCCAAATTACAAAACTGGCTTCAGTGTTGATCATTGAATGATTAAACAATAATAATTATATCTATCTATGTTTTCTTGTGAATGTACAAAATAGTTACTTAAACATAAAATGAAATTAAGTTATATTTTGATTTTTAAATGTATTTTGCTGATACTTAACTAGATTTGTAAAACAGGGTCTTCCATGTGCTCTTTCAAAGCAGTTTGTGATATTGACCTGAAAATAAACTATCCCATAAAGTTGTTTGTTTCATTGGCAAATGAGGAGAAAAGGTTCTGAAAACAGAACAGGATAGTAAGAGAGAGTGTGTCCAGAATCCATATTGGAGTGGAATATTCATTCTTAACAAGAAAGCACTCTTCTCTCTTTACCAGTGAGTGAAACTCTACTTTGTCAGACCTATACCAGGAAGAGAGGAGGGAATATGAGTGAGAGTGAGAGCATGTCCTGTGCAGGAGACCGAACCCCCCCCCCTCTCTCTCTCTCTCTCTCTCTCTCTCTCTCTCTCTCTCTCACACACACACACACACACACACACACCCCACACAGAGAGAGGGGGGATGGGAAGAGAGAGAGAGAGAGAAACAGAGACAGAGACAGATAGGACTCGTGGAATCCAGAGCATGAGTTTAAGGACTGCACTCTGATATCTGTCTCCAATTAGAAAGGTAAAGTAGAATAGGAACTGTAGCATTCTGCAATGAGGAAAAATATTCTTAGCTGTACTTGAAAATGTACCTCATAGACAGGCCTGGCACACGCACCCATGTAAGGAATCTTATAACAATTGGTACCTGTGGAGAGTCATGACACCTTAAATCTAATAAAGCTTAGTCCTATTTGAGCATTGTGAATGCTTTCACTGAAATGACTGTAAAAATACATTCTAGGAATGACCCACTCTCAGATAAGCAATTGAAACTGTTTAAAAAAGCAATATGAAAAATCATGACAACATGACTCTTAGAAAAGTTACTAGGTCCAGAGTAATATACTCTGATGTGATAGAATTAGAAAAAAAAAGGAGAAAATGAATTCAAAAGGATAATTACAAAATGGCCATTAAAATAAGAGAATAAATGAATAAACATCAACATAAGAATGAATTCAAAGAGACTACAAACTCCTGAACAAATAAAATGCAAACACGGGATATTAAAGAGGAGTTTAAAAAGGTAAGAAAATTGTGAATATAAACAATTTAAATTTTGTTAATGAAAAGCTCAGTAAGTAAATGAAAAACTGGTTAAATCCTAACAAGTAGATTGAATCACATGAAAGCCAGATTATCAGGACTCAAAGACAAGTATATCAATTAATATAAACTCATATGACAACAAATATAAACTAAGGATACATAATATAATATCTGATATTTGTATATATCATTAAGAGACCAAGTTTACAAATTATGACCTTTCAAAGCAGATCTATGTCTCAGGGTAATGCCTAACAATATATGTTGTATTAAATAATGGGAAAAATTTAAATCCCTGAAAACATTTGCATTTCCACATATAATATGTATATAAAACAGCAAGCAAACAAGGCCAAAAGTATAATATCATAGTTAAGACAGCTAAGAATACAGAACAATAAATTAATGATAATAAAAGAATTGAAATCTACAGGGGGAAAACATCATAACATATATAAAGACAAATATATCAGAGTAACAACAAATTTCTAAAATAAAATAACAATAAAAATCATAACAAGGGCTGGAGAAATGGCTCAGCCTTTAAAGGTTAGGCCCACAAACAAAAAAAAAAGTCACAACAAAACAAAACTCTAAAAATCAAGAAGGCATGGATCAATACATTTCAGGCACTGAATGGCACTAACTGTCAAGGAATTTTAATAAATCACACAAAGATCTATTTCAAAATTGAAGGAGAAAGAAAAAATTTCTAAATTGTAAATGAAGTCATGACCACTAAAGGAGGATAAAGAAGATAATTGAAGGCTCCCTATACACAGAAGCTATATATAGAAACATCCATGAATCCAGAGGAATTCTAGAATAGTAGATAAAATTAAGCTTTGGAAAGTGTCAAATGTTACAAACACAACAAAGATACAGGAACAAACATGAACAGGTAATGGTCTTATTTCTTCAAAAACAATATACAGATTAGAAGATTGTATTAAAATTGCTTATATATATATATATATATATATATATATATATATATATATATATTTGCATGTAATGTGTATATGGAATCTTAGAATAAAAGAATGAAAATGGTTTTCCAAACAAACGCAACCAGAAGTTAAACAGATGTAGAAGTAGCATGCCTAATGAAGTAGTAAGAAGACATAATGAAAATCACTACTCATTGATTAATGGACTAATCCATCAAGATATTACAGTTTTAAACATATAGCCATCAAGTATTTGCACATTTGATTTCATTCTCAAAAAATTAAAACAATTGTACAGAAAACACAGGTTGATCTCAACTGAATAATACTGGGTGACTTCAATATATCACTTTCACCAATAGACAGGAAATTCAGTCGAAAGAGCCAAAAAAGGAACATTATGGTTAAGTAATGGTATAGAACAAGCGAACATAACAGCCAGCTTCAAAATATTCAACTAATGCAGTAAATAAAACAAACCCTTCTCAAAAGTCCTGTAGAATTTTCTCTAAAAGAGATCATAAAGTAATTATCAATAATAAAACAAAAATGAAACAATTTCTCATATTCTGTCTGATTACATGGAATAAGATTAAAAATAAACAGATATAAAAACAACAGAATAGGCTAGGCATTGGTGGCACATGCCTTTCATCCCAGCACTTGTGAGGCAGAGGCAGGAAGATCTCTGTGAGTTCGAGGCTGGCCTGGTCTACAGAGCAAGTGCCAGGATAGGCTCCAAAGCTATACAGAGAAACCCTGTCTCAAATAAATAAATAAATAAATAAATAAATAAATAAATAAATAAATAAAACCATGAGCTCATGGAAATTTAAGAGAACACTATCAAATGGCGACAGGAATATTAACAAAATTAGGATGAAATTACAATTTTCTTAGATTTAAATGAAAAAAATGCTAGAACTAGAGATATACAATGGAAAGAGCTTTAAAGTGGGAAATTTGTAGCTATAAATGTAAACATTTTAAATTTCTGTGAAATATCACACAAATAACTTAATTATCAATTTTTAGACAAGAAAAACCAAGTGTCAAAAAGAGCAAGGAAAAATAATAATAAAGATTTGGTCAAGGAATGGAAAGATGGTTTTTTTTGTTAAGGACTATAATGATTCAAAAAGACCACCATTATCATGGTGTCAAAGTTCAATGCATATTAAGATTTTGTATAGTAATTCAAATTAAAATCTTGTTTCCTTTCATCTAAAATATGTTTTATGTAACACAGTCTCAAATGATTTAGCATATTTACTTATTGACTCAATATGCAACAGAGCAAACAATTGGATTAATATAAGTTATTACTGGAATTTACTATACATATAAACATACCAATTTTTGTATCAATATTTCATTAGTTTTGAACATCTTAATATTAATAAGAGGTATAAAATAAGATGTGTTTTTGGAAATATATTGATAATTGTTTCATTTGAAATTCTTTCATATATATTCTTATAGATTATGTTTAGCATATTTATGCATTTATGAACTATGCAGTGTCTACTATCTCCCAGTAAGAGTAAGTCAATGGTGTAATGGATGAAATATCTGACTGCAATACATACCATGATGACAGAAATTACTCATTTGTCATTAAGAAATTTTGTGTAATATGTAAAAATCAGGATGAGATTTTAAAAATAATTGTGTTATAAACAAAAACAATTAAATTGAGTTTAGAGGAAGCAAATTATTAAGTTTGATTCATGCTGTAACTTTCTAATACAACATGAGGAACTGTTCTAAGATATACAAGTCAACTATATTGTTTTCTTCATGTGTGGGTGTGCTATGTTCCTTTGTACTGATTAGTACCCTAAAGTATAAAGATATATACCAATAAGTATGAGATTTAGTCTAATGTACTATGAGGAAATAATTTACGAATTTAATTCAAACTTATAGAGAAAATTTCCCATTAAATCTATAATAATTTTTTTAATTATTTGTCAAAATAGTGAAAACTTATTTGAAAATCAAGTCTGCTGTGGATGCCAATACATAATAAATTACACAATATATTTTATTAATATAAAGTCAATTAACAAAAATTTCTTTTTACAAAAGAGATAACATTTAGTTCTTTTATTTTATTTTTTATTTTTTTATTTTTTTGGTTTTTCGAGACAGGGTTACTCTGTGGCTTTTGGAGGCTGTCCTGGAACTAGCTCTTGTAGATCATTTTAGTCTAGAACTCACAGAGATCTGCCTGCCTCTGCCTCCCAAGTGCTGGGATTAATGGCGTGTGCCACCATGCCCGGCTAACATTTACTTCTAATGTCAGTCAATTAAGCTAATAAATATATCTTATTAATCAAAATTTTGATAGTTTAGTATATCTCTTTTGGCATGTATTTTTGTATGTCTCTTAATTGCAGAATATCAAAAATATTTATTCACACATTTGCATGAAAAAATAATCTCTACTTATCTGATTATACATAATACCTACTACTCTATAAATACACACAATTAATAAGGTCAAGTTTTTATTTAATGATGTTTAATTGCCTTCTGCTTCTAGCATATGGACTTTATGCACTTGTAAGCAGAGTTTTGGCCCATAAAATTTGTTTATAAGAATTATCTAGTAACTTTTATTAATGTTGCATGAATTCATTTAATTAAGCTCTGTTTCAGAAATGTACTTCTTATGAAAACTAAATAATATAATAGAGTGCAGTAGATAATTCAATTCCATAATAAAAGTTCTGTAATCAAGATTGATATAGGCCAGTTACCATACAGCTTAGGGGAAATCATTTAAACAATTCAAATCTGTCTTATCAGTATTATTATATTTTTATATTTTGGTTACTTCATCAATTTTAAGAAAGTTAAACTTCAACTGATTATCATTTCATTGGTGATATGATTAAAAGAGACACTTTAGCCTTATTTAAGGAACACAACTTAAAACATATTTAGCTACTTTGAATTATTGTCAAAGAAATGACTTATTTGTCAAAACTATAATAAAACATATCTGTATAGCCTTTTGAACTAAATAAAACACAAATCTCAATTTTAACATATCCAATTGTGTGAATATTAGTACATTCTCAAATTTGTGCAACTGTATAAGCTTTATCAGTCCCCCCCAAAATAAACTATGCCTGTAATAATTATCATCCTTTTAGTTCTCCAATCACCTTCTGATATATAACCGTATATTTTATTGTGTATGGATTTGAATGTTCAATAAATATCACACAATTGGAATAGTGATATAGGAGGTATTTTTTGGTCTGACTTCTTTTGATTATAAAATGTTTTCAATGTTCATCTATGGAATGTCATGAATAACTCATAAAAGAATGAAATAGTGTCTATTGTAGAAAAATAAATGCAACTAGAGATCATCATATCAGTCCAAACAATTCAGAATAGAAAAATATTAAGTTTTCATTCATTTGTGAAATACAAAACTTTTACAGATTAATAAAATCATATGAGAATATAGGGCATAAAAGAAGAAACAATGCTGAGGGAAGAAAAATAATAGTGACATAGAGGATAAAGAAGAAGTAAGGGGACAATTGCAGTTATATGCTCAAAATATGTTGTGTATTTCTACGAAAATACCTTTATAATGAGCCCATTAATGTCTAAAATTGATATTTGCTGACAAAATTAGTATTTAAACATGACAATGAAGTCCAACACCCTCTAGGTGCATTTTATTATGTCATTTATATTCCTTCATCAAAGGGAGCATAAATTATTATTTTGTTGTGAATTTCATGTACACTTATTAAAGATAGTAATATAGAGAAAATTTCTTTTATTGATTAAGTATTCATTAATCTTACTTGTAAAAACCTATATTCAGAATTTTAAGCAGCTATTTAATTTTACCTTAGTATTTTGTTTAGTGATAAACATGTTTTATATAACAAATAGGTGTTCATAAAAATGCAGACACACTTACACATTACAAATATTTCACTTACTCAGAACTTGTTTTAGAAATCTTTGTTAGATACCGTTGAAGCTAACATCTTTTCTGTTTCAGGATTTAAAAGTATATTTCATAAACATCTTATCACTTATTGCACTATTTTAAACGTTTTCAAAATCAAAACAGTCTGCCATTTAAGAAGTACTGCTATGGTTCTTCAAATGTAGAATAGACAAATTTTGACTGCGTAAATCTTAATTTTCCGTAAGTCAGAATAACCTATAGAATCCTGAGCAATCACAAATTTCGATTTGCTGATAACATAATGTCATATATGAAATATTGGGAAAATTCTATCTGAACACTTTTAGAAATGGTAAAACATTTCAGCAACGTACCAGGGCATAGAATCAAATTTGAAAACAAAAACAAAAAAAAATCTACAGTTATTCTTTTTTTCTCTCTTTTTATTTAAATTAGAAACAAGCTTCTTTTATGTGTCAATCCCAGTTCCCTCTTCCTCCCTTCCTTCCCTGCCCCACACCGTCCTGTCTCTCCTATCCCAACCACTTTCTGCGCCACAGGGAGGGTGAGGCCTTCCATGGGGAATCTTAAAGGTCTGTGGTATCATTTGGAGCAGGGCCTAGCTAGACCCTCAACAGTGTGTTTAGGCTTAGAGAGTATTCCTCTATGTGTAGAGGGCTCCCAAAATCCATTTGTGTGCTAGAGGTAAATACTGACCCACTACCAGTGGCCCCATTGATTGTTCAGACCTCCAAACTGACCTCCTCATTTAGGGGGTATGGAGCAGTCCTATGCTTGTTTTCCAGCTATCCGTCTGGGGTCCATGAGCACCATCTTCTTCAGGTCAGCTGTTTCTGTGGTTTTCTCCAGCCTGGTCATGACCGCTTTGCTCTTCTCTAACTTTCTGCAACTGGATTCAGCTCATTGTTTAGCTGTGGCTGTCTGCTTCTGCTTCCATCAGCTACTAGATGAAGGCTCTAGGATGACAAAAATGTAGTCATCAATCTCATTATCAGAGAAGGGCATTTAAGGTAGCCTCTCAACTATTTCTTAGATTGTTAGTTGTGGTCAAACTTGTAGATCTCTGGACATTTCCCTAGTGCCAGAATTCTATTTAAACATATAAAGGCTCCCTCTATTAAGGTATCTCTTTTTTTGTTCTCCTCTATTATTTCCCTGACTAGATCTTCATGCCCCCTCATGTCCTCCTCTCCTTCTCTTTCTTCTAAGTCCCTCTCCCCTCCCCCATGCTCCCAATTAACTCAGGAGATCCTGTCCCTTTCCTCTTCTCTGAGGGACCATGTTGGTCTCTCTTAGGATCCTCCTTGTTTCCTTCCTTCTTTGGTGATGTGGATTGTAAGCTGCTACTTTTGGGCCACTCACATTTATTTAGCCACCAAGAAAATAAAATGTCTAGGAATAACCCTAACCAAGAAGGGAAAAATTAATTCTACAAAGAAAACTTTAAATCTCCGCAGAAAGATAAAGACATTGACAAATGAGCATGACATGCCATGCTCATCTTTGTGTAGAATTAACATTGTGAAAATAAGTGTTCTGCCAAAATCCATTTACAAACTCATTACAATCACAAACAAGCCCCCATCTCATCCTATATAGAAATCAAAAAACTATTCAAATATTTATTTGGAAACACAAAAAGCCCCAGATATCCAAAACAATCATGAACAACAACAACAACAACAACAACGAAACCGGAAGAATTACTATTGTAAATTTCAAAATAAATTATATTGCTATAATAAAATACATATATGGTACTGGCAGGAAAAAAAGACATGTATAATAATGAACAAAATCAAAGACCCAAACATGAGTGTATAGAATTACATCCATGTAATATTTTTAAATATGCCAAAATGAAACAGATTAGAAAAGACTGAATTTTGAACAAATTGCTCAGGGAAAACTGAGTATCCTCATGAAATAGAACCATATTTATCCACGTTGTGTATCACGTTGTGTAACTCCAAAAGGATCTAATACCTAAATGTAAAAAAAAAAGGAAAACACTGATACTGGTTAAATAAAATACATTCATTATCCCATAGTATATAAGAAAGAGCTTTCAAAAGGAGTACTTACTTCCCCAGAAATTGAAGCCAGCAAGTAAAATTGAAACCTCAGAAAAATAAAATGTTTTGCACTGCTGAAGAAATAATCAACTGAATAAAGAGGCCCACAGAGGGGGAGAGTATCTGAACCAGCTATACATCTGACAAAGGATTGATGGGCAGATTACACAAAGAACTAAAAAAGAAATCAAGCCCCAAATTTACCCCCTAAATATTGGCTAAAGATCTGAACAGAGTTCTCAAAAGAAAAAAAAAAGAAAAGAAAATACCTCAAAAATATCTCAAAAAATTCATCATTCCTGGCAATTAGTGAAATGCAATAAAAAGAACTTTGTGATTACAACTAACCCTAGTCAGAATGGCCAAGATCAATAAGACAGACAGTTGACAACAAATGCTGGACAGTATGTAAAGGAAAGGGAACACTCAAACTCTAGTGAGTTGCAAACTGCTTAGCTTCTCTGGAAATCCATGTGGAAAACCATCAAAAAGCTAAGACTATATCACTCATTCCTTAGCATATTCCCTAAATCCTACTCCACATAGAGGTGATCAGCCATTTTCATTGCTGCTCTATTCACAATGGCTAGGAGATGGAAACAACCTGATTATCCTTCATGCAACACATTGGTAATTAAAATATGGTTCGTAAACACTATGGATTACTCTCAACTCAGCTTTGACGAAAAAGAAAAGAAAATTGGCACTAAGAGAATGACACTGAAAAAGACCATATTGAGTGTGACATACCAGACCCAGTGACAAAAATATGTCTCGTTCTTACGTATCTTTGATCTTAGCTAAAAACATGTTATTATACAATCTACAGTAAATGAAGAAAACAGCGACTCAGAACAGAGCCATGAGGGAAGAAAGAGAGAGGGAGAATTACTAAGTACAAGTGATTTGAAGGGGGAAGTTGGCAAAAACCATGATGGTTTGTAAGGGCCAAGGAGGTCAATTCAACAGATGGAGATATCAAGGTATAACAACAGTAAAGGTGTCTGAAAAGTTATAAGATATCACATCATCTTCTATCTATAATTATATGATATACATTTTTCTTTAATGAAATTTATCTACCAGATTTGACAATAGTCCCTGTAAGAGTCCTACCTATCTAATAAACCCCAACACTAGGCAAGGGTAGCTTTCATTTGAGTTGTTGTTTAGCTTTATTCAAAGGACTATCAAAACATTATATTCCATTTTTGTTTCTACCGTTTGCCTCCTAGAGGCGAAAGGTAAGCTCCCATTGCTAAAGACACTGTGTATTTGGAATACTTGATATGAAGGGCCTGAAATTGATCTGAGATTAAAACCTTTTCCTTGAAGACTAGCTTCCCTGGTACTGGTAGATGCCATGCAAACTTACCATGGAGGAAGCAATCACTAGTCTTATCTGGCTTATGATGCTTATGAATGTTAGCAATGGTCACTACTGCACAAAATCTCAGTGGGCAATAATGGTACTCACATCTTGTTGATAACCAACAACTCTTATTTTGACTTTGAGGATTATGCAATAATGGGAAAATTATGTCCAGTACTGGAAACCTACCCAATTTCCTAAGGCTAGTTAAGTCATGGATCTCAGAGGAAAACCTCCAACTGCCACTTCATTCAACCAGATTAATTCATAATTACATTATAAATATATATTCCTGCCAAACTCAAGTATTCTAAAACTTATTTTTTTGAGACACGGTTTCTCTGTGTAGCTTTGGAGCCAATCCTGGCACTCTCTCTGAATACCAGGCTGGCCTCGAACTCAGAGATCTGCCTGCCTCTGCCTCCTGAGTGCTGGGATTAAAGGCATGCACCACCAATGCCTGGCTTCTAGAACATTTTTGTTCACTCAAAATACTGATTCTATATCAGCTAGCCATCTTCCTGAAAACTGTGTTTTGAAGTTGGGCTAAATGGATTTTGCATTATAATATGGCTAGAAGCCTATGGGGGCAGGGAGTGTAATGGTTTGTTTTGAATAATAATGGCCCCATAGACTAATGTATTTGAATTTGTGGTTCCCAATTGGTGGCACTATTTGGGAACAATTATGGGATGTGGCCCTATAAGGAGGTATGTGATTGGTGGGAGGATTTGAGGATACAATATCCCATGTCATTCTTAGCACTTACCTCCCTCCTGATCTTTACCTCTCTGTCTTCTGTTTGTCAATAAGGATGCAAGCTCACAGATACTGCTCCAGTGCCATTTATGTTTTCCTGCTGCCATAACTATTCCCTTGATGGTCATAGCCTAACCCCATAAAATTGTAAGCAAACCAGCAATAAACTCTTCTGTATATTGCCTTAGTCAGGGTGTTTCTTCACAAGAATAGAAGAGTAACCAAGATAATCAGTTTAAGAATTTTACCTTCATCACAGAATTAATTCTCAAATGGCCATTATGGGTAACCCCTTGAATCTGGTGTTTTGCTTCAGTGCTCATAAAATATGTTGATTTGCAATTTCATTTTCTTGTAGCTTCCTTATACAATTCTGTTATTCTAGTACTGGCAACCTTATAGAATGAATTGAGATGCTTTTTATCATTTTAAATTTTGCAAAACATTGTGAACAATTCATGGTAATTCTTCTTGAAGTATTTGGTAGAACTTACCTGTGAAACTCCAAATCTCTAAATTTTTCTTAGTGTGCTACAATTTGGGTAGTTTTAATTAATTTCACTGGAATTTCTAGCCTAGCACGAATTCCATTCATATTTTTTAATATCAGACATTGAAGTTACCATTTGTTAAATTTTATTTAGGCTTTCTAATATTTTCTCTGGTTCTAAATAGTATGTGCCATGGTCCTTACACTTTCTCAAAAACACAGAACAGTTATATTATATTCATTATTTTATTGTATCTACTACTTGTGTTATAGAATTAAATTGATTGCTATTTTTATCATTACAATTCATTTTTCCTTCGTTCTTATATATCTGATTATTTTTGATAAAGTGTTAGACTTTGAGAATTGTGAAGTGTCTGATATTTTTGCATATCTATATTTTTGAGTTTCCTCTGGAATATAATTCAGTTACTTTGAAAGTTTTAATAGACTATGGTCTTTCTTTTAAGCATTGGTAAATCAAATGATAGTAAGATTTACTGACTGGCAAAACACACTGTCTACTACCTCTATCTGACTATGTGATTCTTGTGGTTTTTGAAGACTGGTAGTTAAAAAAGGAAATACTATTTCTTGTCTTTGGTGAACTCTAAATAATACTCCCTATAAAAGTACTGGGTATTTATTGGCCTAATCTTATGATATTAACTCATGTACCCAATTATTCACAAGCTAACCAGTAGTTAGCTGAATATTGAGGGGTATTCATTATCAGTATGTCAATACTGTGATAATCTGGTAATTGAATGAATCTGATTATTCAAATTCAAACAATTCTGCCTCAGATTCTTTAAATTATGCCTATCTTTCCTGATGGATATCATCATATTCCACAATTTAAAAATTCTTCTCAGACTGTAATTAGATCAATAGTATATGTTATAATCATTTTGATCTGCTTTAGCCATCATAATTATTTCTTGACTAATATCCAGTGGTAGAAAAAAATTATTTGATGTGTTTACCATTGGGAGAGATAATTCAACCACAGTGTCTTGTCCAAAGTGAGAGTTTTAGTTAATATTGTACCCCTATCTTACTTCAAAATCTCTATGATAGGTGAGCATCATTAAAATTTGTATAACATTCAGTTATTGGGTATATTTTAAAGAATATTTGATGTGCCTATATAACTTGTACATTGTCATTTTTTTCAGAGGATTAAGACATTTTAATTTATTAGGGAATTTCTAAGAATAGTGAAATTAAGAAATAATCAACTACAAATTAACCAAAACCATTAACAATTTTGAAAAATAGGAAAAACTCCAATATTGTTCATATAGCAATGCAATAAAACAATCTTAAATCAATTCTCTAAAAACTATGTTTTAATTCTTATAACTCAAAATAATAATAATAATGCAAATCCCTTATGCTATTCACATGCCAAATGTCCAGGCTGTGAATTTCAATCTAAATATCCATTTTTATTGAATTCCCCATGTAACTGTAAGTAGGTGCTGGCATATAGTCTATTTTTGCATCAGGGATTAGTAAAAAGAATACCTGAAAAGTTTTAAAAACATTGTAAACTGAAGTAAGATGAATTCTGTATGCTATTTCCTTTCTCTGAATGACTCATTTGTTATATTTACCTATGCAAGGAGAGATGACTTCTTAGCAAATAAACATCTCAAGTAGTCAATATTCACTTTTCTAATTACCACTTAGTATCTGTCCTTCAACTATCAGCAGCTTGTGCATAATTCATTAATCTGACTAGTCATAACATTCAAAATTAATTTTCTGATGAAAATGTGTTCTTTTCCTTTGTCCAAGAGGATTGTTTTTAAAACAAATTTCTGGAAACCATTGTAATATCCTTTACGAAAAGGAATGGTAAGATAAAGCCCGAAAATGAATGTGTAAAACAGGCGGGAAGGATTACAGAACTAAAATGATGATATGATATAAACTTGGAAAAATTCCATTTAAAATCTTAAAGTCAATTTCTATTTCCAACAAAATATATTGTTTACATGGTCCTCTCATACTATTTCTAGAACTTTTATGACCTTCATTTGTATATGGGGACATATGTGCATTTCTGTATAAAGTCTCTCTCTCTCTCTCTCTCTCTCTCTCTCTCTCTGTGTGTGTGTGTGTGTGTGTGTGTGTGTGTGTGTGTGTGTGTGTGTGTGTGTGTGTGTTTGTGTTAGATGTATGTCATGTCAGTTATGTGGAGGTTAGAAGACAATCTCATGTGCTGATCCTCATTTCCACCTTGTTTGAGATGGTTTCTGTCCTTGTTTATTTCTATATGCCTTGCTAGCTGGCCTATGGTCCTAATTCTCCCTTTTCTGCTACACATTTCCCAGCAGGACCACATTGGGATTGCAGACATTTGAATTACCTTATTTGACTTTTACTTAGGTTCTAGAAATCTAAGGAATGTTGATTACTGATAAGGAGAAAATGCTAAAATAATGTGTTGTGGTTAATTTTGTGTTAACTCAGTTCATCCTAGCATTACTGGTGAATTATTGATGTGGCAGAGGCCCACTGTGGATGGTACTATCCCCAGCTAGGTATTCTTAGGCTATATTAGAATGGTAGCTGAGCATAAGTCATAGACATAGCCCTTAAGTAGTATTCCCCCATGGTTTCTGCTTCACTTTCTACTTGAACTTATGGCCCCACTTGCCTCCAAGATGATATTTGAAGTGTAAGGTGATATAAACCCTTTCCTCCCTCCCTTGAGTTGCTTTTGTTTACAGAGCTTATGACAATATAAAACAAACAAACCAAAACACAAACAGCAAAATACAGGACACAGTGCTTTAAAACAAACTGTCATTTGGATTTCAGTAGTAGGTGGTGAACTTAGAATCATTGAATGGAGAAATTTAATATGCATAGGTAGTGCCTATGAAGTTAGATCTGGGTGGCATGGTCTGTTTGGTTTCCTAATTCAATGACTTAATCACTGAACTAGCTTCATTTCTCTTGCTGTGATAAAAATACCATAACCAAGGCAACTTATAGAAGAAAGAATTTATTTGGGTTTTCAGTTCCAGTTGGATGAGAGTCCTTCAGGGAATGATGGAGTGGAGGTAACCAGCAGACATGACATAAAAGGGGAAGCTGAGAGATGACATTTCAATAAACATGTGGCAGAAAAGCAGAGAGTGGGAACTAAAAGTAGGGTGAAGCTATGTGTTCTCAAAACCTACCTCCAGAGATATACTAACTTTACCCAGCAAGTCTATATCATGTATACCTCCAAAAACTCTGCCCCAAATAAGAAAACAAGTGTCTAAGTTTCTGATTCTATAATCTCTACTTTTTACTTAAACAAAACAAAACAAAAGCCCCACTCTATTCCTTGGTCCCCAGATGCTCCTGGCCATATTATAATACAAAATATATTTGGTCCAATTTGAAAACTTCCCCATGTGCTTTACCATTCTATACACTGTTTAAATGTGCAAAGACTATTCTGAGACTTTAGGGAAATCTCTTAATTATAATGCTCTGTAAAACCAAATTACATTCTTCCAACATTTAATGGCACAGAATATACATTATCATTCCAAAAAGGAGGAGTAAGGTTATTGTAAGGAAATGCTTAACAAAACAAGACTTAAAACCAGTAGTGCAAATGCCAAATTCATTAGTTCCCTGTTTAACATTAAAGGGCTTAAATGGCTCTGCCCCTCTAGCTGTATTTCTTGTAGGATACATCTCTTTGTGGGTTTGGTCACATTCATTCCTGTATGCAGTTGCCTCTGGATGTCTCTTCAAAACTTAATATTTACTATGGGATACAGAATTTCATTTCCTGGATCTATATCACCCCAAATATTAATATAAGTTTTTTAATGAAATGATAGTAAATTTATTTCATAACATCTCTATCCACAACAGCTCAAAATGTAGAAGCATTCTGAACACCTATATCTACATGATCTCAGCCACAATCAAAAGGTGATATTACTCCATTTTGGAAAGGACAGACTTTTTGAAATGAGCCAAAATATTTATGAGCATGGAAGATATAAGTATAATGATGAGTGATATTAACTTTACATAAAAATGTTACATACTCAATGATTCCACATGCCTGAAAAATATGATAGAGTCAAAAATAATAGAGATACAATGTAGAATGTTGGCTGTCATAGGATTTTAGAAAAGGAAATGAAAAGCTATTTTTCAATGGCTATAGTCTTTATAATATAAGCATGGTTTTGGAGATGAGGGATGCACTAAAGTTGAAATCATTCGTCATTTTCATAACTGAAATGTTAAAAAGAAATCCTTAAGGCAAAAGAAAACTGTTATCAAGTTTAAATCTTATATTGCACAAAGGTAGATTCAGTACCAGAAATGATCAACTGGGTGCATAACCATATTTCTCATTATTTTATTTTAAAGATTATTGTCTATTTAAAACAAAATAGTGATGTCAATAATGTTTATAGCATATTGAAATAAAATGTATAGCAGGGTGTTGGTGGCGCACGCCTTTAATCCCAGCACTCAGGAGGCAGAGGCAGGCAGATCTCTGTGAGTTCGAGACCAGCCTGGTCTACAAGAGCTAGTTCCAGGACAGTCTCCAAAGCCACAGAGAAACCCTGCCTCAAAAAAAAAAAAAAAAAAAAAAAAAAACGAAATAAAATGTATAGTAAAACCAAAAGAAAAGTTAGAAGGGAAGAAATTAATTTATCCTATAAAGTTACATGCTATATTTTAAAGACATATCATATCATAAGAGTTAATGTGATGATTTCAATTACATATTATAATTCATCAAGAAATTTCTAATATATTACAATAATAAATAATACTTCATTAGCCAAATATAGGGATAAAAGATAATTACAAAATAATCTAAACAGAATTCATAAACACACACGTACATACACACATATCAGAACATATACACACACATATCAGAACATGTGATGGTCACATGATGATGATGATAATTAGGTAGGTAGACAGACAGACAGACAGACAGACAGACAGATAGATAGAGTTGTGGTTTGAGTAAGAATAGCCCCCTCAGTCTGACCCATGCCCCCCCCCTCTCTCTCTCTCTCTCTCTATATATATATTATATATATATATATATATATATATATATATATATATGGTTAGCTTGATGTTCTTGTGGGACTGCTAATATTGTGCATGGGGGCTTTCCTGATTCATTTGCTTTCTTCTGTGACCCTTTTCCTACTACTGTTTTGCCTTATTCATCCTTAATATGAGTGGAGGTGCCCAATCTAATTGCAAATTGATATGCCATATTGTATTGATATCTCTTATAGGTGTATCCTTTTATGAAGGGAAAAGAGTAGGAGTGAATTGGAGGGGAGGGACTCAGAAGTTACGATGGAGGGGAAACTACTGTTGGGATGTAATAAGTGAGAAAAGAATTTTAAAAACTTTAAAGAAAAGCCTGATGCTAAATGGTATAATAGGAGTTGTGCCTGAAGGACAAGATTCTACCTGGATAAGCTTCTAACTTGTGAAAAGGAATTTCATGAAAGCTTAAGCAATCAAGGAAATCACCACAAACAGAAAGCTGGTGAAAGTTGTATTTGAATGCAGGGTAGTGTACATGGCTTATAGGTCACAACCCCTTTGGCAGTCAACTGAACCTTTCATAGGAGTTGTCCAAGATCATCATTTGCAAACTACAGTTATGAAGAAATGCTGGAAATAATTTCATGGTTAGGTGCCACCTTCACATGGGGAACTCTATTAAAGAGTTGCAGCATTAGGAATTTTAGAAGCCACTGGTGTATACTATTTCCTGATATTATGTCTAATGTTCCAGTACAAAAGGAAGTTGCTACAGTTAATATACAATCCATTTATAAGATCACATAGTAAGTAGGTCTATGTAATGATAAGTCTATATTAATTTTCTGTTTGACAAAATGACGTTATTAATAAAAGGAACTTCTGGATTTCAACAAATATATTCAGTCTCTTTATTCTTATTAATTTCAAGATAAGATTGCTTAGGTCAAGAAAACTCTCAAAGTGTTCTTCAGCTATAGAACTCTTTTGTGATTCTCTATTTTTTGTACCCTCACCAAGAAGACATGGGTTGGCAAAATAAAACACTTTGTCAGTCTTCTTATAGGACAGGTAATCTCATGGTGACATCTATTATGATTTAGCAAATGGATTTATGAATGGAGTGTTAAATCATTCAATATTACAGCCAACTCTCTGCTATAAGAGGCAAAGTGATAAAATGGAGGGGGTAGTCGTGTGGTCTTGTAAAGAATTAAATAAGTAAACATGGACCAGTGAAATGGTGTAGCACCTGAACACTCTAGAAAACCTAAGTTTGATCCCCCATGGAGAAGTGTCAAACTAACCCCCAGAGGTTGTTTTCTGGTCTGCAGAAGTGTACTATTTTACAAGTGTACTCCCCCCCACACATGCACAAATACACATATAGAGTCACACAAATAAATACTGACAATTTTAATTAAGAAACTGAACTAATCAGTATTTTATAACTTGGCATCTTTCTCATTTTATAAACTTATTTTTATGAGTATTATGTGTCTTGCTTATTGTAGTTGAGTATATAAAATCCAGACTAGATTTTGGCCTACATAATGTGAAAAATCTATGTAAGATTACTTTCTGATCCAATTTCATAAGCTTTTAAAAGGTCTGTGTTAGGACACATGGCTCATTGGTTAAGAGTACCCATCACTCTTCCAGAGAATCTGTGTTCAGTTCCACATTTCATGTTGGGTATTATACAACTCTCTGCAATTCTAGCTCTAGAGATGTATTATAACCCCCTTGTGCTCCTGTTTGCATATAGATACCCAGAGA
Source organism: Cricetulus griseus (assembly GCF_003668045.3). NCBI lineage: Eukaryota > Metazoa > Chordata > Mammalia > Rodentia > Cricetidae > Cricetulus > Cricetulus griseus. The sequence goes on from NC_048604.1 coordinate 56,978,066, forward strand.
CAAACATACACATACATGATTAAAATAAAAATATTTAGGATGTTAAAAGGTTTGACCATGTCATCACACATTTTTTCCCTAAGGTAGGTGAAAAGTGAAGAGAAACACGTATGTCTCCTCATTTGTTGACATAAAATGGCTATGATGAATTATCTAGGTCATGGTTCAATATCAGTAATAGAAGACCTATATATTGAAGTTTGAGGACATACAGAGATGTCAATGCTTCTTGCCTTAAATAATTGCTCAGATATTATAGGCATATGGCTTTATCACTGTATACTCTCTGATAACCAAAAAGTTCATCATTTGTCTCATTAAATATACATATTATAGACAATTCAATGCCTAAGCAAAGAGAAAAAAAGACAGATAATATTTCTTCAACTTTTACAGCATGACAAGATTTTTCAGTATTTGCAATTTAAGATGAGTCACCAGACATACTAAAAGTAAATTATAATCTAATTATTTAATATAATGTCAGAATCTTTACAAATACATATTTCCAATTGTATACCTGACAGGTTATAAAGTCTCAAAATAAAATAATTTATAATTCATTCACACTGGGCATGATAAATGATACACCTATCATTGTGTCTTTGTTTAATAGCATGTTTTGCTCCAGAGGAGTATCTCATTATTTATTTACTTAATAGATTTTATTGCCCTCTTTGTGGAAATTACTGAGAAAAATATTTTATGATACCTATAGAAAACATTAAACAAATGCATTGATAATTTTAAAATTTAACAGTAGAATTAAGGACACTTGCTAAAATAGACATTTAGTGTTTCATCACACAAAGGTGAAAGAGCAAAGGAAGGATTGACATGAATGACATAATACCATTTTCCCTCTGTTTTCAAAATTTTAGAGTGTTGTGAATGCATTGGGAAATTGGGATGAGCCAATTTAATCTGTTGCAAACTGGCACCATTTTTCTCTTCCTTCCTACTTAATAGTTGTATCCTAATTTTTCTTGACTTGGTAATTTAATATGTAGGAAATCCAAAAGAATGAACAAAATAAAGCTCTAAAATTTTCCAAACTACCAAATCAAGACCAGCAAGATCTGTGGACACTACATAAATGTGCAAACATCAATTACATTTCTATGCACTAAAAAGGACTATGCTGAAAATGTGCTATAACATTTATAATTACATAAAATAAAGTGTATTTCCTTACTACATAATAGTCTTAAGAAAATATGTTGACAATTATAGAATGCTAATATATGTAATGCAGAATAACTTAAATGAGAGTAAATGCCACATTAATGAATAAGAATTCTTGGAATAGTAAGTCCATTTATTCCCAAATTGATCCATGGATTTGATGAAATACTACCAATTTGATGGAAATGTTTGATGCAAAAAACAATTTTAAACACAGATAATTTTATTGTAAATTTCAGACAAAAGACTACAGGATCAATAAGAGTAAAAATAATCCTGACAAAGATAAGTAAGTTACAAAGATTCATTCAACAAAATATTGAGACTTACTGTGCAACAACCAATAGCAAAAGAGTGTGGCATTGATGCAGAGTCCTACATATAAATCATTGAAAGAGAGGCAAGAGCTTAGAAATGGATTCTTGAAAATATGCTCAATTGATTTCTCAAACACATTTATGAGAAATTTCATAGAGAAACCAAAACCTCTCTACGACAAATGAAGTTGCAGCAATTGGGCAAACATACTCACCCAACCCTTAAGAAAAAAGGAAGGATAGAAGAATGGAACCTAAATATATTCAGGCTTCAGACATCTTAAAAGTTTAATTAAGTATATGATAGGATTAAATACAAAATGTAAAAATATGAAAAAACTTGGGCCCTACAACTAAACAATAAGTCCTTAGCTTTTCATCTGTATGCCTGCTTTAAACATGAAAAGTCATTAAGTTGGACAACATCAAGACTAAATTGTAGTACAAATTCTAATTGATCTTAATAATGAAAACTTTGGGTTAGCTATCAGGGATTGAAAGCTGAAGGATCACAGAAGTAAAGCAGCCAGCTACTAGAGAGTTCTTACCTCTACCAATGCTCAGACTGAAGAGGTGATGCTGTCCCTATGAATCCTCATACTGACATCATCCTCAGACTGACTGCATCCTCAGACTGACTGCTCCTCAGACCCTTCCCACTGACTGCAGACTGACTGTGGCACAGACTGGATCCATCCCTCTGAATTCTCAGATGGCATTGAGCTGGTTTCTCTTTCCATTTTGTATTCCTCTCTGTACTCAGCCATATTCATTTGGTTTCTATCTCCCTAGTGTTGGGATTAAAGTCATGTGATCCCAACTGTAGGGATCACCTTTGTGTGAGCTATGCTTCTCTCTTTTAGACAGATTCAACCTTGTGTAGCCCATGGTGGCCTTGAACTCAGAGAGCCATCTGATTCTGTCTCCCAAGTGCTGGGATTAAAGGTGTTTGCCGCCATTGCTTGCCCTGTAAGGCTAACTAGTGGCTTAGCTCTGCACCCTGATTTTCAGGCAAGCTTTATTTGTTAGATCATAAACAAAATATTACTGCACCAAATTTTCTGTAAATATACATATAAAGTAATATAAAAGAGAAGCTCAAAACTAGTAAAATATTTTATATGATTTACCCACCAAATATAATGAATGGAATATATACAGAACTCTCAAAATTCTCAGAAAACAAACCAAACCAACAAAAAAACAAAAAAACTCAGAAAATTAACAAAACATATGAATGATTATTTTGCCAAATAGGCACATGAAAATACATTAAGAATAATTATCCATCAGAGAAATGTAATTCAAAAGCACCATACATATGATCATATGCCTTATGAATTGTTAAATTAAAAGCAATACAGAATGCTGGAGAAAATATAAAGTATTAAGTCACTCATACAATACTGATGGATATGTAAATTGGTATAGCCATTCTAAAAATTAGTTTGACAATTTCATATGAATCTAAGCCTATCATTCTTGCATAACTCTTCAATTGTATTATTTGACTATTATCATAGATAATAAAAACAAGGTTGAAAATAAGCCTACAGAAGCATGATCATACAGATTTATGTGTTTTCTTTCTTAGTTTCTTTTGGTGTTGCTGTAATGAATACCATAATACAAGCACTTTAAGAAAAAAATAAGGGTTACTCTTCAAGGCAGTATCCATCTCATGATTAGGAATTCAAAGCAACCAGAACTTGGAGCAGTTGGCCACATCACTTCCACCCAAAAAGAAGGCAAAAAATGTATCTCTGCTAGTGTTTAGCTGTTTTTCCATATGTTATGTTATTCAGGATTCCATGCCTATGGAATAGACCAAGCCACAATTAAAATAGATCTCCCCACATCAGTTAACATAATCAAGACAGTTCTCAATAGACATTGCCAATTGCCCAGCTCCCTAGGTGATTCTAGATTTCAACTTGACAATTAGCACTAGCAATCACAGCCATAATAATTAAACTGTAATTATAAATAAAAATGGTTTAGATGGCAGTAGGGCACATGCTAGTTCAACATTAGTAAAGTGGTATCCTTAATTTTAGCTGTTGTCTTCAGTATTGTACGTAATTAAAACAAAATGTAGTGAGTTATCAGGTGTATGGTGCATGATCATTGGTTTAGAGAAAAGAGTTATGCCTGTGTAATAGCATGTATGTGTTTACATGTCACAATAAAAATATTCATTACATTTTCATATAATGACTACATAATAGATTATATAGATAGCATCTATACATTGTATAGGGTTATATAGAGTGGACCAATAAGATAGCTGTTTGGGAAGGAATTTGCATTGTGAAAGATGAGATATAAACCTATTATAGCTCAGAGACTAAATACACATATACATTTTTAGTGGCAGGTTATCCTGTGGTATAGTAATATATTCCAATTTAAATATATTTATATTTGTTGCATACCAAACATAAAAGGGGAACCATCATTTCTAGTACAACATTTGAATTCTATAAGTAGTGAATTGCAATTCTGGCCTATGTCTCTTGTGCATAGAAAACATTAAATTTCGAGGTGAACCTACTAAAAGATGTTATTGAATTTCAAGCCCAAACTGGAGTACAGTCATCTGTGTCATTCAGACTCTGATATGAGGCAGAGACGAAAATGTTGCAGTATAGGTGGTAAGGAAATAATTCATGTGAATCTTGTGTATAATTCAAATATGGGAATCCAAACAAACAAAACAACAAAAACATGCCTCTGGAAATTTGGAAGAAAATCATGGCATCTGCATGTAGAATTTAAAACACAAGTCCTGATGTGACACTTCATTTTGGCAGCATAGCACCAAGAGACAATGCATCTGCAATGACCTGTTTTGCTCTGAAGCCACATCTCTAGCAAATTTTAAGTATTAAAATCAGAGGATAGTATTCATCCATTGTCTTTATAAAGAGGGGTTTGATATGTCAATATCTTTCCAAATACTTTTTTGCCTAATGAGAACACAATAAAAAGGAGGCTGTCTGCAGTTCAGGCAAAAGTCCTCACAGGACATGCAACATGCTGAGTCCCTGATTTTGGACTCCTCAGTCTTTAGCCTCCAATATTTATGAAAGTTAATGTTTCTTGTTTAAACTGCCAGTTTACATTATGGTATTTGTGAAATGACAAAGCTTAATAAGACACATTTTTGCACAGAATACATAATTTCCAGTTTATCTAATTCAGCTTCTATTTCTAACTGATGGCAATGTTCAGTCCTCAGAAATCAATTGTCCAGGCACAGAAGTATAAATGTGGGAGATAAAAAATTTTAACTATTTTAGAAAAATATAATACTATAAAATTCATAGTTTATGATATTTCACATTTCTTTCTCTAAAAGAAAGATCAAAACAACATTTGAAAAGTTTATATATGCATATTCTTATCATTATTTTAATTGAAAAATGTCTATAAAATATATTACAGTAAATTCATACATATGTTACACAAGAAATATATGACATCCTTATGAAATGAGAAATATTTTCAAGAGAAACTGAGATATCTGTTAAAATAACATCAATTTGCTATTCTATGCACAAAATGAAAAAAATAGCAAACACTGAAAGTGTAATAGTAATATATTTGATACTCAGAATGGGCTTAAGTATTTTGAATCCATGACCAATGAAGTTGCCTTAGTGTCTTATGTAAAGTTGCCAGTACAATTGACCCATTGTCAGCATGGCACACAAACACATCACTCTCCAGATGTTACCTCCCCAAGATATTATGATAATATTAATAACATATTATAAAACATTATAAACTTTAAAAAGTCTGGGTATTTAAAAATTCAAACATCTTAATGTTCAGCGTCTTTCACATATCCAGGCTTTTTCTGTCTCTATAATTGCCTTGTCTGTTAAATTACAAAGTGTCTCTAAACATTCAGGTTTTTGCTGTAGACTAAGGAAACATTAAAAAGAAGTTACACACTTCTACTTTGCTATATAATTTCCTCTCTTTTCCCCCTCCACCTCCTTTCTCCCCTCTATTGCTCCATCACACATTAAATCCACTCCCATACCTCTTTTCCTCCCCTTCATTCCTGCTCCTGCCCTGCCTTTGGCTCCTCCTTTTGGGGCCCATAGAATGAGCTCTGCTTAATCTTGACTTAAGATCATAGAGTTCTAAACTAGCCTTACTCTTTCAAGGATAAAGTCCTAAGATCAAAGGTCTAAGGTGTGTTTACTGAAGGATGTTTTGTTTAAAGTGTAAATGTCTTAGCTTGATCACAAGAGATTTGGTCTAAGGTGTGGCTACTCAATGTTTAGAGAATGAAGGAAGAAAGTCTGTTCCTTGTATCACAGCAAAGAAGTATTTTGTGTTTTCCCCCATTTTGGTTGGGGTATATAAGAATTTTGACCAATAAACTTGGGTCATCCAGTAGTGACTGAAATGGCCTCCCAACTCAATTCTGTGTCTCTTCTCTGTCCTTTCATTGGTACCTTTAATTTTTCTACCTGCCAATTCTCAATCCAGACTCTCCAACTCAGGTAAGAACTGGGCATGTCATCTGGATCTGACTAAAGCCCCTCAAATATGGGTTCCTTCATCCCCCTAGTCTTCCTCTTTTATTTCCTTACTCCACTTCTCTGCAGCCCTCCTTTGCTTTCTCAACCTTTAATTTAAATCCTGTAACTAAATGTCTCCAGTTAGCTGGTCAGGGAAAAGTAGGGCCTAGCAGAGTGAAATGGTTTTAAAAACTGTGAGAACAAACTTCTAATTTCAAGAGGGAAGAATTGTGTCAGAGTCACAATCAAAGCAAAATCAAAGTTTGAAACTGTAACACACTTACTGTCTGATATCTGGCATTTATTCACAGCATTCAATGTTCCATAGAGCCTGCCTGTCTCCAGCCTCTACAGCACATGAAGTTTGTCTCATAGACCCAAGTCAACTCTAATCCATTGAAGCTGCTGTCCTTCATGATCATTTCATGCTAGTAGCATCTCAAAAATTACTGGAGTTTCTAATAAAACTGGTCTACAAATTCATCAATAGCTTCTCCTGAGCACTCATCAATGACTCTCACCCTGCAGCATGGTTTCAACTCTCCATTTACCTTCACAACCCCTTCAATTTCTATTTCAACTCTGGCTGAAAACTCACAAACTCTTTCCCCTAGACTTTTAGTGTGCCAGAACTCAGCTGCTTTGCTTGACTACTTCTTGCCTGCAAACCCAGTACTACCAGGAACTCTTACACATTACCAAGGTCAGCTTACATCACTAGGTATAGCCTTGGTCCACTCTAGACCACATCTCTGTGTAGCCATATAAGAAGCCCTGAAAGGTTGGCCCAGAACATATCAAGAACAAGGTCTCAGCACAAAGGAGATTTATTTGCACCAGAGGGACAATGCGGAGTAGTTGTGGAAGATTACCTTAACTTTGTAAAGATGTGTTACAATTATGTAGGCTGCATTTGTTTAATTTTGTAAAGCTGTGTTGCTGATTTACTTTGCCCGCCAAAGGCACGTGATTTGTCTAAAAAAGCTGAATGGGAAATGGCTAGTCAGAGAAAGGATAGGCAAACCTGTTGGGAACAGAGAATATGTAGGAGAAGAAAATGAGAGAGAGAGGAGAATGAGGGAGAAAGAGTGTCAGATGCCTAGAGCCAGCTGCCAGAGAGACAGATATGGAAGAAGTAGGAAAGTAGTAATCAGAGAAAGAAAAAGACAGAGAGAGAGAGAGAGAGAGAGAGAGAGAGAGAGAGAGAGAGAGAGAGAGAGAGAAAGAAAGAAAGAAAGAAAGAAAGAAAGAAAGAAAGAGAAGCCCCTGACAAAACACAGATGAAGTGAAACATGATAAATTAACTTATAAGAGCTAGAGGGACAAGCATAAGATATGGCTAGGCATTCCTAACTAATAAGTCTCTGTGTCTTCATTTGGTATCTGATCCAAGAATGCCTTCTACAGGCAGGAAATAAGAGAAAAAGGAGAGAGAATAACTTAAAAAACATTCAGTTATCTTTTTAAGGAACAAATAATACCTAGTTCATAAATGTTTCATAAATAACTGTGTATATGCAGAAAAGAGAAAAACCACACATGTCAACTAAAAACTGCAAATGCTTAGGCTTTTTTATTTGCAATTGTCACCTGTCTCTGTACAGTCTTTATTTGTTATACATATGGGTGTGCAATGTAGTGTCTTTATGTATTATGGAAGCATTCTGTCAATGAGTTATATTCACATACCAATATAATTTTAATGTTTTATTTTTAGATAGGATCTCAATAAGTTACCTAGGCTGGCTTTGGGCTTGTACACTTCTGATTCACACATAACGGCAGTTAATAGGCATGAATCAGTAGACTTGGCTTCCTGATTTTTCTTGTAGCCATTGTTATAGTTGGTGGCAACTTATCTAAATATAATAAATGCACATCTTATATTTAGAATTGTCATATGTCTCAATGAGTCTCATCCCATTCACAAAATCACTCTTTCTAAAATTAGATTTTAATGCAAATATTTATCTGTCTTTTGAATTTTTGGAATAGAAATAATTATATTTAGATAAAATAATTTTCATTTTATGAATAAATATCAAATTTATGATGGAATTCATTGAAATGCATAGTTAGTTATCCACTCTGATGTAATAATATGGTATGTGTTTCAGACTCTTAATATATCTAATTCTAATCTAAGAAGAATAGAATTTCTTGAATGAACATCATCATACAAGATAGTCAAACTTATTTCATTCTTGAGATTTTTTGTAATCGATAAATATGAAAATATAGCTTTGGATTTTGGAAAAATCTTTAACTATCTCTGAATATACTAATCTGAGAGAATTGGCAACAAAATTTGTTTCAAAGTAGTATTTTGCCTCTTCTACAAAAATCTTGAAATCAAGAACATAATCTTTCTTATGTATGGTCCTAAAAACTACCTCTAAATATCTAAGTAATTCTTGAATAAACAATATTTATAGGCAATATCTATATAATTATAGGTATTCACTACGGTTACTGGGATAAACAACTGTGTGCATCAAGAAGTTCCTTTAGCTTGCCTCTTCAGCAACTACTTATTTAAAATTAAGTGACAGGTATATATGGAAAGTGACCAACTATTTAGCAAAGTAATCACATAATGCTAGGAAATAATGGATGTAGTACTTTATGTGTCCTTTAATTAGCAGCTTGTGATGGGTCATCAAAAGAAAGCTTGCTTCTTCTATTCCACTACTCCTTCTTCATTTTCTATTTAATTAACAATATGTTCAATTTCTGTCTCATAATGTCAAGTTGATATCTAGTGGGAAAGTCTTCCTAATGAATATTCACTGAGTTTGTTTACATGTCTCCTACAAACACAGAGGGCAGCATTCTAAGTTGTACAGCCTCTGCATGTTTAATTTATATGTTCTTTCAATTCAAGTTGTATGGTTTTTTCTTAAAACTGCAGCGTTGAGAAAACATAGCCTTCATTTATGTATGCCTGTGTGCACATTGGGTGACTCACTAAAGATTTAAGCAGATGCTTTATTTTAAATGCTATTCTTTTTCTCCACACTTATGCCTGTAGGATATTTATTTTTATGTGATATACTATTGTCAACTTCTTGTCTTCTTACAATAAAGTGCTTTCTTAATTTCTATTATGACATTTTGAAACTTTTCTTGTAATTTACTTCTGAGACTGAAGTCATTGTTGTTTCAAGTATGGACTCAATTTTTTTGTGTTTTGATTTGTTCCCCCCAATTAAACAGTCAGGCAAGTTCTCTGAAATATATAGAGTGTTGACTGTTACAAATAGCTACCTATTTGATTTCTCCTCTCTGAAGTACAGAAATGCACAGTCCTTCAAAACAGAAAAAAATAAAAATCTAACCTCAGAACAATTCACTTCTCGAGTTCCTCTCTTTATTTATGAAGTAAGCACTTGTAGGAAAAGCTTCAGGATCACATCTCTTTGTTTCTTAGAGACAATGTAAGAAAGAGCTATATTTTTTGTTCCAAACCTTTATAATAAAATATAATAAAACCATTGTATATATCTAAACATGTTTAGATATACTATCTTGATTTTAAACAATTAAATGTTGCATAAGAGGACCAAGATGGAACAGGGGCTGTCTCTGACACTTTCACTAGCTTTTGGGACACATCTCCTAATACTGGGTTGCCTTGCACAGGCTTAACAAATGGGTTGGGTTTTTAATATTACTGCAACTTGATATACCATATTTTACTGATACTCATAGGAGATGCCTTCTTTTCTGGAAGTAGACAGAAAAGGAAGGTATTAGGTTTGGAAGGAGGAATGGGGGGAACTGATAGAGGAGAATGGGGTTGCAAGGGTGTAAAATAGATGGCTGAATAATGAAAAAAGTACAGCCAGGCAGTGGCAGTGCACATCTTTAATCCTAGCATTCAGGAGGCAGAGACAGGCAAATATCTGTGAGTTCAAGGCCAGTCTGGACTACAGAGGCAGTTCCACTACAGGTAGGTTGACACAGAGAAACACTGTCTCAAAAAATGATGAAAAATAATACAAAGAAAAAACAATTAAATGTCTTGAAGAAACAAAATTTTAGCTCTAGTTTACATGTTAAATCTGAGTTACATAAGTTCCTGTATTAGATTCTTAATTGTACCTTACCATAAACTATCATATTAATATTAATAAGTATGACAGGAAAAATAAGAGGAAAGAGTATGTGCTGTGTTAGTTTTCTATTGTAAAGAAACACCATGACCAATGCAACTTATAAAAGAAACAATTTTATTTGGGGCTTGATTGCAGTTTTCAGAGGATAAGTCCATGGCAATCATCATAGTTATTATGGTGGGCAGCAGTTAGGAGTGATACTGAAACATTTGCTGATAGCTTGCATCTTATCCGCAAGCTGGAGGCAGAAGGAGAGTGAAACTGGAATGGTACAAACTGCTGAAATTCCAAAGCCCACCTTTAGTAACATTCCACCTGCAATAGCACTACACCCTTTAACCCTTCATAAATATTCTACCAATGGAATCTAAAAACTCAAATACATTAGCCTAAAATGAAATTTTATTCAAATCACCACATGAATGCAATAACATTTTTAGCAAACACTAGAGTACAGAAACTAGACTATAAAATGTAAAGGGACCTTTGCTTTTGTATTAAGTTTACATTTTTGTCAACACATTTTTAAAATTTTATGTGTTATTTCTATTTTTAAGATGTATTTTTATTTTATGTGTATGAGTGTTTTATCAGCATATATGTGCACCACATTCATGTCTAGTACCTTAGTACCCATGGAGGCTAGCCTAGAGAATTGGATTTCATGAAACAAGAGTTACAAATGATATGGGCCACCATGTGAGTGATACAAACCAAACTTGCTTTTCTGCAAGAACAACTACTGATAAAAACCTCAATATCCTGCATTTATTTATTTTTTTATTATCCGTGTGTGTGTGTGTGTGTGTGTGTGTGTGTGTGTGTGTGTTTCTGTCTTTCTGTTTGTCTGTCTGTCTACACTTGTTTAAGGACAACAGGTACATAAAGAATCTCAATCTTCTGTAAAAGCAGAAAGTATTCATCTACTATGATGTATCACTAGCCACTGGCAAGACAGGTTTTGCTTCTAAAGTTATTACAGAATAATAAAATTGATGCATCAAAAGACAGAACCAACAATTATAATAAAGATGATTGTTTTGTAATGTATTCTTTTTCTTCTTTAAAATGATGTTGAAAATCCCATTAGTAATCCTTAAGAATTTACAGCACACTGAAAGGATAATATAATGACAGGCAGTATTCTGTATGGGAGGTCAGCTCAAAATGAAATTAAAGTCCAATATTGCATTAAACACTATGTATTCCCTGATAATTTTTGCAAGATTGGGGCTTTGCTACTTGCATTCATACAATGTGGTTAAAATTATTGGACAGCAGAGACCATTTTACTGCTATATCTTATCTAGTGTAATTTAAGATCATTGTTGTAAAAGCTACCTTTTACAATTATGATCTCATTTTCATAAAAGCCAAAGAAAATTATGTCTGTATGAGAAGAGATACAAAGATATTTGGAAGAAAGAAATGTTTAGTAATGGATGAAAAATTTATGCAGTGAATAAATCTACTGTCTGCAAAATTAAAAGCAGACTATATCTAAAACTTTCCATGTTAACATGCAAATGTTACCCCTGTTGATAATTAAAACAAAAAATAGCAACACCATTGTCATACTAAGATTTCTTCTTTGGCAGGATGTGAAAACAAAGGCTGAAGGGATAACAGTAAGGTGTATACACATTTTCATAGCTAATAACTTTGTTATATAATATACTGATCAGTGCTGGTATAACTTCTTAGGCAATGTAAGTTTTCTTATTATTTTATAACAAAAGCATCCATGAAAAAAATGTTAAAGCTTACTGCAATAGTGCAATTATGACATAAAATTAGCTCTCACAAGAATTTATACTTACATGCATTTCAGCTTACCTACCTAGGCAAATCATTATCAGTTTCTATCCTATTTTTGGTGATTATTATTTTGCTCCGGTCATGCTTTATGTGAAATTTTGCATATATATATATATATATATATATATATGAATTCATAAAATACTGTGCTTATATAAATGAATAATAAATCTATTCAATTCTAGCATATTTCAGTACTACAGACATGGCTCAGCTGTTGAGAGCATATACTGCCTCTGAAGAGGATCTGAATTCAGTATCCCACATCCATGGCATGTGGCCTGCAACTGATTATAACTGTAGTTCCATGGAATCTAACTTCTGGCCTCTGGGATTATCTGAAATCATATGCACATACACCAACAAAAGCACAAAGAGTTATGATTAAAATATATCTTTTTGTATTGATTTAAGTTTGTATACTAGCTAAATTTATTTTGAAAAAAACAATTAAGTAGCACTATTTTTTCTCCTTGATGTTTAAACTAAAGTATAATACAATCTATCACATAAAAACTTTGATAAAATATACAACATTATTTAGTATTAACTGCTTTTTAATTTTCAAGAAAAATTCCATAGATAAAATAGAGATTATTTTTAATTTAAAAATAGAGAGATGATGTCATATGGATATATTTTTATTCCATAGCTTTAATCTTTCTATTATAATGAAAATAGAAATGGTGGTGTTGGGAGGCATAGAAATAACATGTGAGCTTCCAGTGCCTTGCTCAGAGACTCATAAGGCCTGTGGACTGTGCACTGGGAAACCCATTCCAGCAGAATAGTCCATCCAGAGTCAACCAGCATCCTAGGCCCTCCTCCCGAAACAGAAGTAGGTAAGTGAGGGGTGGTTTTTGGCCCACCTTCAAGTGCCTTTTTCTAAGCCTACCAAGGCCAGGGGACTGCCCAAACACATCCCAGCTGAACAGATCACCCAGAATCTGCCAGTACCCAAAGGAAGAGGAGAGCCATTGGAATATTTGACATGCTTGCACCAACCAGAAGAGAACCATGGGTCCATATCCACAAAGAGAGGAAGAGATTCCACCTGCACCCACTAGAAGAAGGGATGGGAAGAAGACAATATAAAAACACATTCCAAAACAGAAAAATCATATGACACCATCACAGTCTAGGCAAACTACAATAGCAAGACCTCAACATCCCAAAGCAGATGAAACAGAAGAGGATTGCCTTAAAAACAACTTCATAATAATGATTGAGTCACTCAAAGAGGATATGAGAAAATCCCTTAAAAATGGAAGAACAAACAAGCCAAAAATTGCAAGAAATCAACAAGTCTCTTAAAGAACATCAAGAAAAAGCAACCAAACAGATGAAGGAAATAATTCAAACAATTCAACACCTGAAAACTGAAAGAGAGACAAAAAAGAAAACACAACTGAGGGAATGCAGGAAATAGAAAAGCTGAGTAAACGATCAGGAACTACAGATGCAAGCATATCCAACAGAATACAAGAGATGGAAGAGAGATTCTCAGGCATTGAATATATACTAGGAGAAATAGTTTCATCAACCAAAGATAACCTTAAGTCCAACTAATCTGTAACAGAAATATGGGACACTGTGAAAAGACCAAACCTAAGAATAATAGAGAAGAAGGCGAAGAAACACACCACAAATGTGCAGAACACATATTGAATAAAATCACAGAAGAAAACTTTCCCAAACTAAAGAAAGACATGCCAATGAAAGTACAAGAAACCTACAGGACACCAAACAGAATGGGCCACAAAATGTCTCCTCACCACATAATGTTCAAAACAACAAATATACATACAAAATAAAGAAAGAATATTAAGAGCAGCAAAGGAAGAAGGCCAAGTAACATACAGAGTCAAATCTACCAGATTTAGACATGACTTATCCATGGAAATTTTGAAAGCCAGAAAGGCCTCATAGATGTTCTACAAACACTAAAAGACCATGGATGCAGGCCAGAGTACAATACACAACAAAGCTTTTAATCACTATAAATGGATAAAACAAGATATTCCATGAAATAAAACAGATTTAAACAAAACATATTCACTAATCCAGCCATACAGAAAATTCTGTAGGGAAAACTCCATCCCAAGGAAATTAACTACACCCATAAAAACACAGGCAATAGGTAGTGCCACTTTACCAACAGCCAAGAGAAAAAATGGGTGAAAATCCACAGACAATACTACCACCAAAAACAAATACAAAACAAACAAGAATGAACAATCAATGGTCCTTAATATCTCTCAATATTAATGGTCTTAACTCTACTATAAAATACACAGGCTAACAGAATGGATACAAAGACAGAATCCATCCTTCTGCTGCTTACAAGAAACACAACTCAATTTCAGAGACAGACAGTACCTCAGAATAAAGGGTTGGAAGAAGATTTTTCCAATCAGAAGGACCCAAGAAACAAGCACGTATAGCAAATCTAATATCTAAAAAATTAGACTTCAAACTAAAACCAGTAAAATGAGATGAAGAAGTGCATTTCATATTCATCACAGGAAAAATTCAAAATGATGAATCCTCAATTCTGAACTTCTATGCAACAAATACATCCACACCCACATTTGTAAAAGAAACAGTACTAAAAGTAAAATCACATATAAAACCTCACACACTTATAGTGGGAGACTTCCACACCCCATTGTCAACACTGGAAAGGACCACCATACAGAAACTAAACAAAGAAACAAAGTAACTAACAGAAGTTATTACCAAACTGGGTTTAACAGACATCTTTGGAACATTCCATCCAAAAAGAATATATCTTTTTCTCAGCACCACATGGAACCTTCTTTAAAATCTACCACATACTCAGAAACGTAGCAAACCTCAACAGGTACAAAAAATTGGAATAGCCCCTGTATCTTATCAGACCACCAAGATTTAAAGATAGAATTCAACAACAACACAAATTTCAGAAAACCTACAAACTCATGGAAATTGAACAATGTGCAATTGCACCATTCCTTGGTCAAGGAATAAATAAAAAATAAAATTAATATATTTCTAGAATTCAATCAGAATGAAGACACAACATACCCACACTTGTAGGACACTACTTTGAAAGCTTTGTAAAGAGGAAAGTTCATAGCACTAAGTAAGTGCCCACATGAAGAAACTGGAGAATAGTCATATTAGAGAATTAAGAGCACAACTGACAGCTCTAGAAAAAAAGAAACAAACTCACACAGGAGGAGTATAAGACAGGAAATAACCAAATTAACAGCTGAAATCAACACAGTAGAAACAAAAAAAAAATACAAAGAATCAATGTATCAAAGATTTGGTTCTTCGAAAACAATAACAAGATAGACAATCCTTTAGAAAATGTAACAAAGGGCAAAAGAGAACATGCAAATTATCAAAATCAGAAATGAAAAGGGGAATGAAACAATGGACACTGAGGAAATCCAGATTATCTTCATGTTATACTTTGAAAACCTATACTGAACAAAATTCAAAAATCTAAAGGAAATGGACAATTTTCTGGATATATATTACTTTCTAAAATTAAATCAAGATCATATAAGCCATTTAAATATACCTATAACCCTGAATGAATTAGAAGCAGTCATCAAAAGTCTCCCAACCCAAAAATAAAAGCCCAGGGCCAGATGGTTTCAGAGCAGAATTCTACCAGAAATTCAAAGAAAAGCTAATACCAATTCTCCTCAAAGTATTCTACATAATAGAATCAGAAGGGTCATTGCCAAACTATTTTTACAAGGCTTCAATTACCTTGGTACCCAAGCCACACAAAGCAAAACTAAGAAAGAGAAGTACAGACAAATTTATAATGGACATTGTTGTAAAAATACTCAATAAAATATTTGAAAATCTAATACAAGAACATGTCAGAAAAATCATCCACCATGATGAAGTAGGCTTCATAATAGGGACAAAGGGACTGTTCAACATACAAAAATCCATCAATGCAATCCACCATATAAACAAACTGAGGAAAAAAATCACATGATTATCTCACTACATGTTGAAAAAGCCTTTGAAAAAGTCTAACACCCCTTTATGATAAAGGTCTTGGAGATATATGGTATAACAGGAATATACCTAAACATAATAAAAGCAGCAAACAGTAAATCAACAGCCAATATCAAACTAAATGGAGAGAAACTCAATGCAGTTCCTTTGAAATGAAGAACAAGACAAGGCTATCTGCATCCCTTCAGTGTTGTACTAGAAGTGCTGTCTAGAGCAATAAGACAACAAAAGGAGATAAAGGGGATACAAAGTGGAAAAGAAGTTAAACTGTCACTACATGCAGATGATATGATTGTTTACATAAATGACCCAAAAAATTCTAACAGGGATTTCCTACAGATGACAAGCACTTTCAGCAAAGTAGCAGAATATACAGACGACAAATGGGCTGAGTAAGAAATCAAAGAAACTCCACCCTTTACAATAGCCACAAACTACATAAAATACCTTTGGATAACACTAACCAAATACCTAGAAGACCTCTAATAACTAGAACTTTGAGTCTTTAAAGAAAGAAATTAAAGAAGACACCAGAAAATGAAAAGATTTCCCTTGCTCTTGGATAGGTAGGATCAACATAGCAAAAAATGGCAATCTTGCAAAAAGCAACCTAGAGATTCATTGCAATCCCCATAAAAATCTCTGTAAAATTCTTCACAGACCTTGATAGAACAATACTCAACTTTATATGGAAAGAACAAAGGACACAGGAAATCCAAAAGTACCTTGAACAATAGAGAAACTTCAGGAGGTATCGCCATCCCTGACTTCAAGCTCTATCATACAGCTATATTCCTGAAAACAGCCTCATATTGGCACAAAAATAGACAGACCATTGGAATCCAATTGAAAACTCCAATGTTAACCCACACACCTACGAACACCTGATTTTTTACAAAGAAGCTAAAATTATACAATGGAAAAATAGAAAGCATCTTCAACAAATGGTGCTGGCATAACTGGATGCTCGTGTGCAGAAGACTGCACTTAGATCCATATCTATTAGTATGCACGAAACTTAAATCCAAATGGTTCAAAGACCTCAACATAAATCCAGCCACACTGAACATCTTAGAAGAAAAAGTAGGAGTTACCCTTGAATCAATTGGCACAGGAAACCGATTACTGAAAATAACACTGGTAACACATACAATGAGACTGACACTTAATAAATGGGACCTCATGTAACTGAGAAGAGGGAGAGGAAACTGAGATTGACATGTAAAAAACAAGCTTGTTTCTAATTTAAATTTAAAAATCTGAGGGAAAAAAGAAATAACATGAGTCCCATTTTATATCTGATCAATTGTTTACTGTTTCTTGTGATCTTAGATCTCTGTCTTCAGATTCATACACACACACACACACACACACACACACACACACACACACACACACACATATATATATATATATTAGTAAAGGCAGACAGATAAAAGGTTTTCTTCATTTTACAAAATGAAATGTCCTGATATTAATGTAATTTGTATTGTAACAAAATATTTTGGTGCATACAAATAAGAATAGCCTCTTGTATTAATCCTCAGGGAGGTGACATCCAAACAAGGAATATTGTTCTTATATCCAAGTGGCAAGCATTTTCAAGAAATGTAGCAAGAGCTACAAAGTACTAAGAGATAGGTTTTTAATTTTTAATGGAGTAAATTTCATAAAATATCAGCATTTGAGATGTTCTTGAACAAGTAGATAGATGTATATTGAAGTGGGAGATAAAATGTCATTTCAGCAAGACTGAAAATATAAAGGTTGTATATCACTGAATGTGTGGGAAGAATAATAAATAATTTAAATTTACTTAAACCTAAGTTAAACCTAAGGATGTATTGACACATACAGTATGGAGGCATTCATGTACTGACATACTGATTTGCAACTCATCCTAAGTGAATATTGAAGCTATTCTGGATCACATGTGGCAAATAGGTTAGTATGACAAAACTAATGCTCTGTGTGAGACAAAAGAATGGAAGGAGAGAAATGGAGGTCAAACTATTCTAAGTAAATCTCCAGCTGTTGTTCACCTTAACATACAGTGACGTATCTTTACAAAACCAAATTTCATTGTAGAGCTTTTTATACTTAGAAAACAGTATTATATTTTGATCATTTCCTTTTAACTTGTTATACCAAATCAGAGAATTTATGCAAGTTCAAATGCAAACTTGAAAATATTCAAGTTAGCCACAACTATTTCAGAGCCCAGAATTTTTGAACAGTATATGCCATTTAAATTTACCTAACTTTCTGCTTTCTAATCTTCCTGAAATCGCAGATGCTATTGACTTACTCCCTTGCATTATTTACTAAAGTATGCTGTTGTCACTGTGCCATAAAAGTGCAAATCCCATCATTTGTTCATGTTGATTTTCCGGAAAGATTTTCCATGTCTCTTTGTATTGTCTTTGTCTGTAGTGATTTGTCAAAAATCTATGTCTTCACAAAGGTGACTCATTTATGTAATATGTATGAGGGTGCTCTTATTTCTGTAGCTGAGAGTAGAAGTATACCACTTCAGAATTATGCTGTGGAATTGTGATACACCCAGTCATTGTACTGGTCTATGAATTTTCTAATTATATCACCATTTGCATCTTTCTTACACATTATTGAACTTCCCTATTTCTTTAACATCAGTCTCTTTCAACATCAGTTTGTGGTATGATCTCTTTCTATTATACAAGACAAATTAGAGAAGTATGAAAGATACACACTTAAAAAACAATTGAGTATGCATATAAATAAAACTAATGTGATTTGTGCATGTAAATGTATTCACTGAGAATTGACTACTGTGGCAAGCAGTTAGAGATAAAAGAAATGTCACATAATACAGACATAACAATATAAACATTTAATAAAATGCTAGGCACTTATGAGAAATGATGAGAGAAGCATTTGTGTCATAGTATAAAGAAATATGCAAACAACACATTTTAATAAAAATGATATGGTGTAGGCTATTATATAATGCTATTGTTTCTTATCATGTAATGGATACCATAATGTCAAAAATATATTTGTATTGGATTAACTATGCATATAGAAGAAACAGAAAGATAAATTAGAAACTAATTAAAACAGCTATATATACTGCAATGTGAAACAGTAAGATGGAGATGTAAAAGGAACCATACTAAATTTGAAATCTTCCAGACAGTTCCAGTTCCATTCTAAGAGTGAAGTTGGTTCACCCAAGAAAAAGCTCTTAGACAAGGAGGAAGACACATTTACTAGCAAAAATTCTTTCTTCATCTACATATATCCTGGATATTCATACATCATTTTTTAAATTTTTTCCCTCTCTTTTTATTATTATTATTATTATTATTATTATTATTATTATTATTATTATTAATTCAAGTTAGGGAACAGGCTTGTTTCACATGTACTTCCCCTCTCCCTCTCCCTCTCCCTCCCCTCACCCCCATTCCTTCTCCCCCACCTCCAACCTACCCCCCACCCCATCCACCCTCCACTCCCCAGGCAGGGTAGGGCCCCCAACAGGGGCTCCACCAAGTCCACCAAATCTTCCTGTGCTGGGCCTGGGTCCCTCCCCATGTGTTCAGAGACAGAGTGCATCCCTTCAAGTGGGATGGGCTCTTGAAGTCCCCCACACACACCAGGGCAAAACGCCAGTCCACATCCAGAGGCTCCCAGGAGTGCAGGGGCATCCCCGATGGCATCCATGATCAGGGGGCTGGATTAGTCCAGTACTAGCCTCCCAAAGAGCATCTGGGGTCAATATAATTTCCCTTTTTCAGGACAACTGTTTCTGTGGGTTTCTCCAACCTGGTACAGACCCCTTCGTTCTTCATTCCTCCCTCTCTTCAACTAGGTTCCAGATTTCAGCTCAGTGTATTTCTGTGGATGTCTGTCTCTGCTTCCATCAGCCACTGGATGAGGACTCTAGGATAGCATAGAGAGTAGTCATCACTCTCATTCTAGGGGAAGGGCTTCTAGGCCATCCTCTCCTCCACTGCCCGGACTGTCAGATCGTGTCATCCTTGTAGGTCTCTGGAGATCTTTCTAGTTCCAGATCTCTTCTCGGACCTATAGTGGCTCCCTCTGATATGGTATCTCTCATCCTGCTCTCTCTCCTCTATTCTTCCCCCAACTCAATATCTCTGCTCCTCCATTTCTTCTCTTCTCCTCTTCTTCTTGTGCTCTTATTGTGGCAGCACCCACTCCCCTACCCTCATGCTCTCAATTAGCTCGGGAGTTCATGCTACTTCCCATTCCTGGGGTCCATTTATCCCTTAGAGTCATTCATGATTTCTAGTTTCTTTGGGGAAGAGGATTATAGGCTGGTAAACCTTTGCTCTATGTCTAAAAATCATATATGAGTGAGTACATACCATGTTTGTCTTTTTGTGATTGGGTTACCTCACTCAGGATGGTTTCTTCTAGTTCCATCCATTTGCCTGCGAATTTCAAGATTCCATTGCATTTTTCTGCTGAGTAGTACTCCATTGTATAAATGTACCACATTTTCTCTTTCCATTCTTCAGTTGAGGGGCATCTAGGTTGCTTCCAGGTTCTGGCTATTACAAACAATGCTGCTATGAACATGGTTGAACATATGTCCTTGTTGTATGGACATACAGTATTTGGGTATATACCCAGGAGAGGAATGGCTGGATCTTGAGGTAGATTGATTCCCATTTTTCTGAGCAACCGCCATACTGATTTCCAAAGTGGTCTTACAAGTTCACACTCCCACCAGCAATGGAGGAGTGTTCCTTCTTCTCTGCAATCTCTCCAGCATAGTTTGTCATTGGTATTTTTGATTTTAGCCATTCTGACAGGTGTGAGTGGTATCTCAGAGTTGTTTTGAGTTGCATTTCTCTGATGGCCAAGGATTTTGAGCACTTTCTTAAGTGTCTTTCAGCCATTTCAGATTCCTCTGTTGAAAAATCTCTGTTTAGTTCTGCACCCCACTTTTTAATTTCATTGTATGGTGTTTTGGTGGCTAGCTTCTTGAGCTCCTTGTATATTTTGGAAATCAGTCCTCTGTCAGATGTGGGGCTGGTGAAGATCTTTTCCCATTCTGTGGGTGGTCGTTTTGTCTTACTGACTGTGTCCTTTGCCTTACAGAAGCTTCTCAGTTTCAGGAGGTCCCATTTATTGATTGCAGACCTCAGTGTCTGTGTTTCTGGCGTGATGTTCAGGAATCGTTCTCCTGTGCCAATTTGTTCAAGGGTTATTCCCACTTTCTTTTCTAGAAGATTCAGTGTGGCTGGATTTATGGAGAGATCTTTGATCCATTTGCACTTAAGTTTCGTGCATGGTGACAGGATTAATCTGCAATTTTCTGCATGTCCGAATCCAATTGTGCCAGCACCATTTGTTGAAGATGCTATCTTTTTTCCATTGTATGGATTTAGCACCTTTGTCAAAAATAAGGTGTTCGTAGGTGCATGGGTTAATATCTGGGTCTTCAATTCGATTCCATTGGTCTATCTGTCTATTCTTGTGCCAATACCAAGCTGTTTTCAGAACTATGGCTCTATAGTAGAGCTTGAAGTCAGGGATGGTGATGCCTCCAGAAGATCTTTTATTGTAAAGAGTTGTTTTGGCTATCCTGGTTTTTTTTATTTTTCCATTTTTATATAATTTTAAACTTCCATGGGCAATGGGATTAAATATGTTTTACCTTTTTTCAGTTTCTGTGGTTACATTTTACCACAAGCAAAACATAGGCATGGGCAGTCTATTCATTTTCTTTACTGCACAGCCTGGCAATGGGATTAGTGACTTTGATGATGAACTGAGCTGCTCTTTCTATGATGGTTCCACTGTTCTTAGAGGAAATACTGTGAGCAATATCAGCATCAGCACATTAAGATATTTTGCACATGAACAGAATGTCAAGTACTTGATGTGTGGACCAGGAACTTTTAGAATAAACTAGACAGCATGCCCATCATTTGCCTTTTGCTCCTATAACAAAAGTTGGACATCAGGAACTAGCCCTTGAATCTTCTCCACACCCTGCTGTTGACACCTCTGGATGTCTGCAAGTTTTGTTTAATTTTAACATATAGCTTTGACTGGTCCTTGAAGAACTTCTTGGTAACTTTTTTTGACATACCTGGGCTTCACCAGAGGCCAGAAAGAAGCTATCCACAAGGCAACAATGATGTGGAGTAGACATGGCAGAAACCTCTCAGACAGCAGTGAGAAAGAAGAAAGGTGCTGCTAATTTGACTAACACTCTTACTTTATATATTTTATCTATTTTAGTAAACTACAGAATTTTCTCATATTAAAGACAAGCCCAAACTAGAGTATATGGCTGAAGTTTGAAAACCATATGGCTTTAGGGTATCAATGTCAGTGAAAGGCATACTTTAAGATTTCAAATATATTACATTTTACATATATTTTAGGTTTTGTACTTTGTGAAAATAGTATCTACTCAAAAACTAATAAACAGGATAAATTATTACCTATCTTGCCTCCTCTAAATAGATTTAAATAATAACACAAATTAGGTGGTGTTGGTTTCTAGGAATTCTGAAACATTTACTATGAAAGGTCAGAGAATTAATACATTTCATTTTGTATGTTATACAGTTCTATCCAGTCTACATAATTCTACTTTTGCTGTGGGAAATCCATTATGAAAATAAATGGGTGTGGCTGTGTTTCAATAAAATTTTATTTACAAAAAGAGATAGCAAATCAAAGGTGACATTTGGTCTATAATTTACTAATCTCAATTCTAAATAGATAACCCTGTTATCGATAAGTTTAGAGGATTAAATAACAGAAACTTAAAGGGTAAGAAATAAGCAGAAGGAATTACAATCTCAGTGAACTCATTTTGGGTTACTTAATTGAATCTATTGGACTCTGTTCCCATGTAAAAGAAGTGATGCCAGCTACTTTCAACTAGGTCCTCATGCATTATAATTTAATTTCTGCTGATGTTATAAAATACCAATGCAAAAACAAAGTGGCAAGAGAGAATTATTTTAAGCTTGTTATTCCAGGTTACATATAGTCCATCAATCAGTAGAAGTCAGACAGGACTTCTATTCATTAGTTAACTTCTATTAAAATTGTGTGAATTTGAAGCATATATCCAAATTAATAAATCAGAAAAGAAAAGGAGGACATAACAACAGACACTGAGGAGAATCATAAGGTCATACTCTGAAAACTTGTAGTCTTCAAATTTCAAAAGTCTAAAGGAAATGGCCATGTTCTGGATAGATTTCACTTACCAAAATTGAATCAAGAACAGATAAGCAATTTAAATGGACCTATAAACCCTAATGAAATAGAAGCAGTCATCAAAAGTCTCTCAACCAAAAGAAGCCCAGGGCCAGATAACTTCAGTGCAGACTTCTACCAAAAATTCAAAGAACAGCTAACACCAATTCTTCTCAAAGTATTCCACACCATAGAAGCAGAAGGATCATTGCCAAACTCCTTTTACAGGGCTTCAATAATGTTAGTACTCAAGCCACAAAAAAGGCACAACTAAGAAAGAGAACTACAGACCAGTATACCTCATGAACATTAATGAAAAATACTTAATAAAATACTGGAAAATTGATTCCAAGAACATATCAGAGAAATCATCAACCATGATCATGTAGTCTTCATCCCAGGGACGAAAGGATGGGTCAACATATGAAAATCCATCAATGTAATTCACCATATAAACAGATTGAGGAAGAAAAAACCCATGATCATCTCAATAGGTGCTGAAAAAGCCTTTGACAAAATCCAACATCTCTTCACGATAAAGGACTTGGAGAGATCAGGGATAACAGGAACATACCTAAACATAATAAAGGCAATATGCATAAAACCTACAGCCAACATAAAACTAAATAGAGAGAAACTCAACACAATTCCTCTAAAATCAGGGACAAGACAAGGCTGTCCACTCTCTCCATACCTCTTCAATATTATCCTTGAAGTTCTAGCTAGAGCAATCAGACAACAAAAGGAGATCAAGGGGACACAAACTGGAGAGGAAGAAGTCAAACTTTCACTATCTGAAGATGATATGATAGTCTAAATAGTGACCAAAAACTCTACCAGGGAATTCCTACAGAAGACAAACACCTTCAGCAAAGTAGCAAGATACAAGATTAACTAAAAAAATCAGTAGCCCTACTATATACAGATGATAAACACACTGAGAAAGAAATTAGAGAAACATTACCCTTTATAATTACCACAAACAACATAAAATACCTTGGGGGAAACACTAAACAAAAAAAGTAAAAGACCTATATCATAAGAATTTTGTGTCTTTAAAGAAGAATTTAAAGAAGATACCACAAAATGGGAGCATCTCCCGTTTGTTGTTGGATAGGTAGGAACAACATAGTAAAAACGGCAATCTTGCCAAAAGCATTCTACAGATTCAAAGCAATACCCATCAAAATCTCAGCATAATTAATCAAAGACCTTGAAAGAACAATTCTCAAATTTATATGGAAAAACAAAAGACCCAGGATAGCCAAAACAACCTTGTATAATAAAAGAATGTCCGGAGACATCACCATTGCTGACTTCAAGCACTATTATAGTGCCACAGTCCTGAAAACAGCTTGGTATTGGCACAAAATAGGCAGTTAGACCAATGGAATCTAATTAAAAACCCTGATATTAACCCACAAACCTATGAAACCATGATTTTTGGAAAAAGAAGCTAAAATTATACAATGGAAAAAAGACAGCATCATCAACAAATGGTTCTGGCATAACTGGATGCTGGCATGGAGAAGACTGCAGGTAGATCCGTGTCTATTGCCATGCACAAAACTTAAGTCCAAATGGATCAAAGACTTCATTATAAATGCAGCCACACTGAACCTCTTAGAATAGAAGGTAGGTGGAACCATGGAACAAATGGTACAGAAGACCACTTCATGAACAATAGCACAGACACTGAAATCAACAATTAATAAGTGGGACCTCTTAAAACTGACAAGGTTCTGTAAGGCAAAGGACACAGTCAGCAAGACAAAACAGCAGCCCACAGAATGGCAAAAGATATTCACCAAACCACACTGATTTCCAAAATTTACAAAGAACTCAAGAAGCTAGTCTCCAAAACTCAAACTAATCCAATTTAAAACTAGGGTTCAGAAGTAAATAGACAATTCTCATTAGAGGAAGCTAAAATGGCAGAAAGACACATAAGAAAGTGCTCAACATCCTTAGCAATCAGGGAAATGCAAATAAAAACAACTCTAAGATACCATCTTATACCAGTCAGAATGGCTAAAATCAAAAACAACAATGACAGTTCATGATGGAGAGGATGTGGAGAAAGGGGAGCACTCCTCTCCTGCTGGTGTGAGTACCAACTGATACAGACACTTTGGAAATCAGTATGGCAGTTCCCGAGGAAAATGGGAATCAATCTACCATGAGATCCAGCAATATCACTCTTAGGCGTATATCCAAAGATTCACATTCATACAATAAGGATATCCGGTCAAACGTGTTCATAGCAGCATTATATGCAATAGCCAGAAACTGGAAGCAGCCTAGATGCTTCTCAACATAGTAGTGGATGGAGAAAATGTGGTACCTTTACACAATTGAATACTACTCAGTGCAAGGCAAATAATGGAATCTTGAAATAAGCAGGCAAATGGATGGAACTTAAAGAAACCATCCTGCATGAGGTAACAGTTGCAAAATTACAAAAATGGTATGTACTCAGTCACATGTGGATTTTAGATCTAGAGCAAAGAAGTAGCAGCCTATAATCCATATTGCCAGAGAAGCTAGGAAAGAAGGATGACCCTAAGAAAGATACCCTTGGTCCCCTGGAGAAGGGAATGGGACATGATCTCCTAAGCTAATGGGGATCATGGGGTGAAGGGAGAGGGACTTATAAAAAAGAGAAGGGGAAAAGAGGAGGGGAGAGGACAAGAGGTTGCAGGAAGTTCTAGTCAGGGGAGGAATGCAGGAAAGCAAGAAAAGTGATACCATCATAGAGGGAACCATTATTGTTTTAAAGAGAATCATGGCACTAGGGAAAAGACCGGAGATCTACAAGGTCAACCCCAAATAACAATCTAAGCAATAGTCAAGAGGCTACCTTAAAAGCCCTACTCAGATAATGAGATTGATGACTAACTTATATGCCATCCTAGTTCTTTCATCCAGTGGCTGATGGAAGCAAACACAGAAAGTCACAGCTAAACACTGAGCTGAAATCTGGAATCCAGTTGCAGAGAGGAAGGAGTGATAAGCAAATGGTCAAGACCAGGCTGGAGAAACCCACAGAAACATCTGATCTGAACAATGGGTTGCTCATGGACCCCAGACTGATAGCTGGGAAACCAGCATAGTACTGTTCCAGAACCCCTGATGGAGGAAGTCAGTTTGGACAATCTACTGGGCCACTGGTAGTGTGTCAGTATTTACCTTTAGTACACAAATGAACTTTGGGAGCCCTCTCCTCATAGATGGATGCTCTCTATGCCTAGACACACTGGGGAGGGTCTAGGCTCTTCTCCAAATGACATGATAGACTTTACAGATCCCTCAAGGAAAGCCTCAGCCTCTCTGGGGAGCAGAAAGGGGTTGGAATAGGGGCCTGGTGGGGGAAGCAGAGGATGGGAGGGAGAAGGAAATGTGATTAACATGTAAAAGAAGCTTGTACCTAATTTAAATAAAAATAAATATAGATATAAAAAAGAAGATCCCAATTGGAAGGCTTCCCCTCCTGGGGGAGCAGAAAGACAGAATCGGGGGTGGGTGGAGGGCAGGGGAGGAGAGGGAAGTGGGAATGACTTGTAAAACTATCTTGTTTCTAATTTATATTTTTAAAAAATGTAGAAAAACAGCACATATCTCTATCAACTGTTATTATATTTCTATCTATATCAATACAATACAGACATGAAGAGCAGGCAGACTAACCAAAAGTGTGAGGAGAAACAAGTTTACATAGAGTATCAATATCACAAATTGATCATACCATTAAACCCATTTTTTTGCTTAAAGCTAATATGATTGTTCAAATTTTTCAATATTTTATCTACTTAAAGTATTTACTATTTCTAAAATGAAACAGAATTTAAGAGATAGCCAAATGCAGAAAATACCATTTTTAGTAACTTTCTCCGATATATTTTCAATGTGGTTGCCTGGAAACACCAGTTTCATAAAAACTTGTCATTAAGTTATCAGATAAGGAAAGAAGATAAAAAGTCAGACAAACTTCAGAACTTAATGAAACTTGTAAATCTAGTATTTCAGTATCCTAAAATGTGTAGTAAATGAAAGTTACATTGACTTTATTGACAGTGAGAGAAATGGCAAGTTTAAATATAACATATAACAAAAGATAAACTATTGATATTACTACAATGATTATTTTGAATCATGATGTTTATTGAATTGTTAGAAGAATACTCTTTTAACCTATAAGTACCATGGCAGTCTAAACTTTATCATTCCTAACATATGGAGAAAAGTATTAAATATAAAACATCTGACAAATACCAAAGAATTCAATTTTAAAGCTTTAAAGAAAATACTTTTAACTTTTCTATATCATATTTAGACAAGTCACCATTGAACTATGTATAATGTGTGAAAATTGAAGTGTGTAAAATTTATGCAACATGTGAAAACAAAGTTAAAGCACTTATTTCATCCTCTTATTCGAAAAAACAAATGGCATGTCTACCATTTTGATATGAATTAAAATTCCCTACATTTACAATTGCCATTAGCTACCATTGAAAGACTTTAGATATTGTCATTAATTCAGTATAATATTCTATCTTGTCTCAGTTGCAACTACTTCATATAGGGTTGCACTTCTTTCTCATTTACCACTTAAAAGAAATTTTTCATAACCCAAACATCTCATACACCAAACAATGTGTTACAGGGATGAAGTTTGAGAGAAACGCAGTGATTGAAAGATCAATGACTCCTTTAAAATCAATGCCTGCTTACCGAGCAAAGACTGCACACAACACAAGGAGAATATATGAGGCAAAATGGCCCTTACTCATATTATGCAAAGAACAATCTTTCCTATAAATAGAGGCAAACTGAAAAGATCACTAGTTAGTTTTCTACCCACCAAGTTCTTTGATGCTGGAAAAAGCTAACAAGTCCAAAAGATGATGGGATATGCTCAAAAATGCTGTAATACATAATTTAGAACAAGTTTTCAACATTTTTTAAATCAATAAACCAGTGTGGGTCATGCTTAGGAAAACAGATTACAATTATGATCTTTGAGAGAGAGAGAGAGAGAGAGAGAGAGAGAGAGAGAGAGAGAGAGAGAGAGAGAGAGAGAGGTAATTTAGAAAAAAATGAACATGTTTCAGAGAAACAGGAGGAATATATACACTTACAAATAGGTAAAAAAAGAATCTAACATTGTGCATAAATACTGCTGTGAAACAAGAAAAAAAAAGCACCTTGTCCTAAGTATTACCATTTTCACTTCAGACTCCATTTTACCTGTAGAATGAAACAAAATTCAAAATTCAAGTTCCCAGGCTGTTTGGGGACCTGTGTACTTTCCAATAGCTGACCAACCTCGTTTTGAAACAATATAGTCTGTTATGCATCTTTAGCTCTCTTAAGACATTATGGGTGTTCATAACAACAGAAGGAACAAATGAATCTGATTTGTTGGACTGAAAAGCTTACATTCTGTGTAAGTTGCCAATGATGGAACACATAGGGAAAGCCCCTGAACCTTGAATCCTGATTGGTGGAAAAATGTAACTGTAACTTGGCACAGATGTTTGTATGTTTTTTGTGTTTAAATATTTGCTTCAATGAACATCTGGTAATGCAGCCAGTTCCTGAGTCTGTGCTGTGATCTCTCCTTTGTTTTATTTTATTTTTTTCTTCTGCTGTCCAATTCAATAAAATTTTGCTTTGCATGGAAAAAAT